>NC_089824.1:61423030-61726060 GCF_035046505.1 Tiliqua scincoides | reverse complement strand
CTCCACCAGCCCAGGGCGCGCACTTACCTTTCCCGCGAGCCCTACATCTCCCCTGGAGCAGCGGGAGGGCAGCTTTTCTTATGCAGAGCAGCTGAGGTCTCTCCTCGCCTCCCCCCCCCCCCGTCTGTCTCCAGCAGGGTAGCTCTGCCCGCTGAGGCTGTGTCTGCCTCCAACTCATTCCCAGCCTCTCCTCCTCCCCCCTCCCTCTGGCTGCTGCCTGTCTGCAGCTAGTCTGGCTCTCGGTGACAGGCAGAGAACGGGAGACGGGGAAGGAAGGCAGCCGGCGGGGGAGGGGAAGCTTCCTGCCCAGTCCCCAGCGTGGGGATTCGCAGGCTACACTGACACCTGCAGGGCTGGATGTGTAAAGAGGAGCCTGGCTTCTCGGGGGAGGTCCCAAGGCAGGCAGAGAAGCAGAGGCCGTCCTGGGGTGTGCTCTCTTGACATGGGGGGAAGCCCCCCAGTCCTGCTCCCCTCCATTTTAGCCCAGGCATGCGGGCCTCCTTCTGAAAAAAGAAGCAGCCCAAAAGGGGAGGGGCAGCCTCACCTGAAATACCTCACACACCTCTGCCCACCTGGAACACCAGCTGGGTTCATTTTAGGGGCATTTTTTTTCCGCCTGAGCAACAACTCATTTTTATATTTATGCTTATACATATAATATACATGTACTGATACACAGTATCAGTTGCAGTCCTCCAGGGGTCAGGAGGGAAAGCCCCAGAGCACCACACCTGTGGGGCAGCACCACCATGCCCTTGCTGCCCCCTCTGCCCACCCTCTGGGGCCCTTCCAAGGTCAGGGAGCCCCTGCACGGGAGCTCCAAATGCCTTTTGAGCCCTTTGGAGGGCTGTTAAACTGGTTGTACTGTTTAATAGCCCTCACGAGCCCTCAGAAGGCTTTCAGAGCACTCTTGGACATGGCACGAGGCTCTGGAGGTAAGTCCAGTGGGCAGCATGTTGCAGTCCTGTACCCCAGGGTGGTACAGGGGCCAAGTCTGCAACTGATTCACTGGTGTATCTTGAGGATAGGATTGAGCTGTTAGAATGATGCTTCCTCAGCTCCTTCCCCCTAACATCTCTCCTCTAATTGAAATAAATTGAGGGCATCTTCAGAATTTTGACCAATGGGAAGGAAAAATTCCACCAAGTCTTCAGTGAATCCCACCCTACTGTTAAACAAAAGGCTGGGCAAGTTCACAAAGCAGGTTCATTTTCTGGACACCACCGTGCAATGTTACTGGGTGTGCTTTTAAACATGTGCACATGAGAGAAATCGTGTGTGTGTGTGCTATAGGACCCTGGGTAGCAGCACCAATGGAACAGCTCAATGGTTTGTTGGGAAAAGGCAAGGGCAACATGAGCAAAGGTGCACCAAACCAATTTTATTGTGGGAATCATTTAACAAGAACAGAGAAAGGGAATCAAACCTAAAAACGTTTCTTAGCCATTTGTACAATTGTAAAACAGGAATGTCAAATTCATTACATAAAGCAGGCTGAGTAGCATTCATGATGCCTGCTAAGGGCCAGAAGCAATTTCATTAAGCAGGAAGTGATGTCATTAAGCAGGTGATGACCAGAAATAAGCACTTTGTTCTCACCTAGGAGCTCATTAACCGCAAATCAGAAGAGGAAAAAATGCAAATCTTGATAATATTTTCAAGATATGGGGGAGCCAAGTATCATGTTGGCTGCCCTTTCAGCAGTGATACCTCAGCACAGCTCAGTAGCTGAGAGCAGCTGATGGTGCTGCTGGGAGAGCCCAAGGGCTAGATAAAGAGCTTCCATGGGCCTTATGTAAGCAGTGATTATGTGAAAGACAGAGAGTGAGAAAGAGAGTGAGTGAGAGAAGGAAATTATTTAAAAAGGAAAGGGGAGCATAATGGTGCTAGCCTGGAGGATGCTGGGAAGGATGAAGGTAGATAATATGGGGTTGTAAAACTGGAGTTTTGACAGTAGCAGGAACGAGGGGGAAGAGAGCGGGGGGGAGGGGGAAGAGAGATTCCCATAGTTCTGGTGGTGGAGAAAAGCCATGGCTTAACTGCTTTTCTGTTGCAGGCAAGGTATAAGCCCCTCAGTGGACCATGAAATCACATCATGTGGGAGCTTGTCTCTGCCACCAAATGATCCCTCTTAACTGACACCCCAAGAGTGGTTTAAGCATACACTAATAGTCCTAGACTCACTAACATGCGCACCCAGCACTCAAAATGAGCGAGAAAATGATAGACGCACTAAGTGCGGTGTCAATTTGACTGCACAGGACAACTAAAGCTTTGTGGGGTGACAGCGAGGCTATGCCAAGAACCAAGGTTACCAGGCCATTTCTGCAGGATGGGATGTGCTGAATAGCAGAAGTTATTGGGGTAGGATGCTGAGACCAGGTAATTCTCCTGGTTCAAAAGTAGAGTATAAAAACGCAGAAATGGGGCTCTGAAGCTTGCAAAAGCTAAAATGTTAAAAGTAGCCATAGTGAGCTCAAGGAAGGAAAGCAGAACAAGAGAGCCAGACTACTTTCCTGGGAAGGGGGACACACTACAAGGCTATTTGTCCCTACTGGCAAAGGCTTTTGGTCTCACTCAGGGACCAGAAGGAAAAAGATGATAAAATAGAACTAAGAGAAAGACAGTTATTGATCCTGGGTGCCAACTTGGCCTGTTGGTCCTTGGACTGTAACTAGAATGGGTCTGACTTAACACAGGCCAATTGCATGAACTCAGTGGCAACAAGGCAAATGAGTGACGGACAAAAAACAGGAGAGTTTGGTGACTCCACTTTTTATATCTTTTTCTCCCATGGAATCTTTTGCACAGTTTGCTTTTTTGTGGCTTGATGGCCTTTGATAGCTTTTCCTGGCCCTAAATAGGGCCAACTATTGTTTTGCACCTTGCTGAGGATATGATAGCTAGCTTAAGAGGCTGCTTTATTAGCATGGCTCCTTGGTTGAATTTGGCCATGGAGTTGGTGAAGACAGCTAAGGCTGGAGACCTGTCTTTTGTGTCATTAATGACTTTGTTGGAGTAAACAAAGTCAGGAAGCTCTCAGGATGTGGCTTCACTTCACAATGTCAAATGCTTGCTTTCCACCTTGCTTTCCAAGGTGTCTTCATTTGCCCAGCCAACCTGATTGGGGGGGGGGGGGGAAATTGGTCTGACAATTAAAAGTGTAGCCTTCCTCTGGGCTGTGAATCTTGCCTTCAGTCCTGCTTTGAATCACATTTCACAAAGCCTTGGTTGTACTTTCCTGGTAGACACCCAGCACCACGTATACATGCATCAATGCATCGTGCATCTTGTGCATTAAATAAAAATGCTTGTCAGGCAATAGTGAATAGTTGGACATATAAACTCCAGCTTATACTAGAAACCAACTGACTGATATTGCTACATGTGCCTGCGTCCTTCCAGGCACTAGCCAAAGCAAACCATGCAATCCATTATTTTTTGCCAAATTCTACAATCTAATTTGCTCCAATCTAAGAGCAAGTAAAAACTCTTGCAAGACTTATATCAAGAACTCTTAAATTACAGCATGCACCTGGAGAAAGGAAGAAACTGATCAATAAGGCCAAATTCCCAGGAGTTGTCTATTCTTACAAGAGAAAAGTGAGAGACTAAAACAAAACATCACTTTTTCATATGCATCTATCCACTATGTTTTCAAGGATCCACAATGCATCCTGGAAAATGATTATCTTCTCTTTCAGTGCCTTTGATAGAAGGTCTTGTTGGAGAGGAAACAGCATGTGAGTTGAGGCTTGTGGGTTGCTCTCTCCTACTATTACTAGACCTCTCATTTGACTTGGTTTCCTGCCTTCCTGCTTCTGCCTCTGGAACAATGGCTGCAATTTCTCTTTGTTCTAGTAAAGCTCCTAACTAAAATCAGTGTTAGTGTGTGTGGTATTGCTTAATTCCCTTGGCATTGCTAACAGGTTTGTCTTTGCTTACAGACATCAGCCCAACCTGAAGCAGCAACACCCCAATATCAAGATTGCCAACCAAGCAAAATAAAAAACCTGGGGCCACTCAGTACTGGTATCTCCTGTAAGGACACTATCACAGAACCAGACAACACCAGCCACACTCACCAGCATATCTTCTAATGTGATATATGCCAGGGGTGCCCAAACCCCGGCCCGGGGGCCACTTGCAGCCCTCAAGGCCTCTCTATGTGGCCCTCAGGGAGCCCCTAGCCTCCAATGAGCCTCTGGCCCTCCAGAGATTTGTTGGAGCCCACACTGGCCCGATGCAACTGCTCTCAGTGTGAGGGCGACTGTTTGGCCTCTTGAGTGAGCTGTGGGATGAGAGCTTCCTCCACTGCTTGTTGTTTCACGTCTGTGATGCGGTAGCAGCAAGAAAGGAAAGGCCAGCCTTGCTTTGTGCAAGGCCTTTTATAGGCCTTGAACTACTGCAAGACCTTCATTGATTCATATAAGTTCATCTTTAATATATTCATGTATGTAAATTTATTCAAATTTGAAATGTAAATTAATTCGGCCCCCGACACGGTGTCAGAGAGATGATGTGGCCCTCCTGCCAAAAACTTTGGACACCCCTGATATATGCCATTATAAGCAATGCTCTTCTGTCATAGGATCGGTTTGGGCTATACTTAATGCAATGAGATGCAGCATTGTGTACCGAATGCCCTGGAACATTTAAATGCTCCCTGTCTTGTTTTTGAATGTTACCACCTGTTTGGTATATGTACACAGGCAGGTTCAGACAATAATTTTCTTATTGGCCTCATTCACGTGATGAGGCAGGGTTGCACATGTCCTGTGGCTCATTCTGGTACAGCGTTCCCCTTTTCCTAATTGTATGGGTTATAGAACGGGCTAGGTGGATTGATTCTTCTCTTATGCCTGACTCTCATCCATCAACCAGTATTTATTTTTATTTATATAAATAAAAATGTATTTTTTAAATTATTTTCCAAAATAAAAACAAACAACAAATATAAACCAACACATAACAAATACAAACTCAATACACAACACTAAAACACACCGTTGGAAGGTGCAGGCAATCATATGTCACTATATCTAATCAATCAATACATATCTTCTAATCTTGTTCCTCTTCCAGTTTAACCTCTTAATATCATTTATCTATTGTTATTTTATTTTTCACATTTTTATACCTCCCTTCCTCAGAAGAGCTCAGGGCAGTTTTACACAGCTGCTCCTCCCCTCCTTCTTGTCCTCACAACAACCCTGTGAGATAGGTGAAGCTGAGAGAAAGTGACTGGCCCAAGGTCACCCAGGAAGCTTTGTGGCCGAGGGGGGATTTGAACCTGGATCATCCAGGTCTAAGTCCACCTCCCAAACCACTACACCACCCTGGCTCTCGTATCATATCCTATGTATACAATATATTCATCTAAATGCCCTATCTTATACATCTACAACTTCATTTTCAACCAAGCATAGAATGGTCTCCATTGCTCTATCTGTGTCAGTTTGTGCTGTTGATCCAAAATCTCTGTAAATCTATCCATTTCTGCCACATTCATTATTTTCTCTATTAATTCATCTTTTGTTGGAATTTTAATATCTTTCTGGTATCTAGCATATAAAATCCTTGCAGCAGTTAATATCATAATAACTAAATACACATCATTTTCTTTATAATTAGAAAACCCCTTATAATTATAATTATAACCCCTGCTAATTGGGTAAGAGGCACTTTTTCAAGTGGTGTTCCTTTTTTTAGCAGGGGGAGAGTAACTGGCCCACCTCACCCCAGCACTGTCTGTTCTAGTGGCTGTCTGCTGGTATTCATTTGTATTTTTTTAGATTGTGAGCCCTTTTGGGACAGGGAGCCATTTAGTTATTTGATTTTTCTCTGTAAACCGCTTTGTGAACTTTTAGTTGAAAAGCGGTATATAAATACTGTTAATAATAATAATAATAATAATAATAATAATGATAATAATAATAATAATAATAATAATAATATGTAAGGTAATATTAAGCAGAAATAACTCTGGTTTCAGTGGTATCATAAATACAACAATCTCTTGTATTAGATTCCTTACCATTTTCCAATATACTTGCATTTTTTTACATGTCCACCACATATGATAAAACGTCCCTTCCTCACATTTACACTTCCAACAATTTTTTGATATGTTCTGATTCATTTTTACTAGTTTTACTGGTGTCATGTACCATCTATAAAACATTTTATATACATTTTCTTTAAAATTTGTTGCTCTAGTAAATTTTATATTTCCAAATCTGTTCCCATTGTTCTAATGTAATGTTATGGCCTATATTTTGCGCCCATTTTATAATTCTTTTATTGTTTCTTCATGAATCTCAAAATCCAATAGGAACATATACATTCTTTTGATATATTTTTCTTTTGTTTCTAAGAGTATTCTATCAAATGGCCTTTCTTGTTTATCTTTCCCGAATTTTGAATCAAGATGCAAGCGAGTCCACCAATCCATCTCCACACCCTGTCTTAACAGTTCTTCTTTTGTTTTTAATTGCCCATCTTTCTTCAATAAACTTTAATATCTAAGCATTTTTGTTGTCTCTAATAAATTCGACCGGGTACATGCTTCTAGCGGTGCCACCCATCGGGGGATTTTGGTATACATCTGTCTTTGTATTTTAGCCCAGATCCATAATAAAGATTTCCTTAATATATGATTATTGAATCGCTTATATTCGTTTGCTTTTCCATACGATACAAATGCATGCCATCCCCATTCAAGATCATGTCCCTCCAGTTTAAGTATTCTTTGATCTTCTAATACAGGGGTGCCCAAACCCCAGCCCTGGGGCCACGTGTAGCCCTCGAGGCCTCGCAATGCAGCCCTCAGGGAGCCCCCAGTATCCAATGAGCCTCTGGCCCTCCAGAGATTTGTTGGAACCCACACTGGCCCGACGCAACTGCTCTCAGCTTGAGGGAGACTGTTTGACCTCTCTCGTGAGCTGTGGGATTAGGGCTCCCTTTACTGCTTGTTGTTTCACGTCTGTGATGCAGTAGCAGCAGCAAAGGAAAGGCTATCCTTGCTTTGTGCAAGGCCTTTTATAGGCCTTGAGCTATTGCAAGACTTTCATTCATTTATCTAAGTTCATCATTAATATATTCATTTATGTAAACTTATGTAAATTTATTCAAATTTTAAATATAAATTAATTCTTTTTTTCCCCGGCCCCGGACACAGTGTCTGAGAGATGATGTGGCCCTCCTGCCAAAAACTTTGGACACCCCTGTTCTAATATAATCCACTATTTAATCCATAGTAGCGCTTTATAGTATAAAAACCAATCAGGAAGCCCCATGCCTCTTCTTAGTTTCACATCTTACAAGGCCTTCATTTTAATTGGGTAAGAGGCACTTTTTCAAGTGGGTGCTCCTTTTTTTAGCAGGGGGAGAGTAACTGGCCCACCTCGCTTATATTCATTATTATTATTATTATTACTATTGAATCGCTTATATTCGTTGTTATTATTATTATTATTATTATTATTATTATTATTATTAGTAGTTTCTTCCCTACCAGATAAATTTCGAGATAATTTGATTAATTTCTTTAAATATATCTTGCTTCAAAATTACAGGGATTGTTTGGGAAAGAAAGTTTATTTTAGGCAAAACATTCATTTTCACTGCAACTCTTCCCATCAACGAAAGTTGCAATTCTTTCCATTTTGTTAAGTCTCTTTTTATTTCTTCAATCAGTTTCAAATAATTATCTTTCACTAATGTACTTGTTTTCTTCTTTAATTGAATCCCTAAATATTTGATTTTTTCTTCTTCTTTGAACTTTGTTAATTCCACTAATTCCTGTCTTTTCTTTATTTGCATATTCTTTGTTAAAATTTTCATTTTCTTGACATTTATTTTCAGTCCTGTCACTTCAGTATATTCTCGCAACACATCTAACAAATTTTTGGCAGATTCTAATGCTTCTTCTGCAATTGCCATAAGGTCATCTGCAAATGCCTGGATTTTAAATTCTTCACCTCTTATTTTTAATCCTTTAATCTCTTCTGTCTTTCTCACTTGATTCAAAAGTATTTCCATGATCACTATAAATAGTAATGGAGAAAGTGGACATCCCTGTCTCATTTCTTTTTCAATTTTTATCTCCTCTGAAAGCTCTCCATTAATAAAAATGTATTTTATAGTATCTCTTGCTGGCTCAAGACTTAACAGCATGTAAAAATACAGTATATCTAAATGTAAAAATACAATTTAAATGATTAAAAAATTAAACAAGAACAAAACAACAGAGGCAAACTAAATAACACATCACCAGCATCAGTAAGATCACAATGGATAGTATCCTAATTCCCTTTTCCTCAAACAGAAGACACTTACATTTATACTTGGGTAGGCAAATCAATTTTCACTGATGTCCCCTTAGTTCTAAAGTCCTCTGCACCCTATACAGTCCTGTTTCAGCAGGTTGCCTCTGGATCTGATTTTCAGGGGGCTGTTGTTTTGAGGTGGTAGCAGGGAAGTTTGTTTTGCATAAGCTTCCTTCTGTTCATGCTTCTTAGGATACAACCCAATAACGTTAATATAAAAGACAAACTCAGCAGCATTAAAACCACAATGGTAGTCACACAGCTGATGTACTGAAAGCCAAGATGAATGGGAAATTCTGGATTTGTGAGAGCAGACTCTTGCATGTGTGGACATGCATTTTCAAAGTATTCATAACATCCATGAATTCATAATAAAATGTATGATGTTTTACTTAAAATACAGTATATACGTATTTAAGATATCTTCCTCTGATCATTTGGCATCACATTCTGCTCTTATTTAACACCCAGGTCTCCAATATTTATCTTGTCCAATTGATCTTCCCACTTCACCCTCCCCTCAAAGAAAGAAAATCCAGCACCCCATCCTGTAGTTATTTTCTTATCCAGAAACTACTAAGAATAATTTGCTTCCTGTAGCTTATCATTACTTATCTCAACCATATAGGGTTGTGGTTTCACAGCAACACCACTGGCATTGCTATGGGGGTGTGGGGGTGCGGGCCACACTGGGTGACGCGCCAGGGGTGATGCACCGGGGGGAGGACGTGCTAACATCACAGCAGTAGGGGCTACCCCATCATGCCATACACCGTTGGATGCAGAATGGCCAGCGGAGTGAATGCAAAAAACAGAATTGCAATAGCTCCTTTCGTTCAAAAGTTATGGCCAAAATACCGGAAGGAAAAAATGCATGGAGCCCTATGGAAAGTGAGCCGTATCGCGTGTCTACTCGCGAGCAGGCATACTTGCCATAGTCTGTTGGAAAGGGCAGGCTGCGAGGAATCCAACAACACCAGAATGGTCCCGATCCAGTGAATGCAGCCCCCCAAAAACACAGAGAAGGCGGTCCCCCCTCCCAGCTGCGAGTCTATGGAGCTCTATGGAAAGTGAAGCAGCCTCATGTCGCATTTACTCGTGAGTAGGCAGACATGCCTTGGCTGGTGGTTAGGCCAGGCAAAGGGGAATGTGAGGACACCAGAATGGTCCCAATCTGATGGAACTGGAGTGCAACAAATGCTCCAGAAGGCAGCCCCCCCCTAAAATGGACAAAAAAAGAGGCTTCATCTGGTAAGGGGAGGTTTTCTATTTTGCACTTGTAAAGCCAGGAGGGTCTTTATAGTGATGTGCTTGAAATAGAAGAACTTTAAACTGGGCACTGGGGAGGACTGAAAATCTCACTGATTTTTTTTTTTGGGGGGGGGGTGTTATAGACATGCATAGGCTTGGGCTCACAGGCTGCAATCCTACCCACACTTTCCTGAGAGTAAGCCCCATTGACCACAATAGGACTTACTTCAGAGTAGATTCACTTGGTGGAACAGGACTGGCTCCCCCTTATTTTTTTCTTTTCTTTTAATTTAATTATTTATAATTATGTATTTTAATTTGCTTAATGATGTCACTTCTGGCCATGACATCACTTCCAATGGATCCTGGACAGACTGTCATTCTAAAAAGTGGGTCCTGGTGCTAAAAGTTTGAGAACTGCTGCAATAAGGTGTTAGTAAGTTGACACGTGTGTGTGTGTGTGAGAGAGAGAGAGAGAGAGAGAGAGAGAGAGAGAGAGACTACAAGTTTTCAAAATCACTAAAATCAGAATTTGGAGGAATAATCCCATCATGTTATATATCAATCAATGCGTTATTTCATGCAGAATGCAATGAAACAAACCACATTGAAATATCTGTGTTATAACAAAAGGTACAGCCAAAAAAACGGTGGTGGCGGGGTGATGGCACATCACCACGCCCACCTGGGGAGTTGCCCCACCCACTACATGGGGTGATGCGAATCCTAGTGATGCCACTGGCAACACTAAGGTAAGTAATTCAGATATATTCTTCATGTCTGATTGTTTGAGGCAGTGGAGAAGCACTGAAGCATGAAGGAGTTATTTTATTATGGTGGGCTTTATATCTTGGCAGATTTTGGAAAGCTTTCTATATGTATTCATTACCAGGGGGAGGTATAGAAGACACACAGTAATTTCTACATACAAAGTAGCGCGTAAAGTAGAGTTCTACTCTGCAGAAGTGCGCGTGCCCTCTGGGACACCAAGTGCCTCTGGAACAAAGTGCCAGGTAAGGCACCGCGAGTTTAACATCTGTGCAAGAAGAAGGGGAAGGCAAATGGACCTCTGAGTTTTGGAGAAGGAGAGGGAAGACTCCCTGAGTTGTGAAGAGGAGGAAGAGAAGGAGAAGGTAAGTGTACTCTTTCTAACTCTTTATCTTCTAACCGTAAATCAACCTTAGATCAACATTGAAATTTAGGTTTACCTTTAGCTTAGCTTTACCTAAGCTTTACCGAAGTTAGCACCTAATCTAACCTGAGGGAGGGATTCTAAGGTCCAGCAAGTTGGGGCACAGGAGCTAGGTGAGAGCAATAAAAATAAAACGTAAGTGCATACAGTTTAAACTCAAATAAAAAACCAGCTTGAGGTTAAAAAACAGAGAACTGAAGTAGGAGGGTAAGAACCTAGGAAGGGCCAGTTCCCACCCAGCCAGGGCAATTTAGCATAGTCATTGTCCTTTAGGTCATAGCAATTGACCTTTAGGAGTTGATAAGAGCCCAATTAGGCAAATCCAAGCACCCCATTCAGGGAAATCTCACCTGGGAAGACCAGCCCCTTTTCAATCAGCAAGGAGAGAGGGAGGAGGAGCTAGCTAGGGGTATAAAGCTAGTGCCTGCTACCGCGTGAACCTCTCTGCAGAAGCGCGTGTGGTCTCTGGGACACCAAGTGCCTCGGGAACGAAGTGCCAGGTAAGGCACCGTGAATTTAGCATCTGTGCGAGGAGAAGGGGAAGGGCGAGGAAGCCAGGGCCCCAGATACCGCCCTTTCTCTTCCGTTGAGAAGAAGGCTGCTAACCAGTGTAGGGTTTTTAAGTACCCCTAAACAAAAACAAACAAAATAAAAAAAGCTATGCAGTCACACAGCCAGCAGCAGGGTGGGGGCTATCCAGTGTTTTGCATTGAGTGCCACATGTATGACTATATGCCTCTGACGCATAAATCATGGGTGTCTCCTCGGTGCAAGGAGCTCCAGGGACACAGAGGAGTCCCTTCATAGAGAGGGGGGTTTGCAGCGGATGTGAGAACCGCATGTTCACTTGCCTGCCTGGTGCGAAGGTTGCAGGCATCACTTCTCGTCTAGATAGGCTGGTAGATAGTGCTGGGAGGAGGTAGCGGTTGTGGTGCATGTCGGCACCAACGATGTGGGCAAGTGTAGCTGGGAGGTCCTGGAGGTCAAATTTAGGCTATTAGGTAGGAAGCTGAAAGCCAGGACCTCGAAGGTAGCATTCTCTGAACTGCTACCTGTTCCACAAGCAGGGCCAGCTAGGAAGGCGGAGATCAGTGGTCTCAATGCATGGATGAGACGGTGGTGTAAGGAGGAGGGGTTTAGATTCATTAGGCACTGGGGAACGTTTTGGGACAAGCGGGGCCTGTACAAGAGCGATGGGCTTCACTTGAACCAGAATGGAACCAGACTGCTGGCACATAACATTAAAAAGGTGACAGAGCAGCTTTTAAACTGATCCCTGGGGGAAAGCCGAAAGGAGCCGAAGGGCATCCGGTTCGGGACTCCTCATCCCTATGGAACGAGGATGGGGAGGTTAGAGAACAAAACGGCAAAGGTAGAGTAGGAGAAGAAATGGGGAATGGTAGCGTGATGGGATGTGATAGATGGTTTGGCACAATGAGAGGATTCAGGGATAAAGGAGCTAATAAGCAGCCCATCCTGGGGCATTCCAAGTACAAATGCTTTTATGCAAATGCCCGAAGTCTCTGAGCAAAGATGGGAGAACTGGAATGTCTGGTGACAAGGGAAAACATTGACATAGTGGGCATAACGGAAACCTGGTGGAATGCAGAAAATCAGTGGGATATCGCAATCCTGGGCTATAAACTCTACAAGATGGACAGGCGGGGCGTGTTGGAGGTGGGGTGGCCATTTATGTTAAGGAAGGGATAGAATCCAGCAAAGTAGAGATTGAAGATGGGTCCGACTCCATAGACTCTCTATGGGTTAAATTACCAGGCCTGAGGAGTGATGTAATACTGGGGGGCATACTATCGTCCTCCAGACCAGAAACCGGAAGGGGACCATGAAATGAGGAAACAGATCAGGGAGGTGACAAGGAGGGACAGGGTTGTAATCATGGAGGACTTCAATTATATTGACTGGGTCAATTTGTGTTCTGGTCACGAAAAGGAGACCAAATTCCTTGACATGCTAAATGACTGTGCCTTAGAGCAGCTAGTCGTGGAGCCCACCAGAGGACAGGTAACTCCGGATTTAATATTGTGCAGTACTCAGGACCTGGTTAGAAATGTCAATGTTACAGAGCCGTTGGGGAACAGTGATCATGCTGTGATCCGGGGGAAGAATACTGGGCAAATCTCTCACAAAAACCCTTGATTTCCAACGAGTGGACTTCCCTCAAATGAGGAGGCGAGTTGGAAGAAGGGTGAAAGGGAAGGTAAAAAGAGTCCAGTCTCTACAGCAAGCATGGAGGTTGCTCAAATCAACAGTAATAGAGGCCCAGCGGAAGTGTATACTGCAAAGGAAGAAGGGCTCGACTAAGTCCAGGAGGGTTCCCACAAGGCTAACCAGCCAAGTTAGAGAGGCCATAAAGGCCAAGGAAGCTTCCTTCCATAAATGGAAGTCTTGCCCTAATGAGGAGAATTAAAAGGAACATAAACTGTGGCAAAAGAAATGTAAGAAGGTGATACGGGAGGCCAAGAGAGACTATGAGGAACACATGGCCAGCAGCATTAAGGGGAATAATAAAAGCTTCTTCAAATATGTTAGAAGCAGGAAACCTGCCAGAGAAGCGGTTGGCCCTCTGGATAGTGAGGAAGGGAAAGGGGAGATAAAAGGAGACTTAGAGATGGCAGAAAAATTAAATGAGTTCTTTGCATCTGTCTTCACGGCAGAAGACCTTGGGCAGATACTGCTGCCCGAACGGCCCCTCCTGACCAAGGAATTAAGTCAGGTTAAAAGAGAAGATGTTTCAGACCTCATTGATAAATTAAAGATCAATAAGTCACCGGGCCCTGATGGTATCCACCTAGGATACCATCAGGTATCCAATTCAGGAATTGAAGAATGAAGTTGCTGATCTCTTGACTAAAATATGCAACATGTCCCTCAAGACCGCCACAGTGCCAGAAGATTGGAGGATAGCAAATGTCACGCCGATCTTTAAAAAGGGAAAGAGGGGGAATCCGGGAAACTATAGGCCGGTCAGCCTAACATCTATACCGGGTAAGATGGTGGAATGCCTCATCAAAGATAGAATCTCAAAACACATAGATAAACACGCCTTGCTGAGGGAGAATCAGCATGGCTTCTTGTGGAGTCAGCAAGGGTAAGTCTTGCCTCACAAACCTTTTAGAATTCTTTGAAAAGGTCAGCAGGCATGTGGATGCGGGAGAACCTGTGGACATTATATATCTGGACTTTCAGAAGGTGTTTGACACGGTCCCTCACCAAAGGCTACTGAAAAAACTCCACAGTCAGGGAATTAGAGGAAAGGTCCTCTCATGGATTGAGAACTGGTTGGAGGCCAGGAAGCAGAGAGTGGGTGTCAATGGGCAATTTTCACAATGGAGTGAGGTGAAAAGCATTGTGCCCAAGGATCTGTCCTGGGACCGGTGCTCTTCAACCTCTTCATAAATGACCTGGAGACAGGGTTGAGCAGTGAGGTGGCAAAGTTTGCAGACACCAAACTTTTCCAAGTGGTGAAGACCAGAAGTGATTGTGTGGAGCTCCAGAAGGATCTCTCCAGACTGGCAGAATGGGCAGCAAAATGGCAGATGCGTTTCAATGTCAGTAAGTGTAAAGTCATGCACATTGGGGCAAAAAATCAAAACTTCACATATAGGCTACTGGGTTCTGAGCTGTCTGTGACAGATCATGAGAGATATCTTGGGGTGGTGGTGGACAAGTCAATGAAAGTGTCGACTCAATGTGCGGCGGCAGCAAAGAAGGCCAATTCTATGCTTGGGATCATTAGAAAAGGTATTGAGAACAAAACGGCTAATATCATAATGCCGTTGTACAAATCTATGGTAAGGCCGCACCTGGTGTATTGTGTCCAGTTCTGGTCACAGTATCTCAAAAAGGATACAGTGGAAATGGAAAAGGTGCAAAACAGGGCAACTAAGATGATTGCTGGGCTGGGGCACCTTCCTTATGAGGAAAGGCTATGGCGTTTGGACCTCTTCAGCCTAGAAAAGAGGCGTCTGAGGGGGAACATGACTGAGACATACAAAATTATGCATGGGAAGGATAAAGTGGATAGAGAGATGCTCTTTACACTCTCACATAACACCAGAACCAGGGGACATCCGCTAAAATTTAGTGTTGGGAGAGTTAGGACAGACAAAAGAAAATATTTCTTTACTCAGCGTGTGGTTGGTCTGTGGAACTCCTTGTCACAGGATGTGGTGACGGCATCTGGCCCAGATGCCTCTAAAAGGGGATTGGACAAGTTTCTGGAGGAAAAATTTATTACAGGTTACAAGCCAAGATGTGTATGCGCAACCTCCTGATTTTAGAAATGGGCTATGTCAGATGCAAGAGAGGGCACCAGTATGCAGGTCTCTTGTTATCATGTGTGCTCCCTGGGGCATTTGGTGGGGCCACTGTGAGATACAGGAAGCTGGACTAGATAGGCCTATGGCCTGATCCAGTGGGGCTGTTCTTATGTTCTTAAATGGAAGGAAGGTCATGGATAACCTACAGATTGCAGTGGATATTATGTTACAAAATAATCCATGAGTTTCTCATTCACCTATAGGAATTGACATGAAAACCATATTTCAAATCCCTAGGGTTTCTACACAATAAAAGTTAGGCCTATGGCCTAATCCAGTGGAGTTGTTCTTATGTTCTTAAAGTAGTTAATTGAACATTAAGCTGTTTTTATAAACACTGAGCTCCCAAATTCTGTAACTGTTTTCCTGAACTACAATGTCAACTGAATACCAGTATCCTGAGTGCAGCTGAGGTCCAGCTCACTCTATTTTGCAACAAAAAATGACCCCATAAATCATGCTGGTGTCTCTAAATGAAGCATAGAAGTTATTATACATGACTAACTCTGGGGAAAAGATGCACACATCCTGCCAAGACCCTCTAAGAATCTTGCTGTCTGTTTCTCTCAGACTTAGGGTGAGTTTGTATTGCATGGGGAATTGGCTTCCATTTGGTGTCATTAATTGCATTTGGTTCTAACAGAGACTTCCAAGAACTGAAATCACATCCTCTGTCCCACGGCACTTTAGTTACTTTGGGACAGCTTTACATTGCTGTCTGGAGTGCTGCTGTTTCTAACAGGGTGGTGCCACTCATGTGAATCTGCACTGGGCAACTGAAAAAATACAGATCATAACGAAATGTGGATAATTAAGGAGTATATGAGAGTTCTCCAAATTTGATTTGTCCTCACATTTGTTCATAATTCTTCACATCAGTCCAAGGCCAACCCATCCTCTATATTTGTTTAATCTATTATTGCTAATTTCTCATTGCTTTTTTGTATTTATCATGGAATGCATTGCCTTTCCATCTACACTGAAAGATTTCAATTGCTTTTGTTTTCCTTTGTATTTTTTTCCCCATACATCAAGAATTACAGCCAATCCTAGTGAAGCCAGTGCTTCTAGCTGGCACACTGGTGGGAAGGCCAGCAGTCACAGAGATGCCCACCGGACCAACACAGGTCCAAGATGAACCGCAGCAGCTGCTGGAGCTTACCCTGGAACAAGGTGACAAATGCCCCCTTACCCTGAGGATATCTCCAGCAGCCTGTGCCAGAGCTGCTGCATCACCATACAGGAATTTAGTTGGGATTGGGTTATTAGAGTTGAATTTTAACAAAAATCTGCAAACCGCTGTTTAATGGATAAAGCAGATCTTCCTGATTTTTAAATCCAAACTTTCTACAGTGAGAAAGACAGAATGGATATCTATCTGGCTTGCACAGCACTGAGGATCAAACCACTGAGCTAACACCATACTTACATCAATCCTCATACATTGTTAACGTGACTGTCACCTGAAAATGACATTTTACAGAATGCATAGGAAAGGTTGAATGCCTGTCTAAAATGGACTGTGCCTGCTGATCCCTGAATAGATGCAGAATCTAGATGTTATTTGCCATTAGCATGGTGCTATCACAACATATATTTTAAGCTACTAGATAATTATTTTCAGTGTATGCCAAAAAGACAAATGACATATTTAGCCTAGGAACAAAGTAAACTACAGTTTCTTTATAGTTTTGGATAGGTAGGAGCACTTTCTAGATCAGGATGATGATTACATGGAGTGATATGGGGGACACTGGATTTAGTGACATGGAAATCATGAAGATTTGTAAAAATTTTCATTCTATGGTTGTCTTCAAAGCAAAAAGAATAGACTTAAATATACTTAAATTTAATGTGTATAGGCATTTTCTGCAGTATTTGCCTTCTAAGTCTTATGACATGACTATTAAAATTCAGAAAAAAGGTATTATATTTGCTCCTATGCAATGAAAACACAATATATTTAGGATACAGTCCTATACCCACTGGGAGTAAGCCCTACTGAATACAGTAGGCTTACTTCTGAGTAGGTATGCCTAGGATTGCACTGTTATTCATGACACTGCTGTCAGGTGCAAGTGTCTTGTTTGCATTCACACTCAGACTTACGTTTCAGGCTGTCTTGTTCGTCTGCCGATTACACCCACATAGCTGCAGACCTCGCCACTGGATGTCAGGCTCTGCTTTTGATGGGCACACAAGTCGGACGCATTTGAGCTTTCTCGTCAGGGCAGAACACAACCAAAATAAGCCACATGTTCTCATTGCAAGTAAAATGTGGTAAGCTGTGAAATGGATGGGAAGAACTCCGTTTCCAAGTCTGAAGGGCAAGCTAATAATCCAGTGTCTGCATCAAACATGCCATAAACATTTAGATTCTTATCAGGGACGTGTGGTGGGTGGGGAGACAGGTGAGGCTGTGCCTCCCCCTCCCCCCCGGAGTCCTTCAAAAAGCACCACCGTTGTGTGAGGTGCCCAAGCACCCACAATCCCTGATTCTTATTGAGATTTCCAAGAGACATTCCAAAAACTCCAATGTATTTGGGAATCCTGTAATTTCCTACTGAAAGTCTATCCTGAACATATGGGGCTTCTCAGACCCATATCAGCTAATTAGCTGGCACACATCTGGGAAGCCAGGTGTAATGCTAGGACAGCCAAAGGGGGACAGGAAAGGGGGTTAGGATACAGTAGAGGAGACCTTCACCAGTCCCGGCCCTTTCCACCCTCCCCAACCAGAAAACTTCCCTCTTCGCCTCTCCACCACCTTCCCCACACTGCTGTGCTGGTAAGCATGACCCTATGTGCCCTGGCCAGGGTTGTTCCTGGATGCAGCACCAGTTGGCTAGCACAGGCCTTTGAGCCAGCACTGCAGGCTCATGGGTAGTCAAAAATACCTTGTATATTAATGATTGTTTGAACGTGAACAGAATCCTGGACACATAGAAAGACGTAACTATAGTTTCAGTACTGTAACCCATGAAAGATCCAACCGAAATCAAATCACAATAATCTCACAGTTAAATTGTCAGTATAAAAGCTTCCCAGTTTTTCTCTATGCATGTATTAACAAAATAGTAGAAAAATATACATCTAGAAGTCAGAACAGATCCATGCTCAAAGGAAACTGGTATATATTAAGTAACGTAATAGTTGAAAATAGGCAATACAAAAATTGCACTAATGTTTTGGGATGCGGAAAAGGCATTTGATATTGTAGAACAGTTGTACAGTATCTTGCCCCGAGGAAAGCAACCTCTTCCCTTGGCCCTGCTCCCTCTCTGACAAGCTGAATGGAACATGGAGGTGCAGCTCATGTTGCAGTTAATGGCATAGACAGAGTTACAGAAGGTTATGTGTTCACTATATTCTGCTATAAGAATTGACTGGAAGACAAAAGAAGCTTCTGTTGCAGTGGACAGCAGTGATATATCTTTGTCCTCCAGAGGGCAGAGGGTTTGGTTTTGAAAGGTGTGGTAGTTTGAAGGGCAATATTGACCTTCAGAAAATGGCAAGGTAGGCATGTTGACTGATAAGGAGCAACTTGGTTACCTTTAACATTTTATTATTGTTTTTTAACTATAGCTTCCCGGCTCCTTCATTTCCCAGGATGGCTTCCATTGTGTGTGTGTGCAATCATGACCTCAGTGGGTATAGTACAGGCTACAAACAGCAATGCAAGCGTAAAGAGCTAGTTTAATAACATGCTGCCTACTTGTCATTAGTGAGCAAAGCTCCTTAAATCAAGAACTGGACACAGCACCCGCATTTCCAGGTTTATCTGAATGGCTGCTCTCTTTGCTAAGGGGTAGTTCCTGACCTGGTTCTCCCTGCTCTCCCAGTCTTGAGACTCCTGCTGTGGAACTGACATACCTTCACCAAGGTTGCTTAACAAGATGATTACAAATATTTAAGGATACATATTTCTCCACATATGATTAGAGGAAAAAAAAACGTGGACTGCTATTTTGGGCACAGAAATTCCATTGTGTAGCTATAATGTTATGGCAAGAAGACCAAGTAGGATCCATTTCAGTTCTGTGCCCAAGAATAATTTGCTAACCTGGCATCTTAGTCTGCCTGAAGCATTTTGGAAGTGAAAAGCAAACAAAATGGGTTTTAATGCACTTGTAAGAGGGCACTTCAGTTTAAAACAGTTTTTCTCTTTGTCTTTTGGCTCTTAGGTGGATAAATGGAACTTCTGTAGGCTTTTGTCTGTTAACCATATGAGAGCATAAAAGCCTGGAAAACTTGCAGGAATTCTGAAGCATGTTCACAGTGCTCCATTGAAAGTGTGGGTGGTTTTGAAGTTGAAATGGCTCTCATCACCAGGAACTTTAAAAAAATTGCCAATCTGAAACAACAACAAAAGGCTTTCAAAGTTCAATAATGCATTGTGTTGAAAGTATATGAAAGTGAAGCCTGACAAATGTAATTTGTCCAAAGGTTCAGTTCAGAATTAAGATATGAATAGATGGCTGCATTTTACCATTTATGTAGTCCCAAGGCTATGTCAGGTGCTGTGAAGAGGTTGTGATTTGCATGCCTGTCTGTTTTTGCATTCATTTGGTGATATTTCATAATAGCCCTCCTTTGGAAAAGGGAGGATAACCATTGGGGGGGGGGGATGAATTAATATTCACATATAATGTTGAAAAGAACAGGCCAAATTGCCAAGCAAAGAAATGCTTCGCTGGTTTGGAAAACTTTGGAATTAAGATCCAATCTTTGAGTCCATTTGAGAAACCGGCTACAGTGCCAAACCATATCAAGAACATAGCAGCTGTACAACATCTTAGCTGCCAAGCGTTACGATAACGATAAAAGACATGTGTGAAACTCTGGTGTGGATTTTTATATTCATAACTGGCATTTCCAGTAATTTTCAGTTCCAATGACTAGGAAATAATGGGGAAAACTGTGAAATGAAGTGCTGTCGGCCAGCAGAGGTGGATTAGAAAAGCACGCTTCTGAATCACACTGTTAAAAACCTGAAGGAGGAGAGTTTTGCTGATTGTGATTCTAGGCTTCAGAAGCAGGATAATACAATGAAATATAAATGCAATTTCAAGTGATTATTTCCTTTTCAACATACCAGTATCTCAAGGAAAATTCCTGCTGTATCTCACATACACTTGAGCTAATGCAGTGATTTCAAACAATGGTACTTCACACTATGACAGGTGGAACTTGGTCCCACTGGTTTGGGGACCATTTTATACTGCTCTGTCTGGCCTGACACTACTGAAAGCGGCGAAGGCTAGGGCAGCAGTGAACAGGGGCAAGGTTTGTGTTACATGATCAATATTTTAATTGTTTATTTAATTTGTTTATTTGTGTTTAAGATATGCAAAAGACATACATTCAAACAAGTGTACTCCATGGTACTGCCATGCCTGGAAAGCAAAGTGTTAAGACTAGTAGCATGCTTATTTACAGAACTGGTAACAAGAGACCACAGATCCAAAGGTGAGGAAGGTCACCTGTTTCATTGAACCATATAATCAGCTCCCTCCTTCATTGATCTACAGCAGTGGTCTCCAAACTGGAGACTACTGTGCACTGTGAACAGCTTCCCCAGTGTGACTGGAGCTTACTGTTCTCCCGGTAAGGCTGCCATTGCTGCTGCCGATCTCCCCCACTGTTCACCCTGCCTCATCTCCCAGGAAATCCTGATGCAGAGGCTGCTGGGGCAGCAGAACATGGAAGAGGTGAGGTGGAGCAAACATGGGGGGAGATTAGCAGGGGCAATGGCAGCTTTCCCCACGGAATGGTAAGCTCCATTTGCACAGGGGAGGGAAAAGGCACAGTGGTGGATCCAGGCTGCAGTTTGGAGCACCCTGATCTACAGAATACAATGCTTCAAATTTGAATGGAGCCTTGTTTACTCCTTAGATTCAATTGAGTTTTCATGCTTCCAAAATTCAGATGAATTTTTCCAGCTCCAAATCCTGCTGGAACAGCATATTGGTGGCATGCGACCATAGCCATCTTGCTAGAAACTTGAGCACAGGAAGCACAAAGGAAAGGACAAAGGTGACCTTCAATGGACCTCAACAACCCCATGATTGAGCTAAAGCCAGTAACAAAAAAAATGAACATGCAACTAGTTAACTGCACCCTCAACTGAAAAGGACAGCAAAAGAAAACAAACAAAAATTCCTTCACAAACAATTCCCTGTAACCAAGTCCTCAAACTCCCACTCCAAATCAACAAGAATCTCACATAAGAACAGCCCCAATGGATCAGGCCATAGGCCCATCTAGTCCAGCTTCCTGTATCAGGTGGCCCACCAAATGCCCCAGGCAGCACACCTGATAACAATAGACCACATCCTGGTGCCCTCCCTTGCATCTGGCCTTCTGACATAGCCCATTTCTAAAATCAGGAGGTTGTACATGCACATCATGGCTTGTAACCCGTAATGGATTTTTCTTCCAGAAACTTGTCCAATCCCCTTTTAAAGGCATCCAGGCCAGATGCTGTCACCACATCCTGCAACAAGGAGTTCCACAGACCAACCACACACTGAGTAAAGAAGTATTTTCTTTTGTCTGTTCTAACTCTCCCAACATTCAATTTTAGCGGATGTTCCCTGGTTCTGGTGTTATTTGAGAGTGTAAAGAGCTGTCTCTCTATCCACTCTGTCCATCCCCTGAGTAATTTTGTATGTCTCAATCATGTCCCCCCTCAGGCACCTCTTTCCTAGGCTGAAGAGGCCCAAACGCCATAGCCTTTCCTCATAAGGAAGGTGCCCCAGCCCAGCAATCATCTTAGTCGCTCTCTTTTGCACCTTTTCCATTTCCACTATGTCTTTTTTGAGATGCAGCAACCAGAACTGGACACAATACTCCAGGTGTGGCCTTACCATCGATTTGTAGAACGGTATTATAATATTAGCCGTTTTGTTATCAATACCTTTTCTAATGATCCCAAGCATAGAATTGGCCTTCTTTACTGCCACCGCACATTGGGTCGACACTTTCATCGACCTGTCCACCACCACCCCAAGACCTCTCTCATGATCTGTCACAGACAGCTCAGAACCCATCAGCCTATATCTAAAGTTTTGATTTTTTGCCCCAATGTGCATGACTTTACACTTACTGACATTGAAACGCATCTGCCAGTTTGCTGCCCATTCTGCCAGAATGGAGAGATCCTTCTGGACCTCCTCACAATCACTTCTGGTCCTCACCACTCAGAAAAGTTTGGTGTCATCTGCAAACTTTGCCACCTCACTGCTCAACCCTGTTTCCAGGTCATTTATGAAGAGGTTGAAGAGCACCAGTCCCAGGACAGATCCTTGGGACACACCGCTTTTCACTTCTCTCCATTATCAAAATTGCCCACTGACACCCACTCTCTGTTTCCTGGCCTTCAACTAGTTCTCAATCCAGGAGAGGACCTGCCCTCTAATTCTCTGACTGTGGAGTTTTTTCAGTAGCCTTTGATGAGGGACCATGTCGAACGCTTTCTGAAAGTCCAGCAACTGTTACCCTGCACATGCCCAATCTTGTCTGATCTCAGAAGCTAAGCAGGGTCAGGCCTGGTTAGTACTTGGATGGGAGACCGCCTGGGAATACCGGGTGCTGTAGGCTTATACCATAGTCTTTCGAGACTGAAGGTTGCCAACCAGGTATATAATGTCTACAGGTTCCCCCACATCCACATGCCTGTTGACCTTTTCAAAGAATTCTATAAGGTTCGTGAGGCAAGACTTACCCTTACAGAAGCCATGCTGATTCTCCCTCAGCAAGGCCTGTTCGTCTACGTGTTTTGAGAACCTATCTTTGATGAGGCATTCCACCATCTTACCTGGTATAGATGTTAGGCTGACCGGCCTATAGTTTCCCGGGTCCCCCCTCTTTCCCTTTTTTAAGATAGGCGTGACATTTGCTATCCTCCAATCTTCTGGCACCGTGGCCGTTTTGAGGGACAAGTTGCATAGCTTAGTCAAGAGATCTGCAACTTCATTCTTCAATTCCTTAATAACTCTTGGGTGGATGCCATCAGGGCCTGGTGACTTATTGATCTTTAATTTATCAATGAGGTCTGAAACATCTTCTCTTTTAACCTCTATCTGACTTAATTCCTTGGTCAGGAGGGGCCGTTCAGGCAGCGGTATCTGCCCGAGGTCTTCTGCTGTGAAGACAGATGCAAAGAACTCATTTAATTTCTCTGCCATCTCTAAGTATCCTTTTATCTCCCCTTTCCCTCCCTCACCATCCAGAGGGCCAACCATTTCTCTGGAAGGTTTCCTGCTTCTAACTTATTTGAAGCTTTTATCCCCTTAATGTTGCTGGCCATGTGTATCCCACTGATTCTCCGCATTCTACCAGGTTTCCGTTATGCCTACTATATCAATGTTTTCCCTTGTCACCAGACATTCCAGTTCTCCCATCTTTGCTCGGAGACTTCAGGCATTCACATAAAAGCATTTGTACATGGAATGCCTCAGGGTGGGCTGCTTATTTGCTCCTTCTTCCCTTCATCCTCTCACTGTGCCAAACCGTCTATCACATCCCATCACGCTACCATTCCCCATTTCTTCTCCTACTCTGCCTTTGTCTTGTTGTTCTCTAACCTCCTCATCCTCATCCCATAGGGATGAGGAATCCCGAACCAGATGCCCCTCGGCTCCTTTCGGCCTTCCCCCAGGGATCAGATTAAAAGCTGCTCCGCCACCTTTTTAATGTTATGCGCCAGCAGTCTGGTTCCATTCTAGTTCAAGTGAAGCCCATCCCTCTTGTACAGGACCCGCTTGTCCCAAAACGTTCCCCAGTGCCTAATGAATCTAAACCCCTCCTCCTTACACCACCGTCTCATCCATGCATTGAGACCCCTGATCTCCGCCTGCCTAGCTGGCCCTGCTTGTGGAACAGGTAGCAGTTCAGAGAACGCTACCTTCGAGGTCCTGGCTTTCATCTTCCTACCTAAAAGCCTAAATTTGGCCTCCAGGACCTCCCGACTACACTTGCCCACGTCGTTGGTGCCGACATGCACCACAACTGCTACCTCCTCCCCAGCACTGTCTACCAGCCTGTCTAGATGAGAAGTGATGTCCGCAACCTTCGCACCAGGCAGGCAAGTCGCCATGCGGTCCTCACATCCGTTGCAAATCCCCCTCTCTAATAATCGAATCTCCCACTACAAGAATCCCCACTACAATCCCCCCACATGCCAATTGTGATCACCCCTTGGAGGCTTGGGCTATTAATTATGAGTGTTTGTTCAGTGAGAGAGACTAGTTTCCCCACTACATTTGAGTGAAATGCATGCACAGCCTGTTTCTAGACTCACCTCATGTCTGTAGAACTCAGCTCTAGTCCACAGAGCTGCCTCCAACTGCAGCCTTTTGCCATGGTCTGAACCAACACAATCTTTCTCCCTTCTCTCCCCCAATTTCCTCCCTTTTTCTTTCTCCTTGGCACCCAAAACCTTCTCTTTCTTCCACAAGGTTCCTCTGGGAAGCTCAGCTATCTGCTTGTTCTGCCCCTTTGCCTAAAGAGTTCCTTTTGTCTTGTTTCTCCTCCTTCTAACCAATGTCTGTCCCCTGTGCTCTATTGTATATGCAGGGTACAGAATGAAAGAGCAAGCAGTAGAATGGGATAAACTTCTTCCTTGCTGCAGAAACTGTTGGAAAACAGGTACAATGCAATTTGCAGGGCACTAGAGGAGGGCAGTAATAATAATAATAACAAAAACTAGGTTTTTATATACTGCCTTTCTGGTCATCGGATTACTCCTCTGACTTCATTCAAGGCGGTTTACATAGGCAGGCGTTTCTAAATCCCTCAAGGGGATTTTTACAAACATTTTTACAAAGAGATTCTCTCTTTCAAGAACCAACATTTCAGACCTTCCTGGTTTGGTCTCACTTCTGGCTTCCAGTTCTTCCATACAGGCTGACAAGCAGCTCCATCTTTCACATGGAGCTGTGAGAGTATACTGTGCAGGAGGCAGATGAGTCAGAGGCTACCTGTCTGACCCTTACTTTTGTCTTCTCTTATCTACCGTCCTTACCTTTGTTTCCTGACCTTTCTTTCCTGCCCTCTCATCATGCAGAGCAACCTCCATGAGCTCTGGCAGCCACATGGAGGTCGACCATGACATGAGCTCCCAACACATGCATGCAAAAAGCTCAGGAATTTCCTGAAGTCTAGGACCTGTACTACTAAGAGATGTTGCTACTGGTGCAAGCTTTATTAACACTAGATGGACTTTCCCTTGAAGGTGTCCTACTGAGCTTCTTTGCAGGTGCTCGTTGCTTGACAGAGGGACAGTTGCATGTTGGTGCTCACTTTGACCATCTTCAGGCACCACCGTAAACCTTTGTAGCTTGCCCTAACTAAGTAGCTCTGAATATGATAACATGAGCAAGGTTGATTGCATGTGTCTTTCTGACAGGTCCATAAGATCAGGTCATTTAAGCCCAGGTCATTTAAGCCCAGGTTCCAGCTGCATGGAATCTGCTTATGTGCAAGTGACTCCCCTTTACCACAGAACTTCTAAAGAGCACCATTAAGTGTTAGTTGAAGAGGTGATGGAATTGTAACCATTTTAGCTTAACTAGCCAGACTAGATGGGAATACTGACAACAGCTAGATATGCTTGCTTTGTTAGAAATGGCAGAAAGGAAAAGTGTTTGTCTGGATTATATGTACCACAGTGTGGTGCCTTTTCAGTTAAGTTCGTGGGAATTTTCCATAAAGACTGCAGAAGTTGCCCATCCAGTATTAAGAATTCTAACAGTAGTCTAAATTCTTTTTAATGACATAGAAGCAACCTGAATATTTTCTTTTGGTCAATGGAATGACAGGTGATTAACAAGGCTTCAATAATTCTATTCTGTAAATGCAATGTCCCTAACCCCAGAAGCAATCCTCGTTTGAGAAAACAGTGAGTAAAGCAAAATTTGGCCCAAATTGAATTTGCTTCTAGATATTTCTCTTACTACCGAGCCATTTAAGGGATGAATGGATTTTCCAAGGGAACTTGTGAGAAAGTATTTTTGTGACTCCATTTAGCACAAATATTCCTTGTGGGTTTATAACTGTCCCTAACACTTCCTGGCAGTAGTTTTTAAATGCCCTGAAAGGAATTGTGTTTCACTTTGAATGGGTTATCTGGCACTCACAACACAAAATAAGCATTTGAATATTTATTGTGAGTGTGCTCCATTTTGCACAGAACACCCAAAGATTGCTTACCACAATTATCTTGTTCCAGCTGTAATATATTAGCAGTAACCTCCTGAACAGACCTTTTGAAAAAAAGTTTCTTTAACTTTTTTTCCCCTCTCCTGAACGCAATTTGCCCCTTCATTCATAGCTCTTTGTAGCCATCTAATCTCTCTGTTTATGTCTCTGACACAGCCACAATACTACATGACTGACATACCTGACAGCTTTGACTAGTGGCAGAATGCTCACAATGAAACACAACTCTATACAGGATGAGTATTACCTACCGCTAGACTAGCAGAAATTTGAAATGAAGGTAAGAAAAGAAAGAGACTAGTCTAACTCCTGCTGGGTTTTCGGCATGGGGTAGGACTTAAAAAAAATTACTTACCTAATGAACCAACTGTTTATTGAAGACACAGTATGCCCTACAGCATTTTAATTTGGAATTCATAAGAAGCACAAAAGTGTTCAAAGACTTGATTCACCAGAAGGTTCTGAGGGACAGTTTTGTCTGCCTTTGGCTCCTTCCAGTTGTCATATAGACTATAGAGACTTTGTCAGATAGCATTCAGGTTCATGTAAGTGGTGAGAAGTCTCCAGTGCTGATCAGGGTACCTGAAAACTGTGTAACAGATGTCAAGTAGAGAGAAATCCAATACATAATGAGATGACAGCACATGTACACACATACAATGTGCAAAAATGCCCCCAAACAATTCATACAATATACTCAATGTATATTGCAGATTCCACAACTGTCCTTAAAAATGTATAAACCCAACAAAAACTAACAAAAACCAACTAAAATCACAAAAGGCTCCAGCGCTCTGGCTATTGCCTCAATCATGAATCTTTTAAGACTGACAGTACTGATAAACCAGATAATATGAAAGTCACTCAAAAATCTTAATGCAGACAAAACTTATTTGTAGGCAGGAAAAATTGATATACAAAAAGTAACCTATAAGTCAAAAGGTATCTTACTTATTCAGTTTTTTAAAAATGCTAACTGCCCTAAAAAAAAAAAAAAAAGATTAAGGCAGTCTGTAAGGTCTATATCCCTTTATATGACTATTGTGACACATCTTGCCCAGGAACAGGTTGGGATTGTGTTAGGTAGCAGGATAAACAGTACCCCCAAAATTTTTGGCTAAGATATTGATTGATTGATTGATTGAGAGCTTTATTGGCATAAAACAATTTCCAGGAGAGAGACAATGGACAATATAAAATACACACAGTCAAAACATGAACGTGATTAAAAAACATCAAACATTATACTACTGTACTCAGGGCAGAAGATAAAGCATGTGAGGGGGGAAATGATGGGTTATCCCATTTTAACAAATTACTGGGAATGAGAAACTAAACTCTAGCACAGTGTAACTCCTGTAGCTTTGTTAGCTACATTGACTATTATGCACCTCATCAGGCTAAGATATTAAAAGTGGTCTTAGACTGGGTATTTTGACCCCTGCCTTGCTTATATGCTGAAGGCACATAAGGAAGCAACATTGCCGAAACTAAGTAGATCAGGTCTTGCCAGTTCCTAGAGGGAAGACTCACTGGCAACCCTATCTACATTGCTCTAAGTTCCAGCATGGATAAGCAATAGCACATATGTAAGATAGAAAGCAGTTATCATCTTGCAAAAAAAGGAGGACTTTCTTGCAATTAGGCCAGTGGTTCTCAAACTCTCTGGGAGAGTTTGAGAGCTACTAAGTACTTGCGTGGGCAGGGGGGGAGGCAGCGGGGCGATTCCCAGGATCACGCCAGCCAGGGGGGCTGCAGGGGCTTGGGTGAACTTACCCAAGCCTCCTGCAGCCTCCCCAGGCTGCAGGGAGCCTGGCACAAGTGGAGCACAATCGTGCCGCATTTACTTTCACTGCTGCGGGGAGCCCTGCTGCAGGTCATGCCGGGCTCCCCGCAGCCTGGGGAGGCTGCAGGAGGATAGGGTAAGTGCACCCAAGCCCCTGTAGTCCCCCTGGGCAGCACGATCCTGGGGATCACACCCCTGCCTCCAGGCTGCCCCTGCCCCTTAAGGGGGCAGAGGCCAGGACTCACAGGCTGGGGCATCGCGACGCCCCAATATGAAAAGCCCTGCATTAGGCTATGCCAGAGTATTGTTAGCCCAAGCACAGATCATATATTGGCCTCTGTTCTGTACTAGCCTGTAGTCAGGTGGTCTAAATGAAGGCATTGTATTGATACCCTTGCAAAAGACACAGAGAACGTCTTCACCCCATGAAGCCTGCATGAACCTCCCATGGTCAAGTTTTCAACGGATGACAGAGACGTTAACATTTTGTCAAGTGTTTCATCTATGTTTAGTTGCCCTGCCCACCCACAAAAGAGATTGAATCCTATGCTCCATTTTGTGCTTTTTGGTATAATTTTATCTGTATGTATTTGGCAGCTAAATTCTGCTGCCACAAAGACCCAAGATAGCCTAACCCCAGAGGATTATAGATAAACATTTTTAGGAATCACCCCTTATATACTCCTAAATATTTACCCCCCAATATATTTACTGTTGCTAATTGGGTAAGAGGCACTTTTTCAAGTGGGTGCTCCTCTTTTTAGCAGGGGGAGAGTAACTGGTCCACCTCCCCCCAGCAGTGTCTTTTCTAGTGGCTGTCTGCTGGTGTTCTTTTTGCATCTTTTTAGGTTGTGAGCCCTTGGGACAGGGAGCCATTAGTTATTTGATTTTTCTCTGTAAATCGCTTTGTGAACTTTTAGTTGAAAAGCGGTATATAAATACTGTTAATAAAATAATAATAATAATAATAATAATATTGGCTACCAATCAGTAAGTTGGCTGCCCTGTGGAACATTTGAATAAGGAGCTCCTATTCAGTCTCTGCTACTTTCACTTCTAAAGGATCTGGTTTACCAGAAATCTTAGGATGTAGAAGCAATTGGACAGACTGGAAAGTAGCTGCTGGAAAAACATGGTCTGCCATAAACAAACACTACTTGCCTCTATTGCTACTGGCCTGCTGAGTTGCTTCAGTAAGTGAATAGCCCATTAATACAAAGATATAACCACTGGCAAGACAGCAACAGCCTGTGTGACCTATTTGGGAGGCTTCTGAAAATGGTTCGTAGTTACAGCAGCTTGGATACCACAGCAGCAACGAAGTCTAAAGTGTAATTGGTGCTGGTTTATCATAACTCTCATCCTTGGAACAGTTTCCGCATGTATTGCCCAACACAGATTGTCACAGAAGAATGACACCTTTGTTCCCCCAGTCATCACACCAAAATTCCCTACGATAAGAACACAAGATGAGCCCTGCTGGATTAGAACATTTAGTTCAGCTCCCTGAATCTCATGGTGTCTGACCAGATCCCTGTGGGAGCACACAAGACAACTTTATCCTATTGCCCCTCCCTTGCATCTGGCCAGAGATGTCGCTAGGGTTTGCATCACCTGATATGAGAGCTCATGTGTCACTCTTCCCATACCAGACTATACAGAATAAAGTACAGTATCATACACACAACATAAATGCAGTGGGATCACTAGGGATGGTGTAACCCCCATTAACTTTATTTTAATGTATAACAGTACATGTTATCCAATAAATCAGTAACCAACAAAAAACCAGTGGCCAACTGGATGACTGTGTCATAACATCTCATTAGCTATCGGAACCATCAGTCTCATTAGTCAGTTCTGAGTTAAAAAAATCCACTTTGCATTACATAAGGCAGTTGGCTTTCCTATTCTGGTGTATTGGCTATAACATTGGATAGAAAACATACTTCAACAGTTTGTTTCATTGCATTCTGCATTAAATTATGCACTGAATGATCTACAACATAGTGTTATTCAAAAATGCCAAAATCTTACAATTTTTCTAGTAGTGGTGTTCTCCCACCCTGAGTGCATCACAGGGTATGGTCCACACACACACACACACACACCCACCCCTAGCTACATCACTGCATCTGGCATTGATAAGAGATAAGCTCCCTCTAAAACCCAGAGATTGCATATATTCATATAACCTGAAGCAAAACTAGCTGGAAAATTTTGGACCTGTTGTGATAAATGCATTACTACAAGATTTTTCATCTATCCCCAAACACAGTGATTAGTCCTTATTTGTAAGTCTTGATTGGATCTTGAGTTTGTCAGTTTGAAACATGCCATTTTTGGCCAACTTAATAAGAGGCTGGTTGTTGTTCAACTCAAACATTCCCGGAAGAGACTAATTTTTTTAATTTGCTCTAGTCCTGTTGAAGGCCATGTTATTCAATTTGGATTGCTTTAACAGGCCATCTATTTGTAAACAGCCAAGGCAGAGTACAAGTCTGAAAAATTCTAGACTTTTTAGCAATGTTTGAGGTAGATCATCATATACTGAGCTAATGTGGCCTTTGTGAAGGCTCCTTGTGTATTTTTGTTTTATGATGCATTTTTCTTTAACAAAATTTTAATCTGTTTCAGAGTTGCCAGGGCAAAAAAGATAGGGTTTAAGTGTTTTAAATAAAATGTTTGCTCAAGTAACTGCTCACATTTGAGCTGTGTAATGAAGGAGAAGATTAATAAATCTGTGGTAACATACTGACATTCTGATACAGGTTCTACCCCACTATGTATTAGATTTTCTGCCAAATTTGAAACCAGATAAAAAGGTAAGCTAAGCAACTCAGACTTTTTAACAGGTATTTTGAAGACAACAAGTTTCCTTAAACACTTTATTTACAAAAGCATAGATTTTAAAACACAGTCATTTGTGAAGTCATAATCAATACAACATGACCACATTGCTGTTTCCAACAACTGAAGTGCAACAGTGCAAGTTACATGATAGGTTATCGTACAAAATTAAAACTTACAAGCATTTCAGTTTGTACAAAATATAGTTTTAGTGTATACAAAACAAAAACTTAAGTAAATAATTTAGTTGTAAAATTTCATACACATTTACATGTTTTTACCAATAGTTGTTATTCCAAGCCCTGACCAATAAGCTGAATGGTAACAGTGCCACTTTTGTCTGTCTGTACCACCAGTAAGCTTTGGAAAGTGCCTGATGACATTGGCTTGAACAGGACTGGTAGATTGCAGTAATGATGACACCTGCAAGATGTAAGTTTACAAGAATTTTATATGTATTTGACAGGCCACTTCAGCTTGAGATTCCCACAGAAAAGCTAGGTAAAGCATACATACAGCTCTTAATAATCATTTCAGAAGTTGTGTTTCTGTAGACTTAGTCTGCAGAATAGCAGAAAGTTCCTGCAGTTGGCCAGAACATCAGTCACTGGCATTAAGGTATTCTAACTGGCTTTACAGTCATTATGTATGTGCTACTTTAATCTTGGTTACACTACTGTGATATCTCAAGTAGTAAAACATTCTAGGGAATGCTCAAGATCAATATTACCATATGGACTCAGTAAGATTAACAAGATAGAGACAATGTTTCTGCGTAGTCATCTATGGGCACCAACTCAACAATAATGTTTCCAAAGTGGAGAATGAACAAGGGAGAGGACTCTGTCCCACTTGCCAGTCTGGCTCCAGCAAAGACAAGCTGAATGCATTGCAGCTGCTGTTTGCTCCACCAAGAGGACAAAAGGGACTGAAGCCATTGCCATTTGACACTGTCCCAAACCAAAGTATTCAAGAGTTTTAGACTGAACAGCAGCACTCAATGAGACTTCCTCATATTCCCAGTCACCTCTCCCCCACTTCTCAAGATTTAAAAGAAGAGATGGAAAACACAATGCCAAACAAGCAACAGCAAAGCTGCTGCCTAGCATTTTTAGCCCATTCCTTGAATACAATGTTCACTTCGCAGCTGTCTACATTGGTACAGAAGAGCCTTCTCTCCCCATTCCCATGTCGCATGCATCAGTTTTAGTAAAAGCCACAATCTACCCATAATAAGTTAGACATCCCCAAACACATTTGATTCTTTAACTGAAGTAACAGCATTTAAGGAAGTGGAAACTAAATTAAGCTTAATCCAAATTTCAAATATTTGGATTAAATGATTTTCCATCCTCAAACATTGGTTGTGCTAAACTTTGTCCTCCTTTGCCACGTGTGAACTCACCAAAAATTACTTTGCACAATTCGAATAAGCAAAGGTAAAGCTGTCTATACAAGAGACATGTGCTTGATCTCCATAACGTGTGCTTAATCATAAAGCAGACTGGAACCCTTAAGACATGAGGGCCAAGTGTGAAAAATTGCCAGACTACTGAGTAAACCTGTGCCTAAGTCTAGTCAACTGTGTTCAAAGTCATAGCTTCAGAAGAAACAACTAAACTTACCTCAAATTATAATGGGAATGCTTGATGTAAAAAGGCTCTCTGGGACTTAAAAAGGTCAGCTGCAATTTAACAAGAACATTTTTAGAAGATGCACATTACTTTATTCATTGAGCACACAGTTCCTCAGATTAAGCTAGCATTCAGGAAAATACAACACATTCAACTGGATTAGGCTTTACAAAAGCACACTTTATAGAATTCTAACACGGTATGGTAATTTGATTGTTAACCAAGTTTTAACATTGTAATTCATGTAATACAGTATCCAATTTCTATGGAAGTTAGTCCTTTCTAATATTCAGTAGTACTGAAAAGTAAATGGCCAGGACTGAAGATCACAAGTACAAACAGACATTTACTTGGCCCAAGATTCATAATTAACTATCAACACAGCCACCCATCCCTTGAAACAATGCTGGTAAGTCAACTTACCTTGTTAGTAGAAGTAGAGTAATTCCGCATGCTGATTTTCAGCATGCTTGATTCACCAACCCTAGTTGTAGGAAATACATAGGTGTCTTCTTGGGCAAACACCCCTTTCCTGATTTTGGAAGAGGAAGATTAAAATACTGTTAACATCATCAGATGGGTTATACTCATTAGTAATCCTTAGGTAAACCATTGTTTCTATATCCAAATTACTTGCTTCCAAAACAGAGTTCTTAAAGACTAATTTCTGAGGACTTGAAAACCACAATTACAAAACATCTTCCTCAGAGACCCACCAACTGACACATCTCACAGTTTAGGGCAGGGGTTCTTAAACTCGTTAAGTCTTGGCAGGGGAGTGGGAAATGCAGCAAAGGATAGGTGCAGTGACATGATCTCCAGGACTGTGCCGCTTCTGGAGGGGCGGGGGCTGTCTTTTACTCACACAAGGCAGGAGCAGCCTCCCGAGGGTGCAGGAAAGCCCATGGAAGCCTCCACAGGGCTCCCCAAGCCTTGGAGAATGAGCAAAAAAACCCACTTCCAGTTTCAAAATCGCAAACTGGAAGTGGATAGCTATAGTTAAGTGGGTCTTTAAATCTATTTTTCTACTGTTTTTTTATCCACTGATTTTTACCACCCACTAGGGGCTCTGGAACAGAACCCTAGCAGATAACGAGTCATGACCTCCCTACTTGCCACTTAAAGGGATACCGGCAGAGGTCCTCAGGCTGGGGCGCTACAATGCTCCAGTTTGAGAACCTGTGGTTTAGGGTTAGGTGTCCAATGAAAACCTATTTTACATCTGCCATTCTGGACTTCTTGAGGAAGAATGGCTTAAGGAAGAATGGCTACACACACTTTCCATAATGGTAATTCAGTATAGTAAAAGTCACATTATACAGCCCTTTAAAAAGCAAGAACACATTTTTAACTGGCAAGTTCACAGCAATTAAGCCATTAAGTAATCTCTTCTTTGGGCTGCAACATGAACCACCAAAGCGAGTTAAGCAATCCCCTCTGAGCCCCTTCCCATACCTACCCCTTTAAGAATTCCTCTGTGATACCATGTCACTCTCCACATGGGGCTGTAAGAATGCAGATGTGGAGGACAGTCTCCATTCCTAGAGTGCGCTGGTAGAAGCTAGAGCAGCAGCACATAGGAAGCCTTGTAAGATAACTAGGGGCCCAATCCTATTCAGTTTTCCAGTGCCAGTGCAGCTCTGCCAATGGCGCATGCGCTGCATCCTGTGGTGAAGAGGCAGTCACGAAGTCCTCCTCCAGCTAAGAGAACATTTGTTCTCTTACCTCAGGGCTGCATTGCGGCTGCACTGGTGTCAGAAAGTTGGATAGGATTACGCCCTAAGTGTAGGAAGGGGCTCTGAGGGGATAGGCGAGTAAAAGTTTCATTATAAAATACATCTGGGTATTGTAGAATGTATGCAATAGTAACATTGCAACCCCTATTTCCCATGCATATGCAATAATGTGATTTTTACTTTATAAAACTGGCTTTTACTTTATAAAACTTTCCATCATTGGGTACATGCATATGTATATGCTTAGCAGAAGAGACACTATGAGAAGAGCCATTAGATATTTGATTTTCTCTGTAAACCGCTTTGTGAACTTTTTGTTGAAAAGCGGTATATAAATACTGTTGTTGTTGTTAGTGAGGTATGCATGTAATGTATGCTTTTTTTCTTACATTGGAAGAAAACCTATATAGGTAGAAAGTGACCAGATTGCCCTAAGAATAAATAGCTAGGTAAAGCTGTAGAGACATTCTGGAAGATCCTGTGCATGTCTTCGACATCTTCAGCTGTATTCTGAACACACAATTTTACATTTTAAAAATAATGTCTTTTAATGTCATTTGGTGTTTTAACATACCAGTAAGTAAAGAATCTCTTTATGGTTATTTTTTTAACAATCAGATTTTGAGAGCAAATTAGTACAATATCCCCTACATTTAAGATGAACTTGTAATATAGAAAATCACTACTGCAAAATGAGGTAAGAAAGGAAACTGGAGATGAAATTTACATAGCTATGCACTTAAAGTAGTGTAAAATGAAAAATTACATTTTTAAAAAAATATTTAGTCATTTACATACCCAGTTTCATGATCAGTGGTGTCAGAGAAATCTCTTCTTTGAGACGCTACTTGAACACCAGCTTTTACTGATGAAGCTGTGGAAGATTCGTTTTCAGTGATGCCCTATTGTCAAAACACCTTTAGTTAAACAAACATCAATCCCTCAGACTAGCTTTAGTTTTATGCAGACTGTGAAAAATAGTAAACTTTATTGGGTTTGACAAAAACTGCATTTGCTCATCTATGCACCATTTATGGTCGAAACAGGAGTATTAATAAATATACTGTTTTAAGAACGCACTAGGCTTACATGGCTGTCTAGGATTGTCAAATTAACTACAAGGCTTCTCAAAAAATGTACACACATTTTTAATGAGCTCTAACTTATACATACTTCCTTTGTGCAACACTCAAACATCTAAGGGAAGCATTTGAAGAAATGTGTGGAATCATCCCAGCACACATATTGGTGGATCCCAGCACACATATCTCCTCCCAAATGAGGAGGCTGGTTAGAAGGAGGTTGAAAGGGAGGGTAAAAAGAGTCCAATCTCTCCAGAGTGCATGGAGGCTGCTTAAAACAACAGTAATAGAGGCCCAGCAGAGGTGTATACTGCAAAGAAAGAAGGGTTCCACTAAATCCAGGAGGGTGCCTGCATGGCTAACCAGCCAAGTTAGAGAGGCTGTGAAGGGCAAGGAAGCTTCCTTCCGTAAATGGAAGTCTTGCCCTAATGAGGAGAATAAAAAGGAACATAAACCGTGGCAAAAGAAATGTAAGAAGGTGATATGGGAGGCCAAGCGAGACTATGAGGAACGCATGGCCAGCAACATTAAGGGGAATAATAAAAGCTTCTTCAAATATGTTAGAAGCAGGAAACCCGCCAGAGAAGCGGTTGGCCCTCTGGATGGTGAGGGAGGGAAAGGGGAGATAAAAGGAGACTTAGAGATGCCAGAGAAATTAAATGAGTTCTTTGCATCTGTCTTCATGGCAGAAGACCTCGGGCAGATACCGCTGCCCGAACGGCCCCTCCTGACCGAGGAGTTAAGTCAGATAGAGGTTAAAAGATAAGATGTTTCAGACCTCATTGATAAATTAAAGATCAATAAGTCACCGGGCCCTGATGGCATCCACCCAAGAGTTATTAAGGAATTAAAGAATGAAGTTGCAGATCTCTTGACTAAGCTATGCAACTTGTCCCTCAAAACGGCCATGGTGCCAGAAGATTGGAGGATAGCAAATGTCATGCCTATTTTTAAAAAGGGAAAGAGGGGGGACCCGGGAAACTATAGGCCAGTCAGCCTAACATCCATACCGGGTAAGATGGTGGAATGCCTCATCAAAGATAGGATCTCAAAACACATAGATGAACAGGCCTTGCTGAGGGAGAGTCAGCATGGCTTCTGTAAGGGTAAGTCTTGCCTCACGAACCTTATAGAATTCTTTGAAAAGGTCAACAGGCATGTGGATGTGGGAGAACCCGTGGACATTATATATCTGGACTTTCAGAAGGCGTTTGACATGGTCCCTCACCAAAGGCTACTGAAAAAACTCCACAGTCAGGGAATTAGAGGACAGGTCCTCTCCTGGATTGAGAACTGGTTGGAGGCCAGGAAGCAGAGAGTGGGTGTCAATGGGCAATTTCCACAATGGAGAGAGGTGAAAAGCGGTGTGCCCCAAGGATCTGTCCTGGGACCGGTGCTTTTCAACCTCTTCATAAATGACCTGGAGACAGGGTTGAGCAGTGAAGTGGCTAAGTTTGCAGACGACACCAAACTTTTCCGAGTGGTGAAGACCAGAAGTGATTGTGAGGAGCTCCAGAAGGATCTCTCCAGACTGGCAGAATGGGCAGCAAAATGGCAGATGCGCTTCAATGTCAGTAAGTGTGAAGTCATGCACATTGGGACAAAAAATCAAAACTTTAGATATAGGCTGATGGGTTCTGAGCTGTCTGCGACAGATCAGGAGAGAGATGTTGGGGTAGTGGTGGACAGGTCGATGAAAGTGTCGACTCAATGTGCGGCGGCAGTTAAGAAGGCCAATTCTATGCTTGTGATCATTAGGAAGGGTATTGAGAACAAAACGGCTAGTATTATAATGCCGTTGTACAAATCGATGGTAAAGCCACACCTGGAGTATTGTGTCCAGTTCTGGTTGCCGCATCTCAAAAAAGACATAGTGGAAATGGAAAAGGTGCAAAAGAGAGCGACTAAGATGATTACGGGGCTGGGGCACCTTCCTTATGAGGAAAGGCTACGGCGTTTGGGCCTCTTCAGCCTAGAAAAGAGACGCCTGAGGGAGGACATGACTGAGACATACAAAATTATGCAGGGGATGGACAGAGTGGATAGGGAGATGCTCTTTACACTCTCACATAATACCAGAACCAGGGGACATCCACTAAAATTGAGTGTTGGGCGGGTTAGAACAGACAAAAGAAAATATTTCTTTACTCAGCGTGTGGTTGGTCTGTGGAACTCCTTGCCACAGGATGTGGTGACAGCATCTGGCCTGGGTGCCTTTAAAAGGGGATTGGACAAGTTTCTGGAGGAAAAATCCATTATGGGGTACAAGCCATGATGTGTATGCGCAACCTCCTGATTTTAGAAATGGGCTATGTCAGAAGGCCAGATGCAAGGGAGGGCACCAGGATGAGGTCTCTTGTTATCTGGTGTGCTCCCTGGGGCATTTGGTGGGCCGCTGTGAGATACAGGAAGCTGGACTAGATGGGCCTATGGCCTGATCCAGTGGGGCTGTTCTTATGGATGCCAGATCCCTTAGTCAACTATGTCAGCAGTGTATAGATGCCAACAGGAAACATTTCAAGCATCTTGGTCTAATTCATTAACTACTTACAAATTCATTAGCTAGTTAATTAACTGGGTCAAGCAACTGCTTCTGTGTACACCATATGCAGTATGTCTGTGAATTACAGCATAATAAATTTGACACTGTTTGATGCCCTTTACATTATTGTAGCAGTAGATTCTGTTTGGAAAAAAAAATACAGTGCTTAGGAATTGGGAGTGCAGAACTAAACTCAGTCAGGCAAGATCACTGCCTATAAGTGATGCCTTTACTTTCTTTCTGCTTGGCATATAGGCACAGTACAGTTGATCTAGATCAGGAACATGCAACTGTTTACAATGAAGGGAGGAGAAAAATCAACTTAGTCCAGTTTCTAGCTGCATCTCCTTTCAAAGAATATGTTTTCTACTGATAGGGATGAGAATATCTAGCATTTGGGGTCACTTGTAGGCAAAATATAGGGAAAAGAGGTACTCTCTGTTTTGGTCTATAGCTCCCCTTCAGGGAGTTCCAAAAAATTCCACTGTGTTAACATATAAACCTCTATGTCAGGGGTGCCCAAACCCCGGCCCTGGGGCCGCATGCGGCCCTCGAGGCCTCTCAATGCGGCCCTCAGGGAGCCCCCAGTCTCCAATAAGCCTCTGGCCCTCCAGAGATTTGTTGGAGCCCGCAATGGCCTGACGCAACTGCTCTCAGCGTGAGGGCAACTGTTTGACCTCTTGCGTGAGCAGTGGGATGAGGGCTTCCTCCACTGCTTGCTGTTTCATGTCTGTGATGCAGTAGCGGCAGCAAAGGAAAGGCCAGCCTTGCTTTGTGCAAGACCTTTTATAGGCCTTGAGCTATTGCAAGACCTTCATTCATTCATATAAGTTCCACCTCTAGTATATTAATTTATGTAAACGTATGTAAATTTATTCAAATTTAAAATGTAAATTAATTCTTCCCCTCCTGGCCCCCGACACAGTGTCAGAGAGATGATGTGGCCCTCCTGCCAAAAACTTTGGACACCCCTGCTCTATGTAGTTAGCATTCTAAATGCCAACTGGACATTAGATCAGAAGACACTTTACATTTTTAAGACATTTACTGTACAAAACATACTCAAGTATAAACAAACTGTAGTGGTCCAGTGTGGCCAAAGCATCTTAAAATGATAGTGACAAATGCCACACTTAAGAGTGCGTCGTAGTGGGGAAGAGGCTTGAATGCACTCAGCAAGCAATTCCCAGTTGTGTTTGAAGGCTAACAGCACACTGGTGAAAAGTTTCCCAAATCCTCACATTGCTTCTTCTCTACAAGTTTTTCCTACAAAATCTGCTGAAGTCTTTATAAAAGTTGGTACCAAACAGCATGAAAAAAGGATGAGCCTACAAGAACTATATTTTTCATCTTGCTCCTTGGAGACTGATCACAACCTAGTGTTGCTGACATTTTATTGACCCCATCTTAGAATCCTAGAATAGGGCCTAGAAGGGCTTCTGCCAATTTAGCAGGCTAATTTTTACAGAAGCAGACACTTCCCCTCCACCAGACTATTTCTTTTGTTGATGATAAACTATACACCTCCACCCACTCCTTGTTGGAATTTTAGGAGTGGAGTCATGATAAGGTGAAGATTTTGCCATAAAGCAAGCACCCACAAATGCCATTCATAAGTAAGGGGTTGCCACACAGATCTAGGATTACTACTGCAAATCACCCTCACTTCTTGCAGATCACTTCAATTAGCATACATTGATCCAACAAAAATTAACAATCTTGTCCATGTACTTACCACTCCAGAAAATTGAAGTCTGTGTTTCTCTTTCTGAGAAGGTTTATGAAGTGGGTGACACTCAAGATCCCAAAACTGAGAATAATGTCCTCTGTCTCTAGGTAAAAAGCTTACTACAACCTATAAAAAATTACATTGCATAAATATAAACTTCCAAGTTTTTCCAAGCCTAACTGTACTGCATTCTTAGCAATGGCAGCACTTTCCTGCCAATCAGGGCAGACAATACTGATCTAGATCAGGGGTAGGCAACCTTAAACACTCAAAGAGCCATTTGGACCCGTTTTCTGGAAAAAAGAAAACCTTGGGAGCCACAAAACCCTTTTGACATTTAAAATGAAGATAACACTGCATATATAGTTTGCGCTCCCCTCTTATAGGTCCCAGTTATATAATACACACCCCTCTTGTAGGTCCCAGTTATATAATACACTCCCCTCTTATAGGTCCCACTAAAAATCAGGTCCAGACCCACAGTTGGAGAACAACTGTTTTAGATTGTGCACAGGTGAACTGCTTGTGAAGGATACTGTCATTCTTTACAGTCATTTACTTCTGTACTTTTATAAATGCCTTTACACACAATGCTACCTCTGAACAAGACCACTTAGTACTACTTAACACTGTTCACAAAAGTGCTCCTGAACAAACAAGCTAAGAGTTCAAAACTGCATAAAATAAAAGGCATACTAACAGTGATTACTTCCCAACAATGAAATATGCTTTGGTGCTACATATACAGTATGTTACACATACAGTATACAAACATATACAGAATACCATCTGGTGCAGGGGTCTCCAAACCCCTTTCAAGTTTCCAAGTGAAGGAAATGGAGCAGTGAGAGTGTGAGTGAGTGACGGGGGAATGCTGAGTAGGGAGCTTGAAGGCTGTAATCCTGTGCACACTTTCCTGGGAGTAAGCACAGTGGGACTTACTTCTGAGGAGACACACACAGGATTGTGCTCTAAGCTTGGGAGGAGGACAGAGCAGCTGCACTCAGGAAATGGGGCAGTGAGAGGGCGAGTAAGCCATAGGGGAATGCTGAGTGGGGAGCTTGAAGGCTGTAATCCTGTGCACACTTTCCTGGGAGCAAGCACAATGGGTCTTACTTCTGAGGAGATAAGCACAGGAGGACTGAGCAGCTGCACTCAATTGCTTGCTTTTGCACTGTGGCTCGGGCAGGAGGGAACATGCGGCGGCGGCGGGGGCTCTTTGGGCAGGAGCTGCTCCGCCAGCCTGCAATCTGTCAGGCCTTGTGCTTCTGCGACTGCATGAAAGCCCTGAGCTGGCAAGAGCCAACTGGATAGCCACATCAGCCGTCTGTTGAGACTTGTGCTTTCACACAGGCACAATAGGCACAATATTCCGACTTTTTATAAACATCCAGAACAGAACCAGGATGTGTCAAGGACCTGCTATAGTTGACAACAGAAATTTCACTGAAGCTGTAATTTCACAGAATTTTCACTATAGCTATGAAAAAACATGCATAATGAAGATATATAGTTCAGTGTGGCTATGTCTCAAGAGAAAAGGGGCAAAGGAAAGATGATCCAGTATAGCAATGGTCTGCAGTGTGCAGCTGCCAAGAAACAAGCTCCTCAAGTCAAGGTGCTCAGCAACAGATGGCCTTGTTAACTATAGTTCTGGTATCAGGATGTCCTCTTGACTAAAAAAGGCAGTCAGTAAATGGAGCTGCTCCAACACATTGTTTTTTTGCCTAAGTACCAGCAACTTTTACTTTTTGGATTTCAGCTGCTCAGAATCAGAAGTATAGGCAGCAAACCAACGAGTGGGAGGGAAGGCTGCAGCCACTTGGGAACAGTCCAATACAATTACTAAAAAATGTATGCACAGTTATTCAATAATGAGTGTTAAAGAAGTTTACATAGCAAAAGAAATGAGAAAACCGTTCACTGTCAGTCACAGACTACCTAGGAACTCAAAGGTAGTATTAGCAACAAACATTGGAATAGATGCTATGATGGGATGAATGACTTGCTCTCTTCCTGCCAGCCATAAGAGAATTACCACATTAGAAAGAGCCTCCTTACCCAGTTTACCAACACTGGTCACAGTAAAAAAATATTTTTGGTTCATGGAGGGGTAGGGAGAAAGACAAGAAAGCTAAAGAAGTTATACCAGTGGTTCTCAAATTGGTGGGTCTCAAGAACCACTGCCCCTTTCTCCTTAAGGGGTGGGGGGGTAGGGGCACCATCCTCAGGATTGTGCTGCTGCTAGGGACTGAGGGTTTTTTTCTCAACTTACGCTCCTTGTACTGGCCCCCCACAGGGCTCCCCGTGTCTCAGAATGTGGTTGTGAACCTGGAAGTGAGTCACAATTGCATTTTTGAATGTTTCAGGACATGGGGAGTCCTACAGACGGCTTTGCAGGGTTCCCCACACCCCAGGAGGCTGGCGCAAAGGGGGTAAGTTGAGAATAAAGCCCCTCAGTCCCTGGCAGTGGTGCAATCCTGAGGATGGCGCCATTGCCTTCCCCCCCACCCCTGCAAAGAGTGGTTCTCAAACTCTACACAAGAGTTTGAGAACCACTGAGCTATACAAACTGCATGCTAGCAGTGATGTAGGAGACAAAACAATACGATAGTGGCATGAATAAGATGGGCCAAACTCTCCATCCAGCAGAAGTCAAGGAACTACAGCTATAGAAACAGAAGTCAACATTACAGAAAAGCCACCTTTAAGGTTTTCCAGCAACTGCTTGACATATAGTGTCTATGAAAAAAGTTCCAGTAGACTAAGAAAAATTTCTTGCACACATTTGTAATTAAGTAGCATTTTGTATCTTCTCAAGGTGGACCCTCGAATAGAAACTTGTCTTTATTTCCTTACTGGTTCAAACCTGAGCTGCAGAACATTAAGCAGCATTTCTGTTGAAAACAAATTAAAAAGCAAAATTAAGAAACACACACTATCACTTCCTAAAGTCACATAAACTTACTCTCTCTTTCCCATGAGCTTCAAGAGTACCAGAAATACATGAACAACGGAAAGCAGTATATGTAGCTCTGTAAACTTCTCCGCTGTCGTCTACATCCTAAGAAGAAATCATTAAACAGAACCGTTAGTATTATGAAGTGTTTTGGAATATCTACACAAGAATTATTTTGGACTGGATTTACAGGCATGCTCCTGTATCCACAGGGATTCTGTTTTGGAACACACTATGGATACCTGAAATCTACTGATATGAGGGGAAGCCTACCATCACCCTCCCCGGGTGAGGGAAGCTCCTCTCCCTTCACCTCCAAAAGGTTATCTGAGCCCAGCAAAGGCTGCACATGTGCGTCTGCAGCCTCTGCCAGGCTCAGTCTGAGTTTTGAAATGAAAAGAAGTCACTGCCTGATTTTTCATAAAACCAAAGTGACTTTTTTATTGTTAAAGCTCAGTCTGAGCCCCGCGGAGGCTAAGGACGGATGCCCATGCCCTCAAAGAACCCTCTGGGGGCAAGGAGTGCCCCTCACCTCTGGGGGCAGCCCAGACCTGATCTGCGGATAAGTGGATCTGTGGGGGCTGATATGGGATCCATGGTTTGGGGGGGATACATCTTCCTAAGTTGTTTTTTCTGCATCTAGCAGATAGCAAGTCTAACAAATTAGAAAGTTCTTTTAAACACATCTGTTATGAAACTACACTTACAATCACCACAAGTTTTACTGGTTTAGCTATGCACAACATTTTCCTACTGTGAACTGAATTTTATATGGAGCTGAATATAGGGGACTACTTGGCCAGATCCTGGCATAAAGCTGTTTAACAAGTGTGTGTTTAAGGATGCGTACTATTCATTCTAAAAAGTTATGAGAGTTATAATAAGCAGCAGGCAGCCTACAAAGGAAGTGCTACTTGTAATAGCTCTTTTTAAGTGTCCAAGAACAATTTCTAACATTTAAATTAAAACCAAAATTCTCACATGCATACTTTATTAAGACATGTTATACTACTATAAAATTAGTAGTATTTTAAGTAGTAACAGTAGTATAAATTATATAAAATAGAATTTGGTCTGCTTAGAAGCATAGCCACTCCTTGATATATATGTACATATAGAAAACACGCACTGTATAAATATTGTATAGTTTATAATCGCTTGCAAATTTCTTGTAAGAGATGAAATCTCTTAGATGTTTGCTAGTTGCAGACTGGTGCTTGTTGGTTTTTATTAATTTAATGTTTTAAGACTGAAGGTTTTTGTAGCTGCCACTTGCCAGCTTTTTAAATATTGTGTTGTATATGTATTTTATATGTATGCATTTTATAACCTATATGTGTATGTATTCAAATGTGTTGTATGCTGCCCTTCGGGAAGAAATGTGGGATATAAACTGAACAAAAAGAAATAAAGAGCAATAATTTTGGTTAGGTTTGTTCAGATGTTGTTACTGATGCGGAAATGAAAGGAGAGGTGTGCACCTCATCGTGTTTGGTGATTAAAATCTGAGCTGGACCAGAGTCAGCCTGGAGAACTCCATAGAGAATTAATCCTTTGGAAATCAAAGTTAGCAAAGCCAACTACAGTAGAATGAACTGTTTATATAGTTATTCTACTGTAGTTGATTTTGCTAACTTTGATTTGAAAAGGATTAATTCTGTATGCAAGGATTCAAAAAGAATCTATATTCTATTAAAACATCATTTCTAAGCTGCTTCTTTAGCAAGAAGAGCTTCTAAAGGCACACTAGCACTAAAAGCAATTTGGGCTGGATCTAGAATGTGTTTTGGATCTCAAGAATGTAGTCAGGCATACCCAGGGAAATCTATGATTGCTTCCTTTTGAGTATCATATAACATATCAAATGGCATTTCAAACTTCACTTGAATTTTAAAATGCAGTTTGTGATATGGCATTCAAAAGGACGAAGTCTTCCTTCTCAAGAATCTCAACCCCTCATTAGGTCAAAGCCCTGAAGGGATGCACAGATATCATGACCTTTTGAAGTCCATTTTCGAAATTACCTACTCACCTTCACATAAGGTGGTGCAAAAGATGACAAAAACCACCTTACATTTTCATCTCCGTTATTTTCTATCTCTAGGTACTTCTCTGAAAGAAAACATACACGTAAGACAACAGCACACATGAGTGTATGCACACATACAAGCTACCTTTGATAAGCTATTTCATAGCTATTACTGGATGATTAATATGCTAACATGAATTTGACACTTGCCAACAGTGATCAGATTTATAGCCTCTGTTTAGTACTGCCTATTTTATTAAAACTAAACAAAAAGTTGGACCAATCTACTAATTATCAATAGTGTTAGATAATGTTGTTGGCAACCTTCCGTCTCAAAAGACTATGGTATTGCGCTCTGAAAGGTGGTTCTGGAACAGCGTCTAGTGTGGCTGAAAAGGCCGATTCGGGAGTGACAATCCCTTCCACACTGGGAGCAAGTGCAGTCTGTCCCTGGTCTGTCTCCCTGGCTATGGGCCTTTCTTCTTTGCCTCTTAGCCTCAGACTGTTGGCCAAGTGTTAGATAAGATACATTACAAGCCTTCATTACTGTAAAAAACACAACAGTGAAGCCACCAATTACTTTGATTCTCAACAGTTAAGGAATAGATAAAATTCTCAATCATTGTAAAAAAGCTTTGCTCAATTTTGACACAGAAACAAAGTCACAAAAAAGGCTAAGCAGATCTGGGTGGAAATGATAGTGATGGGGTGAATGCTTTCCCTCATGGAAACAGAAGACAGATTAACTTGGATACATAACTGAGGCAAATACAAGATCTAACTCTTCCCTTCAGTACTGAGTAGCCAAGATCCTTGCTGCAGAAGGGTAAGAGGGAGAACATGAAGATGATGACAAATATCTGAGTGTAATCCAAACAGAGGTATTGTGATTCCTCCAATAGTAGAAGTTTCAACTTCCCTTTCCTCTGCACTAACAGACATTTTACTAGTTCTTTGCAGGATATACAATACATCAAGGAAAAAGTTGCCTTGGCTGCAATTCAAGTACAATTCTTGCTTGCCATAAATACATGCTAAATCAAATTTAGCTACTGGAAGAGTTTAATGAATACTTGTCACACAGAAGTCTGCTTACCTGAGTTTTCACCAGACTTTGTCTCAGGAAAGCATAGCATCCGATTTTTAATCTCAACTTTTGTTGAAGATAGCTTTTCAAGGGATTTTATCACATGAACAACAGGAAACTCAGTGTGCTGGTTATGACCACCTACTTTGGCAACTGCTGGACTCCTTTGAGATGATTTATCAGAGGTACTTTCACGAATTTGCACTCTAACAAGCTACAAAGAGACCACACAAACAATATTTTAAATTATCCCACCCTGATGCCTGAGCTTCAGACAAATGCACATATTCTGACCATGTGGTGAGACTATGCTTTAGTCATCTGCAAGGTAAAACCATGAGTGAAATAAACATATTTACAACACAATCTTATGAACATCTACTCAAGAGTAAGCCCCATCGAGTTCTATGGAACTTGCATCTAACTAGAAGTGTGTACGAACGTACTGTTAAACATTTGCAAGGTCATGTATGTTGCAGACAATTCCAAAATATGAATCTCTTCTACTTATGAATGTTCAACTTATGAATACCACTTTTAAGCCCAACCTGATTTGCAGCTGATGCTGCCAAGTACAGAAGCCACTCAGGAGCATTACCAAGGCAGCTACGGAGACAGGGGCATTATTGTATGCACAGACCCCTAGAATCAAACATGATCATAAATGGGAGAGGTTGTCTACAAAGAAGGATAGATAGCCTAATAATTGGAGATTATGTGGTAGAACTCCTGAATGGATCTTTGCATAAAGCATTAATAGTGTAGAACTTTGTATAAACGTAACCTGCCTAGCTGCTACAAATACACACCATTACAAAGGAGAAGCTGAAGTTATGTTTACTGCAACACAAACACATGACAAGGGAGTAGACCCAACCAAATTTAGTGGCACTAACCATGATCTTGTCAGTACCATATGAAGACTGATCTTCCCAAGTCCACAAGAGCTTTAGATTTTAGGTTCCAACTTTAAAATACTGTGATGTTTTTGCAATTATAGATTTATGTACGTAATGTAGTGGTTCCCAATGTGTGTGTCACAACACCCTAGGATGTCGCAAGGCACTTCCTGGGGTGTCATGGGAGGCCCACTGCTCAGAAGTGAACCTATGGCATGAACCTAAAAATAGCAGTAAGCATGTCAGCATGCAACACATTTTGTGTCATCACAACTTACTTCTGGGTGTGAGCAGCATGGAGGCTGTAGCAAGCCCAGAGACTGGGAAGCGCTGATTCAGTAACTAAACTATAGTAACTCACTAAATGGTAAATCCTCCTTGGAAATATCTGAAAGGTGGCATATGCTGAATAAAAAACAAACCACTTACTTTTTGTCCATTATCACAGTGTATGTAAATGAGGCCACTCCATGGAAATAAGGACTTATTTTCTGCAAGTGATGGATTTGGACTCACATGAATTGAAATGCAGCTTCTAGAATCAAGTTCAAATACTAAGTAACAATCACCAATGCAACAAGAAAGCCGACACCTATATTATGCCCTCCCCTAAGGCTCTGTCCAGGGTAGGGCCCCCAAGGAAATCAAAACCCTCACACCATTTGCTAGCATACTGCTTCCCCCAAGTTGATGCTTAGACAATGCAGCCAAGTTTTCCAAGAGTGCCCCCCTTACTCTCCTATAGCTGGATAGGGGTCAGGTTGGACGCCTCCCTCTACTCCTTTTGCAACAGTTAACACCAGCACAATGAAGTCCTCCTCCTCTCCCCACCTCCTGCCTTCTGTTCTATGCAATCCAGTTCTTCTCCCCACCTCTTCTGTGCTGCTCCTTCCACTTTCTCTCCTTTCTTGGGGTTCTCCAGTCCTCCTTCTTGTCTTGCTCTTCCTACCCTTGATCCTCCAGTCCTCATCCTGTCTCCCCTGCTCCTTTCTCCTTCATCCTCCTGTGTTTCACTCTACTCTATTTTCCTTTCTTCTCCCCTCTTTTCCACCTCATCTTACTTTCACCCCCTTCTCTAGCAAGTGGCTGCCTTTAAGTCTGGTACCAATCCTGCCTCTCCTGAGGTGACTGACAGCCAACTGCCAAGGATGAGCAATGATCAATAGTGTCATTTGCCAATCAGCAGCTGATTGAGGTATATGTGGGCTGAGCTCTAAGCAAGCCCATATTGCAACTGTAGTTATGCAAAAAGCCTATTTTATTTTCTTCCAAGCAATCATGCACTTGTAATATAAAGATTGTATCTTACAGTAGTTTATATATTATGTTCTAACAACTATTTCATTTCCTTCCTGTTTTTCTTCCAATATGGAACCTGAGGTGGCTTATATGAGATTCTTATGTGACACCCATCAGGCAAGGACCAAACCTAGATTGGCTTAATGTCAGCAAGGTGGTTGTATCATGTGTCTGCAGACCAGGACCTAGAACTTTGCATTATCTGCAGCTAAGTGGATCAGCTGCAGTTAAATGTTGTGGCATCCAGAACAATGCTTGCTGACATTTGAAGTGTTTAGGCTGCTTATAAGAATTAAACGATGCAACTACATGTCTGTTTTGGGGGAAGCAAACCTGTCACCATGGATATACCAACAATTTCTAACAAAAAGTTAAAAAATATAGATTATGTCTGTTATGAAAAAGTCACAACTACCTAAACACTGAATTAAATTCTAGAGTAATAAGAATATTTACCCTGGTGCAATCGTCCCCTGTTGAGGTGTTACTGTAAGACAATGAGCAGGCCAAGAGAGCTCAAATTTCAATAACCTGTTTGAGTTGTTGGTTATCTGTACATGTCTTGTATCTGTTGTTCCACCTATTGAAATAAGAACATCAATGCAATTCTCTCAGTTGTAACTGTTTGGATGATTTCAAGTACAAAACTGTATGTACTAATTTTCAGATGCATCAGCAAATTAAGAACTTTGAAAGAATTTAGGCAACATGCACATTCTGCTATAGCAATTTAAGTAAGATACATCAAAATTTATTTATCAGGATTTATTTGCCAATGGATTACTATATATAACTGGAAGTTTCTACATCCCAATCCAAGCCCAGTTTATTATCACATGGCTGCAGAGTATCAAACAATCCTAAATATTCAAAGGAACAAGTCAAGAATTTGTTGACAATCTGATTTAGGCAATGAAACTTGTCAAATTACTTACTTAGAGAAGGAGCTGCAAGAGTTAAACATTCAGGTTGAACACTCCAGGTTTCCTGAGTAACAAACTTATTTTCATCTACATCATTGGTATTTGATGACAGCACACATCCTTGAGGTCCTCTAACAGGTAGTACATCCAGAGTCATTATATTCTTCTCAAACACACCAGGTCTACAAAGTTTTAAATAAATTGATATTTCCATGAAAAATATTTACCATATTATTCATAGATCAAATTCTCTTATTTCTACACCCAGGTTTATTAAGATCTTCTCAGTTTAGGATGTCCTGCTAAAGGATTCAAGCCCAACTACTGAATAAGCAAGCATAGTGCCACCTCCCCTTACCTGGTGCCCTCCTCTGCACGGATTCTTAGAACAAAGCAGGAAATGTGTAGCATGGTAGGATTGCTCCTAGAGCATTCGACAGTTCCTCCTTTTTGTCTAAAGAGCCTGCATGGAAGAGCCCTATGAGGATCTTTTAAAGCAGCCATCGGAGGCAGGCAAGGGAGCCAGATTGCTGTGCTTCAAGGACAGAAACATAGCAGCCCTCATTCCTCCTTCCAGGCAGGCTCTTTACACAATGCAGAGCACACTGGAAGCCTGCTTTGATTAAAGAGCCACATGGAAGAAGGGACAAATAAGAGGGTTAGCTCCGTCTGTGCTGGCAGAGTGGGGGGAGGGAAGTGGTCAGTGTTTCCCACCTAACTGGCAAAGAGCCACTTTTTTAATGACATATTTTAATTATGGTGATCTTGGGATTTTAATGTCTTAATTATTTTTAATATATACATTTATTTGTGTTGATCTTGTTAGCTGCTTTGGTGTGGGAGAAAGAAGGGATATAAACAAACACACAAACACACAAACAAATGTTCAAGTGGTGCTTCTCTTATATTTAGCACGGGCAGAGTAACTGTCCCTTTTCACCCCAGCACAGTGTCTTTTTGAGTGGCTGTTTGCTGGTGTTCTTCTGCATCTTTTAGATTGTGAGCCCTTTTGGGACAGGGAGCTCTTCAGTTATTTGATTATCTCTGTAAACCACTTTGTGAATTTTTCTGTTAAAATGTGGCATATAAATACGCATAATATTCACTGCCCCTCAACTCAGGTCCCAATCTGCCACCCAGTGAAAATGGGCTCATTCACATCATGGATGGACTGGCCATGTGTTTTGCTCCACAGGAATAATTCCCTCTCATAGAAAAACTATTACGCTGGGATAGTTCCAGTCACATAAAAGTAGTCCAACCACAGGACCCAACTTCCAGAGTTTGCATTCTTGTATTTAGCCACTAGAAGGTATATTCAAACTACACATGGCATCACGCTCAATATGATTACATACCACAAAAATGAGAGTATGACATTACCTTGACGCCATGTGATGTACTGAAGATTGCTTGCTAGTGAAAAACGAACTAGTAGAGGCATTAACAACAGAAAGAGTAATTCGTCGCATGCTTGCAAAAAAACACTGGACATCATTCGTCTGTTGTGGAAGATCATAAACTAGGAGAATTAGAAAATGAGAATTGAATTAATGAACAAAAGCATCACAGCTTAAAACACATCAACCACAGAGCACAAAAGTTAATTAGTCAACTACAATTGATTTGTTACTGTCTTCACATCCAGCAGTTCTGCACTATACCAGTTTGGAACTTGTATTAAATTGTATAGCTGTCCTCTGGTATCTGTGGGTGATGTGTTCCTGCTCCCCCACCCTCAGGCAGATACCGGAACCCTATTCTCCACAACTCCCCATTACTTTTGTTATCTTCATTACATTCGTGCAGGCAGGCAGCCTCTTGCAATTATTGTATGTCTCTTGCCTTGAGAAACAAGCAGGCAGACAGGTGCTAGAGAGGAGAACATTAACAGGAAGCAGGAAGTTAATGTTCACTCTTAGTCTCCCTTATATCCTGCCTGTTTAGTTAAAGCACAAGACATTTCACATGACTAATGAAGATAAACAAAGGAACTGGGTGGTGCCTGAATCACAAAATTCAATAGCTACAAGAATGGTAGTACATAAAAACATGAACTTTGAAGGGGGCTGGATCTGAATAGACCATGGCAGCTGAAGTTTTCTTTAGGTGTGCGAGATCCTCTGAAGATAACAGTGAGAATACAACACATATGAAAGGGGACGCAACCAAGGTCAACTTCCAGTGAAGTGTCATTTAACGCTAACAAAGGAATTGTAGAAGCATGTCTCAGAAGAATAGCTTTTTGAGCATAGAGACCACAAGTGTCAAACATAAGGCCCACAGGCTGGATGAGGCCTGTGAAAGCTCTTTATTTGGTCCACATGATAATTGGGCTCTTTCAGTATTGCCCTTTCAGCAAGCACCACTTCTGCTGAGGCTCTGAAAAGATAGATGGAAGGAGATCTTCTGAGGTCTAATGAGTTCTTACACAAGAATGAAATGTTTATTACCGTCCATCATCTGCTTAACAATGTCACTTCCAGCCACTGGAATGCTATTTGGCCCGTATATGAAATGAACTTGACACCCCTGATATATACCAACAGTTTTCCATGCTTTGAGAAAATAAAGAGAAAGCATGAGACTTAGAAATGCTAGAGTCATGATTAAGAGTGAAAATGGGTGTGTTTTGAATGTATGAGAGTGTAGAACTAGAATACCTGAAAATGTGTGCATCAAAATCTGGTACTTGTTTCAGAAATACTTGTTGAATGCCTGTACATGCAACTAAAACCAACATCCATTCTATATTTAAAGTTACCCAATTTCTCAATTTACCCAATTGAGAAATACCCACTTTTTCAAACCATCCATCATTCTCCTACCCCACTGTCAACTGTGTTGGCGGTTGTGGAACACAGTCTGAGTAAAGGACACTGGATGGGGTTTGCTCAAACTCAAGTGTTAACTAGAGAGGAACATTATCAGACAAGAATTTGCAAAGAGGCAATAGAAACACTTGTACGAACATAAACCGCAAGGAGGAGACACTCTTAAGTGCAGCTTAGTTGAAAAATGTAATGGGTTTTAGTTATGCAGAAGTTGGAGTGTCAAATTCAAGTAGGTGGGTATACCCCTTTAACACAGTTGACAATGGGATAGGAGAGTAATAAATGGATAATGGTGAAAGTTACACTGAAAGCTATAGCTATAATTAAACAGACGACTATATATGTAGATAGGTTAGAAAGATTTCTAAAAATTTTCCAACCATAGGAGGGCTATTGTACCTTCAGTCACCAGCTCTTCCCCAGGGAATTCTTCATCAAACTTTACATTTATTACTGGATTATCAGGAGGGAGTATTTTTTGCTCTTGATCACGATTGTGCTGTATAGCTCTGAGAAAAGAATATTAAAGAGTGGGTTTGGAGTCCTCCATCAGTTTCATCGCACAGTAATTCTGATAAAAATGCCGCATTCAGTAAAGCATTTAATCCAGCTACCTAAATTTTATATAAACCTATGCTGAGCAGCCGTAAACAACTACTATTTCCAAACAACCAGGTTTAAACCTAATAATCTGACAAGAGAAAAATTGTTTCTACAAAGAGCCAAGTTAGAGATCCACATGTAATTATTAATAGTACTCAGAGATTTTCTTCTGGCCAGTGCCTACCCCTAGATGCCCAGCATTAACATGGCTCAACAGGTCATTTGAAGCAGGGGTCAGTAACTTTGGACAGTTCTGTGGAGTGTTTAAAAACCAGCCAAGTGATTGACCTGAGTACTCTGTGTATTGTGGAGGACTTGGGAGAGAAGGCAGTAGGTGACCAAACAGCTAGCTACCAAATCCTAGTCAAACTTAATGAAACTGAGAGCACAGTGCAAGCACTTGAGCAATACAAATCAGGGGTTCCCAAATACATATTTATATCAATATACTAGGAATATAAAATGCAACCTCTTTAGAGAAAAAGTAAGCAGGTTTCAGGTGTGCAATGTTTAACAGAGACCAAGTCTGCCAATCACAGTTAGCTAGTAGTAGTTAGTTAGCTAGCAGTTAATGGTTAGTGTCAGGGGAAAGGTGTGTGCAGGGAACTGTATAAACATAGCTAGTTGCAATTACTCTCTGTACCCCCGAGTCATATATTCTGCCTATTCAGAATACAGGTCCACATCTGAATTATTAAAAAATTGCTCATCACTTTGCAATGACGTGCCAAGAGAGATATAAATCATGGGATTAATTTTAGGAATCACACAAGTGGAGTCAGATCTTCCTGAAAAAAATCACAGCTTGTTATTTGAAACAACTTTTTCTCATGAACCTTGTTATACAGGATACAAGCTTATACAAGCTATATTGAAAGAACAAAATCTATTGCCTTACCTGCAGTATTGTTGTCTTGAAATTTCATCTCCATAGAAGATGCAAATTGTGGAGAACACCGAAATATTCTGTTCTCCTTTGGTGCAACTACAAGTTACTGTAATTTTCTAGGAGAAAAAAGTTTTTAATTTTCAGTCCAACCATCAAGTTCTTTATGTAATACTGAAGGTTGCCAATACAACTACTACAATTCAATTGTATGCCAAATTACTAAAAACAGAGCAAAATTATATTACTGACAACCTACATATTTTTTACAGGTCTGAAATAATAAAAGATTAGTTTGTGTCATTTTAATTGATCAAGCACACAACTGGTTTTTCTTATTTACCTGTTGTGCACTTTCCTTAAGTACAAACTTTTCTGGAAAAATGTTCATCATATCTGCATCCATAATAATCCTTTTACAGAAGTTTTTGAAGCACAGTACTTTTACATAGGCAGCACGACACCCCGTATTTCGTATAGAGAAGGAAGTCTGGCTTGTTTTCCCAGGTGATGGTTCAGTTAGTCCCACTATGTAACTGTTACAATGTTTATTAACGTCTTCTAAAATCACATTGCTTTTCCCTCCATATCCATACAATGGTATCTGAAAGAAAAAAAGATAACACTTAGACTTACAGGAATGAAAAAGTTGATCAATCAAGACAGGCAGAGGCAGTAATTAAAGATCTTTACTCAGTTCCCAATTTATCATAACTCAAAGTGCAGGGGCCCTGCTCAAGTTGGATAGATGATCCCAAGGGACAGAACCTTTTCTATGGTGATGGCGCCCCAGCTATGAATACACTCCCTATACATATATCTGAGAACAAATGTGTCTTTAGATTCTGGGTTAACACTATCCCATTTTCTCAGACTTTGGACAATACACAATATGAAATTTTTAGCTGCTACTTTTTGTGCCACTGTGTTCAATTTAGATCCATTTTTAGTGTTTACTGCTGGGTAGGCTGATGGTGATCTGGAGGTGGAGGACATTAAGATCACTCCTTTGTCATGGACAGATCACTTTCTGGTGTGATTTAGGCTTGTTGCAGCCTCTCACCTCTGCATCACATTTTATGATCCGCCCTCAGAGGCTGATGGATCCAAATGGATTCCTGAGGGCTCTGGGGGATTTTCCTGCTGCCAGAGCTGGAGACCCACCCGGCGCTCTGGTCGATCTCTGGAATACGGAGATGGCCAGGGCCCTGGATGAGATCGCTCCCGAGCGTCCTCTGCCCAGTCACAGAGTCAGAGCGGCCCCTTGGTTTTCTGAGGAGCTGCGAATGATGAAGCAGCAGGACAGACGTCTAGAGCGTCAGTGGCGAAAGACTCATACCGAATCTGACCGTACACAGGCTAAGGCCCAGTTAAGAGCTTATTCTAAGGCGGTGGTGGCAACTAAAAGGGCACACCTCTCTGCCACCATTGCATCTGCAGAGAACCATCCAGCTGAGCTCTTTCGTGTGGTCCATAGTCTTTTACATCTGGCCCCCCCTACTGGTGGGGAGGAGCACTTGGAGGCTCGCTGTGACGAGTTTGCAAAACACTTTGCAGAGAAGGTCGATCAGATTTGGCATGACTTGGATGCCGCTGTGGGCATATCTAGTGATATCCCCAGGGAACCTGTCTATCCTGCTATTTGGGATTCTTTTCAGCTTGTAGAGCCTGAGGATGTAGACAAGATTCTCTGGAGTGTGAGACCTGCTGCTTGCCCGCTCGACCCTTGCCCAGCATGGCTAATTAGGGCTGCCTGGGAAGGGTCGGCCGAGTGGACGGGGAGGGTGGTGAATTCATCCCTGAGGGAGGGGGTGCTCCCGCCTGCCTTGAAGCAGGTGATGGTTCGCCCCCTCCTGAAGAAGCCCTCCCTGGATCCCACTAACTTAAACAACCTTCGGCCAGTCTCGAATATTCCATTCCTGGGCAGGGTGATTGAGCGGGTGGTGGCGTACCAGCTTCAGAGGGTACTGGAGGAAACGGATTATCTGGACCCATTCCAATCTGGCTTCAGGCCGGGGTTCGGGGAGGAGATTGCCTTGGTGGATGACCTTCGCCGGGGAATGGACAGGGGGAGTGCGTCCCTGTTAGTCCTGCTGGACCTCTCGGCGGCTTTCGACACCATCGACCATGGTGTCCTTCTGGGTCAGCTGGCTGGGTTGGGGCTTGGAGACACTGTTTTGAAGTGGTTCCGCTCCTTCCTGGCTGACAGATCCCAGAAGGTGGTGCTGGGGGACGCCTGTTCGGCACCCCGACCTCTTAGGTTTGGGGTGCCGCAGGATTCCATCTTATCCCCCATGCTTTTTAACATCTACATGAAGCCGCTGGGAGAGGTCATCTGGGGGTTTGGAGTGGGTTGCCATCAGTATGCTGATGACACCCAGCTTTATCTCTCCTTTCCCCCTGATTCTGAGGAGGCGGTTGGGGTCCTGGATCACTGTCTGGAGGCCGTTAGGGGCTGGATGTGGCAAACAAGCTGAAATTAAATCCGGATAAGACAGAGGTGCTTTTGGTTCGGAAATCCACAGCTCGGGAACTGGACTATCGTCCTGCTCTGAATGGGGTTGCACTCCCTCTGAAGGAGCAGGTCCGCAGCTTGGGGGTTCTCCTGGATCCACAGCTGCACCTGGAGTCCCAGGTAGCAGCGGTGGCCAGGGGAGCCTTTGCTCAGCTTCGGCTGATTTGCCAGCTGTGACCGTACCTGAGCTGTGCGGACCTGGCCACAGTAACCCATGCCCTAGTGACATCTAGATTAGATTATTGCAATGTGCTCTACGTGGGGCTGCCTTTGAAGACAGACCAGAAATTACAATTAGTACAAAACGCGGCTGCTCGTGTGGTTGCTGGGGCACGTCAGTCTGACTCTGTCGAGCCGTTGCTTTGGCGGCTACACTGGCTGCCGGTTCTGTTCTGGGCCCAATTCAAGTTCCTAGTTTTGACTTTTAAAGCCCTTTACGGCTCGAGTCCGGGGTATTTGAGGGACCGCCTCCTTCCTTACAATCCTGCCCGGGCTCTTAGATCATCTGGGGAACCCTTTTGACTGTGCCGCCACTAAGAGATGTGAGGGGGTGGCGGCCAGGAAGTGGGCCTTCTCGGTGGTGGCCCCCGAACTGTGGAATACCCTCCCCTTAGAATTGAGAACTGCTCCCTCTTTGTTAACATTTTGGCGTGGACTGAAGACCTTTTTATTTCAAAAAGCTTTTAATTGTTGACAGGCTGGCTGGCTTTCTTGCTTTTTTATATGAGAATCCACGGGGTTTGTTTTTAGATTTTTAATTATTTGTAAATTGTTTTAATTATTGTTTTTGATGTTGTATTTTTAAATGTTGTAAGCCGCCTTGTGTGCCCTTTGGGCATAAAGGCGGGATATAAATTAATAAAATAATAATACAGTTTAATGTCAGATGCAAATCACCCTGCCAGCCAATTAGAAGGAAGCCAGAACAGAAAAGTAAGGGGGAAAAGCTTGATTTCCAATGAGCAGTGGTGGAATTCTCTTGAAGTTGGTCTTAAACTGGAAGCAGTCTTGGTAAGTATTAGTATTCAAAGTCTAATAAGAGCTTTAAAAAAAAACTTATCAGAATATATTAAATCCAAAATGAAACAAGAGGCAACAGAAATAAATCCATTACCACTACCTACAAAAAATTCTAAATACAGTTAGGGAGACTTGTGAAGTGACAAAACTTAGGCTATTTAAAGCAACTGTCCATAGCTCAGTATTAAAATTAAGTCATAAAGAAGCACAATCAGTATTTTAAAAGAATTATAATAAGCATAATTAGCAAGCACAACTATATTTTTACTAGATATATTCTTTCCTGAACAGATCCACACTTAATTTAACATAGAAAAAAATCAACAGCAAAGTGCAAGCAAGGATCTGAACAGCTTCAAAATAAGGGATAGTAATTGAGTTGAAAGCCAGGGTAGTTTGTGTGCAGCTATATATACATATACATTTGTAATTTCCCAGGTTTAGGATTAGAAAGTATTGATGCTTCAGGGTATCCTAAAAAGCACATTACGAGGAGGAATAATGTAGTATACTTTCGGAAGCTAGCCCACAAAATGACTTATATAAGTGTGACTTACAGTGAACTTCATTCCAAGTCGAGATAGAAAACCAAGCTGTTTCATTTCAAGTTTTGCAAACATGCAAGCTAAACGTGATGGTGTAAAGATTACATAGACACTATAATCATGCTTGGGTTGGATCTTGATTTCACAATTGTTGTATGTGTGGTCTCCAAGTTTCAACTACAAATACACAAGAAAAAAAGGCACAATAAGCTAATTGGCTAAAATCTGAATTTAGAAAAGTTCTATTTTTTCCAAAGCAAGTTTCAATAACCCTGAGTGATTTTTTTTGACATCATTCTACAAACTACAGGGCTCACTACTATTGAATATAGTACATATAGCTGTATATATACAGCTATGTTGAATATAGCTGATATAACAAGGCAAGACAGAGGAATTTAAGAAATTTCTTTTAGAAATAAATTTAGTCTTAAATTTAAATCTAAAGTAATTTAGACTCATTTTGGAAAGGCAGACATAGACCCAGTTTATTGATTCAGAGCTACTTCACAACAAGTCTAAGAAAAACCAACACCATCCTCAATAATGTGTTAGGAAACTACTGAATACACAGGAGATTATAATTCACAGCAGGAAGACCAAACTGTAGCATGCAGAATCTGTGAATGACCCACAATCTAGTGTAACTTCCAGCATTAGAAAGTAGCAACCCAAAGAAAAACCTAAAAACTACAGAAACATTGGCTACCAAGTTCAACACCTCAGCTTCAGAATTTAAAGTTCAAAATCTTGTCTGCTATACTCAAGTTTGACTCAAAAAGTGACAGAATTATAGAGGGCTGTTCCAGGTCAACTTTTTAAACGGAAAAGGAGCCTCAATTCTAAAGTGAATTTAAAAATTGACTTTATAAAATCAGTTGGCATGACTCACCTGAAAACAATCTTGATCTTGACCCCTTATCAGCAATCTTAACTGTTGTGTAGCAGATCGAGAGTCATTTCTCAGAATCAATTTCTGTTGCCTAAAAATTATGAAGATATTGAATATTGTAACAATCTGATTTAGGAGGTAGGAATAAGACAGCTGCATGTCTTATAGGAATTTATATAAGAACTGTAGTATTATAAAACCAGGTTGATCTAATTATATTCTGTTTATTATAGTCCAAGGCTCAGACCAAAACATGAAAACACCCATATAATAATGGCAATTTTCCACAAAGTAAGCACGTATTAGGAAGGAAAATCCATGTGAGTTTCACGCCATGGAATATTCGAGCATCTCCTATTTATCCCCCTCTAAAATCATTTCTGCCCAATGTTGCAAATACACAACAGGGACCAAATGTGTACATCTGTGGGCTGGGCAAAAAATGGGTTAATCTGGGAGTTGGGAGCCTTCCAAGTGAATTTTTGAACATATGGTTACAAAATGCATGTGGATCTTGATAGTTGTGCTTCTGGTAAATGAGATGGCATTCTAGACTATCCTCCTTCATAAGTTGCAAGAAACATTTCACTGCCATTCACTACAATTGAGGAGGCAGAACAGTGAGAACTCCATGCTTTTCCACGGAAGCTTTTCCACACACTTTCTCCACTGCATCGCATGATCCTCCTCGAGGGTGTGACACTTGTTCTGAGAAAAATCAGAAATCCTCTTTTGTATAAGCAGAGAAGTGCTTTCCACTCACACAGGGCTTTTGGGATCCTAATCAAGAAATGAAAGATCTTTTCCTTTGAGCACTATTTCAGTACACCAGTACTCTGGTTCAGGCCTGCAGAAAGATCACATATTTCAGTTGCTGACTTGGTACTTACACTGTTCTGCCAAGCTGTACACCTCCCCATAACACAAACTGCTTGTTAGCAAGGATAGGAGGAACTTCTGAATTATTCCATTTTTGTGGTAAAGGTTTGCTCTCCAACACAGAAACTTCACCTTTCACTGTCACTTTATACTCCGGCCCAGATGGCAGTACAAAGATTTTCACAACACTATTAAGATAAAATTCTGAGTTAGATAGTACATAAAAATACCCTTAACTTTATATTATTAGGCCAATTAGAGCTTGTTACCTTTCAGCATTTCTACAGTCCTTCGGAGAAAACACAACTGTCATTTCTTGCTCTTCCCCAGGTGTAAGAGACAGCTCCTCAGGGATGACCGAAATATTGCTATCTGGTTCTAGTACCTGAAAATGAATTATGTTACTTTAAGTATCACCCATTCCGTTCATAGCAAATTCATTCATGTGCTATATTTATATCCTGTTCTGCTCATAGAGCAGCTTATAGCAATCAATTATACTCAGAATTGTTAAAAGAACTAATATATGATTATACAATTTACAATAATCCAATAATCAATATTAAAAAATCTATATAAAAATATAAAAATCTAACACAGATCTGGTTCCCAAATCCTGGAGGATTTAGGGATAGTAGTTCTATGGCAGAGGAAAGGAATAAACCAGAAAAAAAAAACCAAGTAACTATCCAGGAATTGTTTGCAAGATGGCCATTATCAATTCACACTAAGCTTTACAACAGAAAAGAGGAGAAAGTAAACAAACATATTGGTTAAATAAGTCTTTTATTTATCAGATCAGATATTCTGATCAGTCTAAGGTTGACAGTAATTTTAGAATGATTCCCTGGAAAAGAGATAAATCACCTACCACCAACTTTAAGTCAACTTTAATATTCCCAGCATTCTTTAAGGGCAATTGCTGTTTTGTTGATAATCCTATCCTTGCAGACATGTATAAAGTCTGAAAACAAAGTTTAAATGTTAGAGTTAGATAAACAATAAAGAAAAAGATCATAACTAAGGAGAATATGCTTATCAGAATATACCTGCAAGCCCTTTGGAGCATATATCCTAGGGGTTCCAGACCTTGCACTTAGAGGAATACTTTTTAACACATTAGCAGGTTCAGGACAATCAACCTCCACATCAATTCTTGCCAAATACTCATCTGGAGGGCCCAGAGAATCTGAAAGATCCAAATTCAATAATACAAGAACAAAATCTAATTCTAGAACCCTCATTGAAACTATGCATACCCTTAAGACTGACCACCTAACAGGGAAGATAGATAGAAAGTGCCTGGATAAATAGGTAATGTTAGAAACAATGTTGGTCTGTGTACGTGGAGCTCTTCATTTTACCACTGCATAGGAACTGGAGCAGAGATGCACTGTAGCTGTATTTTTAAAACTAGTTCAGAACATTTTCTTGTACAGGTGCAACCTATTTATCCACGGACTTTTATCGGCAGATTTGTCTCAATTTGTCCAATCAGGTGGGGGAACTGAAAGTCTCGCACACCTTTGCCCTTCCCTGTCCTCTTGACCAGTTTCCATGCAGCCCAAAACAATGCAAAAAGGCTCCACCTTGAAATAGCCCTGGCAGCCATGGAAGAGGTTCTCCTTGTGAAGGAACAGTAAGACACCCGGAGCCCCTGAGCCAGCCAAGGCTGAAGAGGGGAAGGGGGGGGCAGAAAACCTCTGTAGCCAGAACACATGCAGCAAGGTGAAGCGCTCTCTCTCTCTCTCACACACACACACACACTCACTCAGAGGGGCAGGTGCGGTAGCAACAGAGGGGATTGCTTTAAAAAACCCAGGGAATGTGATATGAATGTTATGACATCACTGCCAAAACTTATGGGTTGCCAAGCTCCATACTGAAGGTGGGTCACAGTGTGGAAAGTTTGAGAACTCTGTTCAACAGGACTGTGTGTCACCTGTTTTTGACCTACATTAAGGTAGTTTATCAGTTCTATACCTGAAGTGATGCGCTTTCTGGGTGCACGGAACTGGACCCAAACTACCAGAACCTCAGAATCCTGGAGGGAAATACAGACATGCATAAAATAAAGTATCCTATAGAGAGCTTAGTTTTCCAAACACTGATTGGTTATTTTTCTGCCTAGATTAAAAAAAGATTTTACAAGGCCCCGTCATTACATGTCTATATTCCTTTAAGATCATTTGTGGGGCAAATTTCCCCTTTCTCAGCCACACGGGTAAATACCGTGACTAGCAATATGGTATTGCTAGTGACGGTATGGGTATATACCGTGATTATGGGTATAGATCGTGACTAGCAAGAACGAATGTGTCGTTAAACGCCAGATTAATGTCAAGAGTCTTGTATTTACCCTGATACCTTATAACGAAGGATAGCGAAAATTTGCTATTCAATGTAATGTGCTGTTCTCTCCAAATTAGAACTGCATTACAGACAAAGTTTCAGATAAGTACTTAGGAATAAACAGTATTTCAACGGATTCAACTGTCCAAGACAGATACTTACTTGTCCATCACAGCTTGCATTCATTACATGAGATATCACTGACGGAGCTGCTAGTTGAGAGATGTTGCAAGTATAGAGTGTACTTTCAACTGAAGTATTAACCGGTTCCTTAGAAAATGTGAAACAGCGCCATGCTATAGCATTCTGCAAGAAAGGTGTTTTACATTTAATAAAAGAGACAATGACTATATTCTCTAACGTACCCAGAATCTTGATTTACTTCCCATTACCAGGACAGGCTAATGGGGGCCTTTTTTGATATGCTGTTTTAACAACTGGAAAGTATTTATACCTGCTATTATATTTGGTAATCATCAAATAACTCAATACCTTTGTTACTTTCTCCAAGTGGAAGGGGAGAGAAGAAAAATCAATACTGGCACTTTTAAAAAGGGATTTGAACTTAGGCCATGCATGTGCCCAAGATACACTATTAGCTGGATTCATGTGACATTCATTATTAACTGTCTTGCCCTGTCTTCACAGAATATCCAGGGTGACTGCATATGCAAGACTGGGGAGCTGGGAGAAAGCACCATCAGAACTGTGGAAAAAGGCTCCAAACGTATACTTTCTCAGCTGAATACCTGCTTAATAGGAATAAGTATGAGGCTCTCTGTACACAATTCAGTGCTCAGAAAAAGGGGTGTAGGGGGAGATGCAAAGGATTTACATACAAACTGAAAATAAACAAGCCCTCATGAAGCAAAACCAGGTCTCTATCAGTTTGCTTACACTGCTTCAGGCTTGCTTTCAGTCCTCATTCCCCCAGGACTGACAAGGAAGTGGGCACAATCCACATTGAATACACTACTCCAAATGCTGGACCGTGACAACTATGCTCAGGGGCTTTCCTGGGTTTTATAACTGGGGCATAAACCCTGCTTTACCAAGGGATGTATTGTTTAAGGTCACCTAAAGTTTTTGAATTTTCTACTCCTGGACATCAGGTATGCTTCAGGTATGAGCTGGCCAAGGGTCAGATTTTGGTTACTCGTCAAGCAGACGGCAAAGATGTGAAGTGATAGACAGAAGGACAGAAGCGAAGTGATAGAGATAATATCCATTATCCAAGGCATGGATAATGCCTTGGAATGGCACAGCAGTCTCTGGATAATGTTCAGGCATCACTCACTCCTTGAGGTGCTAGACTGGTCTTCAATAGGTCAAATAGCAGCATAAATTTGGGATTTTCACCATACTGCTATTCAGAGTGTCATAAATGCACACAGTACCTCACAAAGATGATAGGAACTCAGGTGCTGATAGTTCACACTCTGCTTAGCTGGGAGCCCTGAAACACTCATCAGCCATATCATTTTTTCAATATGAATAGTGGTAAAGCCAGCACTGCAGTCACTCACAAATGTTCAAAAAACAAGTACAGTAAAAAATATACTGCCTGTCTAAAGCTTGGCTATACTTACTGCATGGATAACAAGTCTCACTGGCACTCTAGCATGAGTCTTATTCGTTAGTTTTAGTGGAAGAGCCTTCCAGCTACCATATGGTAGATCACCAAAGTCAAGACGTTCTCCCTTTCCTGATTCAACCTAATTAAAAGAGGGAGAAGAGGAGAGGGGGCATCTTTAAAAACTAAAATATACCAAGTTTGGACTTGAAGTTCAAAAGTGTCACTGAAAGATAAGAGATTCATTACATACAATATACTCAAGAAAGCCCAGTACAGCCCACCCCCTTTTTCACCAAGAGATAGCAGTGGATGTTTTTGTGCTACTGAGAAAATACAGAGACTACCATTATGCATCCAGAGTTAAGAGCTCAGGAGGTATTCACCCTACTTAGAGCCAGTCAGTGGCCCAAACTAGTGTTCTGGTTGCCCGGGAGAAGGGGAAACAAAGATTAGGAGGAAACTATTTCCCATATTTCCCCCTCCCCACTTTTCTAGACTGAAGAGCTCCAAACACTGTAGCCTTTCCTCATAAGGGAGGTGCCCCACCCCAGTAATCATTTTGATTGCTCTCTTCTGCACCTTTTCCATTTCCACTATATCCTATTTGAGATGTGGCAACCAGAACTGGATGCAATATTCCAGTTGTGGCCTTACCATCGATTTGTACAATGGCATTATAGCTATCTTATTCTTAATAGCTTTTCTAATGATCCCAAGCACGGAATTAGCCTCCTTCATTGCTGCCGCACATTAGGTCAATACTTTCATCGAGCTTTCATCCACCAGCACCCCAAGATCTCACTCCTGATCTGCCACAGATAGCTCAGAACCCATTAGCATATCCGTAAAGTTTTGATTCTTTGCCCCAATGTGCATTACTTTACATTTACTTACTTGGGGGTAATGAGATAGCTCAAAAGGTAAGATCCTAGTCTACCAATCAGTTGGGAAAGATAATGAAAAGCCCACAACCACAAGGGAAAACACAACTACTGCCTCCAAATGATTCAGTAGTCTCTTCAGAGTGTCAAGGCATCTACAAAAGCCTCTGAAGTGGCTGGAAGGTTCACATATGCGGAGGATAAAAAAGGGGGAAGGAGATCAGGAAATTTAACCACAACACCCCTTTGGCTGTCTACCCAGGACAAACAGGTCAGTTTCTATGCAAGAGAATATATTCTAGTCCAACATCAAGAATACCAACTTTCAGAAACCACTGGAATAACTGAAACTCCAGGACTTGCTGCTGCAGATTTTAAAGTGACTTTTTTCAACAGAAAAACTTCAAGAGATGCCTGAATTAACAACAATAATAGTTACTTTAGGCCTGGACAGACACCACCCCCATCACATTTTAGAAATACTTGACCTACTGTTGCTAGGAGATGGGTTATTACTATTTACTACTACAGTGAACTGTCATCAAGCTTATCTTTTATCCTTTAAAACAGGGGTGCTTGTACTTTTTTGGCTCGAGAGCTACTTTGAAACCCAGCAAGGCCTGTTGATCTACCAGAGTTTTTTTACAATGTTCGCGCCATCATAACATATAACATTTATGTGTACAATGTATGTTGGTGTACCTTGCATAACCGCATGAGCCAATATTGCACAACACAACATAATTAACTATAAACATTTTTTGTAATTACTTGAGTTTACTTTGATGACTTGCACTGAAGTGAATCAGCCAAGGATGCATAGTCCAGACAGTAGCTGCTGACAGTCAGCCTCAAGCACACTTCCAAATGTTCATCACTCATGGTGGAAAGGTACTTGGACTTAATGATCTTCATGTAGGAAAAGGCTGACTCACATAAATAAGTGGAGCCCTTCCTGCCTCAGGTGCTTTATATCCCTGAGGGCCCTATTGCCTTCAAGTGGCTGCAGCTGTGCAGCACACTCTGCTGGATGCCCAGGCCTTACCCTTAAAGGGGCCACTGCTGACACCACATCTACCTCCTCACCAGATCTTCCTTGATTCCAATACAAGTGGGGGGGGGCAGATCTCTATACAGACCAGTGCAAAAACAGGGGAAAGGTGTGGGGGAGGGAAGATCTCTATATAGACATCACAGCAAGACCAGTGCAAAACCCCTTGCACGCAGAACCAACAGATGGAAGTTGGGGGGGGGGCAGATCTCCATACATACCAGTGCAAAAAACAGGGGAAAGGTAAGTCAGCCCCAGTAGAGTCAACAGGGCTCACTCCCAGGGATGTGTGGTCGGGAGAGAAGCCTGCCAGCGGCTCCTCTCCAGGTCTACTCACGAGTCAGCCCCAGTAGAGTCAACGGGACTCACTCCCAGGGATGTGTGGACAGGAGCTCACTCCCAGGGATGCGTCACTCCCAGGGATGCGTGAACGGGAGAGAAGCCTGCGATCGACTCATTTTGCCTCACGATCGACATATTGAGCACCCCTGCTTTAAAATGTGTCACAAGACTAGGCCTTCTGTGTTTCTTGTGACACATTCTTGTAATCTATGGATTGCAATCTGATGAAGTGAACATATGAACAACCAAATGTTCTTACCTCGAGCTCAGGATTTTCAGCAACTGCATTCAAGATTACCCTAGTTGCTAAAGCTTCTGCTTGAACTATTGTGTCGGCATCTGAAGAAAAGGGCCAAGAGGCAACACTAAGGACACACTGGAAAACTCCGGCTTGACAAGGTAAAAATAGTATTTTTAGGTCTTCTGTTGCACAAGGTCCTATAACAGTTTTGTTCTTAAATAGCAGGCATCGATGTTTAAGAGAATCCATCTACAAGATACAAGTTGTATGAAGTCAAGCTTCTCCCAGGGGAGGGGGGAGAGAAAGATACCATAGGGGAATATAATAGACAGCAACTTAAGGAAGACCTATTGTAGAGTGACAACCACATCCAAATCCTTCTCTACCCCTTCCTCTTTTGAATGCCACGAAACAGAACAGAGATGTTAAGGTTTTTTATCACAATGGCTACAATTAAGCAAGTATGGAACAATGAACAAATGTCAAAAAGTTTTTGCATGGTTCCATTACATGTCTGACAAGTGATTACAGCGCAAAGATACAGTGCAAAGCTAGACAGATGTAGCGCAATTTCAAATAAATAACAATCCAGTCCATACTCCAGATGGAAAGGAAGCAGTAACTCAACTCTAGTCACATTTATACGTCAGTGGAAAAAAACTATGGGGAAGACTAAGGATGCTAGAATTTAATACTGTTAATCAGCTAGACTTTTATATCCAATATACAGCAAGGTTTACTACATACCTTCTCACCATTAAGCATAACACTAACTAGACCAATGATGACCTGTAGCCAGCGTTCAGATGGATTACGAATACTAAGAACTGTGTGTGATGTCAAACCCACACAACAAGCATTTGGGAATTTTAATTCTTCTGGAACTTTCACATGAACTGAGAAGAAAAAATAATAAAATGACAGTGAATAAATCTAGATAGCAAGTCTTGAGCAGCATACTACATGTTTACAAGTTCAGACACTGCAGTTCATGTTAATCTTTCAGTCACAGAAATAATGAAAATGAAAACTGTTAGGAAGTTGTTTCCAACATGCATAAATTTAAGCCCAGCTAATATATTTTTAATTCCCTTTTTTACACTGGGTTGTATCCTAAGGAGTGCATGTAGAAAGCAGCTTGTGCCAAGGAGGCAGCAGGGAGCTTAGCTTTCATAACAACCCTCTGTGCCTGCTAAAGTCTGCTCCAAAGGTGGTTGAGGGTCTGTATGGGATGCGAAGAACTGCAAAGTTAGGGGGCAAATTGGTATCTCCCCCCCCCCCCCCGGTAGAACAGAAACATCTTCCATTCACAGAAGAGAAATTTGGGATACAAGTCATTGTCGTAGCAGACATCAAAAACTCCTTGTAACAAAGAAGAACATCATCCTGGTAGAAGAGTTAATCAAGTTAAAAAGTGTTAAAAATAAAAATAAGAGTTTAAAAGAGTTCCTAATTTAACAGAAACAAAATTCAATTTTCTTTCTCTTTCTCACTTTGACTGCTAAAAATAGCCATTACTGAGGAAATCTTTCATCTTTTTCATCCGTTCACAAATTCTAGACAGCCTTCTAGATCACAACCAGCTACTACCATATGCTGATAACTTGGAGGTGAAAGGACTTTTACTTAAGTGAATCTACTACTGTAGAATTTTTTTCCATTGTTATGCTTTTCTTCAAAGCCTTCCAAAGAAGGACAGCCCCACCACACACAAGTTACCACAGGCACTTCCAACCCAAGGAGCTGTATGAATAATTGATGGAGTAGTATCCCATCTTGACATCATTTGAAGCAGTTTCTCAAATTCACTTTCCAAGAAAATCTACATATCCATACAGTGTCTTGAAGTCAGTGTTATTGCCTATATTCTGGTCCCATTTCACCATCAAGTTCGATTGTAATTCCGTAGCATATAGTAACATTCAGAAACAATTTCTGACTATGCTTTCTGCTGCCTGCTAATTCCTTGTATTCTGTATTACAGTCATTTTTTAATATTTTATTGCCATTCCAGTCTCTATTTTCGTAATCATATTTCCTTTAAGACTTCTGCACCTCATTCTGTCATTTATTCTGCAATTTGTAAGTTTTAGTTAAAACTAAGTTTATCTTTAAATTATGGAATTCCTATATAATGGCATCTCAGTTTCATAATTAGGACCATGATCAAGTATGATTTTATTAGTCCATCATATTGGGAGTCAAGCATCAGATACAGGAGCAGGTCCGCAGCTTGGGGGTCCACCTGGACTCGCAGCTGCTCCTGGATTCCCAGGTGGCGGCTGTGGCTAGGGGGGCCTTCGCTCAGCTTTGGCTGGTGCGCCAGCTGCGGCCGTACTTGGATCGTGCAGACCTGGCCACGGTGATCCATGCCTCTGTGACATCGAGATTAGATTACTGTAACGCGCTCTATGTGGGGCTGCCCTTGAAGACGGTTCAGAAACTGCAACTAGTGCAGAATGCGGCGGCCCGTGTGGTTACTGGAGGTAGGCGGTTCGACTCTGTCAGTCCGCTTCTCCAGCGGCTGCATTGGCTGCCCATTCGTTTCCGGGCCCAATTCAAGGTGCTGGTATTGACCTTTAAAGCCCTATACTGCTCTGGACCAGGGTATCTTAGAGATCGCCTGCTCCCGTACAATCCGGCTCGTCCTCTTAGGTCATCAGAGAAAGCCTTTTTACAAGTGCTGCCGCCTAGGGAGGTACGTGGGGCGGCTGCAAGAAATAGGGCCTTCTCAGTAGTGGCACCAACGCTATGGAACTCCCTTCCCCCTGACTTAAGAATGGCTCCCTCTCTTGAGACCTTTCGGCGAGGCCTGAAGACCCTTCTGTTTAAACAGGCCTTCTGAGTTCTCGGCCTTTTAACATCTTTTTAACATCTTTTAATATTTTTACAGGCCTGTTTCTTTTATGACTTGCTGCTGCTCTATGCTCTTTTTACCTATTTTTTACTCTGACTGCTGTTTTTTATGATGTGTTAATATGTTTTTATTTGTTTTTAAATTCTGTTTTTATATGTTGTAAGCCGCCTTGAGTCCCTTTGGGGAGAAAGGCGGGATAAAAATAAAGTTATTATTATTATTATTACTGGACTGCTCTTTTAAAAGTTATCCAAAATAGGTATCTATTGACAAACATTTCAAAGAATATTTAGTTACCACCGACAAAGTAGCAAGATAATTAGTAACTTCACCATATCATGCTTCCAGACCATGTTTAAAAAAATGGGGGGGGGGGGGGAGATGAGAACAAAAAACAAACATAAGGAATGGAAACTCTAGTGGGGATGAAGGAACAGAGCAGGAAAGGAAATGACACTTTATGAAAACACGTCTAATATCTAATTGCACTTTGTAAATTAAAAACTCAAATCAAGACAGAAATATCATCTAAAAGTTCTGTAAAGGCTGTAAAGACTAAGACTCACAAAATAGACGATTTTGAACAGTAATACAAAAGATAAGACTTACCAAACCCAAGTGACATAGATTCTTCAGGTTCCCTAGATCTACCAACATCAGCTGTTTGACCTGAACCTGATGTACTATTAAACATCTTCTGGTTGGATGTAAAGTTGCAATGAGGAGTTGTACCCAACGCTCCAGACCTAATATCTGAACTTAGTGTCATTCCAGCAGTCACTGAACTTTGAATGGAACCAACAGGGATGGTAGAATAAAGTAGACTTGATGGAACACCAAACAGTGGAGGACAACTGACATGATACTGAGGTAGACCAATGGTTGAGTGTGATGGCAAGTTTCCCAGATACTGCTGGGCAAGTGGAGTTGTTCTAAGGGAGCAACCTGTTAATAGTGTTGGAACTCCAGAAGATATTGCAGGAATCTCTGAAGCAGCACTATGGGATTTAAAGTTGGCTATATTTTGATTTAATGGAATATAGCCACCTAAATTACCATAGGCAGGTAACATATTTAGAGATAACCCTATTGCTTTTGTATAGTTATCCTGTGTTCTCGCCATGTCAGCCTGAGCCAATCCATTATATTTTGGCCATTTATCTGCAGACTGCTGTACTCTTTTTGGTGAATGCTCTCCAGTTGATTTCTGGTCCTCCAATTGTCTGTTGGATTCCACAGATTCATTTCCTTCTAACTTCACAGCAAGGGTATTCTGGGAAGTACTTGGTGATACATGGATGTTCCTTTGTACAATGTCCTTTTTGACATGATCCTGACCCAGTGGTGAAGTTGGACTGGCCCAAATGATTGTTGTGCTCAACTTACTGGCACCATTATTCTGAACAAAAAACAACAACATTTATTAGCATTTATGATGTGCAACTATTGTAAGGTTGACAGATAACCGAAGGCACACATCTACCCCTCAAAAGAACATTCTAGTTAACACATGCAAATCATCATCCACAGATGTGGTTCATGTCTCCTGCTCAGTTGTGCTGGTGAGCACAATTTGTGAGCACAATCTGGTTGATTGGTGAGCACAATCTGAACAATTTGTATAATTGGACAGTGGGCCTTGGCTGGAGGGAGTGAGTGAAGAGACCAAGACTGCAATTCTAGGCACTAACCAAGGAGTAAGCCCTACTGAACTTTCAAGTAGACATGCACAGGAGTGTGATAATTTATAGCAATAGTTTCCAAATTCTCAGGGAGCTTTAGGGAAGCTGTGCTTGATGAGGAAAAGAAGGGGCAGTGATGCAGCGACCACAATTGTACTGCCCCAGAAGACAAAATGGGTTTTCCCCACTTATTTGCAGGTTGCTATGGGTCTCCTGAGGATCTGGGAAGCCCGCAACCCCCGCTGCAGGCCTCCCTGCACCTCCAAACTGCTGTAAATAGTGAAAAGGCCACTTACGGTTTTTGTTGTGAAGCCCTTTTGTTCACTGTCTCCCTATCCCTTAAGGGAGCAATGAGAGAGGTTACCTGGCCAGGGTGTCATGAAAGCAGTTTAAGGAGGCCTCTGACATATGAGGAGGCCAGAGGGGGAAGTTACCAGAGCAGATAGAAGGATACTAGTGAGTAGGAAGAGATGCAAGTGAAATAAAGTAGACAGACCCCTGGAGAGAGGGACTAAATAAGCTGATAGACTAAAGGAGCTCACAAAAGCAGTTGGACATTGGGGGAGGAAACTTGAGGAAGTAACAAGCGACAGGTGGATGCACGCCATCACTGGAAGATGGGAAGATTGATAGATTTAAAAATGACAGAGTCAGAGAAAGAAAGAAGTGGATGGCCTTAAGTCTCCCTTAATCTTTCCCTTTCCTGAAAGGCTGAAGATTGCAAGGGTTTTGGATGGGCAGAGAAAACACACTACAATCAGCAGCCACTTATTTCAGACACTCTCCCTTTTTTGCTGGTGCCACCCATGTGACACAAGAACAAAGCCTACTGCCAGCAATACACATACCCAAGTGGGCATTAAGTTTGGTAGCAGTGAACAGAGGCAAGGCAGCAAGTTTAAAGCTACTGTTCAAGTTGGAAATCACCCTCAAAGTCAGGCAGGTTAAATAGTAGGCCCCACAATAACTTTCCAGTCACCAAGGCAATCTGGCATCCAGGATTTTGTCTTCTCCTGGTTTATGGTCAAGAAAAGGGCTAAGCTACCAAGATAAATTTTGCAAACAGCAAACAAATAACAGAGCACTTACCTGATGTTTCTCTGGACTAGATGGAGCTAGATTTTTAAGTGTATTTTCAGTGGCTGAGACGAAGGTCAGCCGTTCCAAGTTAGGACTAGAATATACTGATTTTGGCAGCACACCATCGTTGTAAGACAATTGCTTAGAATTTAATGTTGTACAAGAACAGTCGACATCAATTCTAAAAAAAGAGCACACAGTTTTCAGACTTGGCCACATTCTGGTTTCCTGTAAAGACAGTCTGGTAAAGTCAGTCTTGACACTTGCCCATTTCACTGGAAAGAATTGTATTTGTTCCCATCCCCAGACAAGTATTTAAGAACTTCATACATGCAAATCTTCCTTCTAGCATCAATGGACTCAACTAGAGAGGAACACAAAGAACCATTCCAGTACAGTACTATCAAGCATTAAACAAACATGCACACCACCGCTGCAGCAATGATGCAAATGGGAACTCTGACCACTACTTCTTTCTCCTCCCTCTCATCACCCAGTTAAGTGTCTCAGCTTACTGGGGATTGGGAGGGGAGCGCATAAGAGCAGAGCATCAACTACAGCAGATGACCTTCCTCTTTCCCAGGCACCACTTTGAAGTGGTCAGCCACCCCAGCTCATGATACTGTATTGGGAATGGGATGGCAAAATATTTAAAATAGTGTTCAGGAGGAAGAACAGACTGTTGCTGATCCTGCATCGCCCCCCCCATAAGAAACGGGGGGGGGGAGAAGAGCAGGATCTATTGTTAGGGACAGGTGGGGCATGGCTAAGCATAGGCCTCTTCAAGCATGCAGGCCCCCAGCATCTGCTGTACTAGGCCTCACCTGCAATGCCTCTACTGCTTCCAATATAATTTTGTCATCTCTTGCTCCATGGGCCAGATCAAAATTAATGACACCAACTATTTAGTAGTCAGAAGATGACTTATTTTCTACTCACCTGGCAAACAAATCCCCCCTTCTACCAGAACCACAGTTCAGGATTATGTTAAGGCCAACACCTTAGTATGGCAACCAGTGTTGAAGCCTAGTATTAAAAGAAAACTAGGGCTCAACAGCAACATGTTACTTGTCTAAGCAGCATCACATCTGCATCTTTTTCTAGCCCTATTTTTTGGCATTACTATTTTAATTTTCCCAAACATCACTATCACTTCAGTAACAAACTGCACAATTGTCTTAAGATTTCTATCAAGAACAGTGTTTTAACTAATAAAGACTAGAGTAACACTGTAAAAAATGACAACTGCTAGTTAATGAAAAAGTAAAGACAAGTTTCCCTCACACGCACACCACATTTGTTCCTTCCCTGCTCCCCTCCAGTGGTTACCCTGAAGCAGCAGTCCCAGAAGCTTCACTTGGAGATGAATGAGTGAGAGGAGAGGTTGAAGGTCTGAAGTCATATTGCTCGTCACCTGAAATCTGCATACCAGCCACAGGAGTTGTAAGTTTCTGTTCAGTTACCACCACAGCTTCACCTGAACCTTAGGCAAATGAGAAAAGTGTTTGACTTAATCAGGAGGGCTCTTTCTGGTCAGAGAATATAAAACCTATCCATCTTAGGAGGCAGAACTTCCACAGGCTTCAGAAGCTTTCACTGAAAGAAGGAACCCACAAGAGAACCAATTCAGGTTATCCTGTTTTGTATCTCATTTACAGATACAAAACTACAAGGAAGAGGATTTTAGCTAGACATAAGGAATAATTTCCTTGTAACAGTTAACCAGCATTGGAACAATTTGTCCCATACAGTGGCGGGCTCTCTTGAGTTTTCAAGCATTGGCTAGATGTCTACCTGTCATGAATGATCTAGCAGTAGCCTGCAATGAGCAAGGGGTTCAAACTAACTGCAGGATCTCTTCCAAGTCTAACATTCTAGGATTCTATGCTATCAGGTAGGACAGACTGGAGCAATTAGGGTCATCAGTACTCTTTCTACTTTCTCCTCCTCTCTTTCTACTCTTTCTACTCCTAACAAGCTGCTGTTGCATGTAGCATAGTGGGTAAGGCACTAAGCTGCTAAATCTTGCTTCTGCTATGACCTCACTGTGACTTTAGATAAGCAACTTGCTTTCAGTTTCAGCTGCAATATAAGAACTGCCATGGCCTTTTACTCTTTTGCATTCATATTGATATATTCTGGGTGGCATTTTAATGTAATTGCTATGGACTGTTTTAAATTTTATGCTATTAGCCACTTTGAGCACCTTAAACAAAAGGGGCACAACAGGGTACACTTTTTTTTTATAAGTAAGTCAATTTCATTGAGTTTACTGCCAGGAGAATGCTTAGAACTTAATCCCAAATGCAAAAGCTTATTCATTAGGCCCGCTGGATCTGCAGACTTCACTATCCGCAGGTCCTGAACCTGCAGAGTCTTTCCAACATGAACCTTCCAGAGGAGACTGGAGGTGCGCTCCGGTTGCCTCCAGAGGATGTTTGGAGGCCTGTTGATGATTCAGAATATCTCAGAATCATTCGCAGGTTACAGTATCCGCAGGGATTCTGTTCCAGAAACCCCTGCAGATAAAACGGGCCCACTTTTATTCCCTATCTGGTTCAATTATACAAGAACAAAACAAACATTTGTGATAGGCCTATGATCTCCATTTCCTAGTTCAGGGAAAGCAGTAAGATCCAGAACCTGAGTGTCATTTAGGGAAATGTTAGAAATTTGTGACCAGTATTGGAGGGAGGAATCACATATCCGCGGTTTCACATACACACAGGATGTAGGCCCCCCCCTCCGCAAGTGAGGGGAGTACAGCTCCCCACACCTCCAGAGGCTGCACACTGAAACTTCTGGTTTCACAAGAAAACCAGAAGTGACGTTTTTATGCCTTTTAAACGCATTATGAGGGCTGGGGAAGCCAATGAAGGCTTCCCCAGCTCTCATAATCCCTTTTAAAGGCATAAAAATCTAATTTGTTTTTTTTTTTTGTAAAATCAGAAGTTGCATTTTTTGGCCCAAGCAGCCATTCTGAGGGCCACAGAGGCCTGAGGCAAACAAGCACAGCCTCTGTGAGACTCAGAATAGCCTCCGGAGGGAGGGGGCATCTCCCGTATACATGGTTTCAGGTATCCGCGAGGGGATTCTTGTAACAGAACCCCCATGGACATAGGGACACGCCTGCACATGTGTTATATACAGACATGATTGAAAATGGTGTTATTTTACTCAGAAATAAACCCACTGTGTTCAGTAAGACTTAGGATTACGGCCTATCTCACTGGAAAAAAAACCACACTTATATAATAGAAAAGCAAGGTGCAATTTTAAGGAAATGTCTGCACCTCTTAAGAAAAGGATGCAAAAGAACATCCCTTCCACCTCTGCAAACTGAACTGGCCATATTCACAAGCTTTCTTTAAAAACACCAAGATGAAGTATCAGTTTCTATATCAGTTGTGAAAGCATCTTCTGAGTTTGTATTACTACTGAACAGCTTTTAGAAAACAATTTAAAATTAAAACTCACTGTCAAATTTCATTGCATTATCCTCCAAAGACACTTTAACGCTTCCAGATGTGTTCTCTCTCAAATCTTGTATAGAAGAGGATAGTTTCTTTGATTGAAAGTTTCCACTGATATTAGAAGCCGCTTCTAAATATTCCGTTTCTCCCCTTTCCTCAGAACCACTAGCATCACAGTGTGAATCCTTAGAACTATTTTCCTCCTGTGTTCTTTCCAAATGCTGTGTCTCTTCTGGATACTTGTTATACAAATTGCTTTGGGAGAAGTCTCTTGCATGAGTAACACCATAGCCTTTATACAAAAAATTTTGCCAGTCTGAGGTAGTTTCTTCATATTTAGCAAAGCTTTCAGGCTCACTGTCATTCCCAGCTTCATCTGTTCTTTTGAGATATTTCTCTATATCAAATACACTATTTTCTACCTTGCTGGATAATAGCTGATTGACAACAGAAACATTTGTGGGCTTGCCAACTTGAGGAATATAAGTTCTTTCTCTACATTTATTTGAGAGCATCATTATCATATCTGCCAATTGTAAAGGTTCAGCACTCACTGAAGCATTTGTAACAGCAGATGCAATTGTGCTTATACTCAACACAGAGGTCTTTAGTTCAGAGAGTTTGCTTTCAACTTTTCTTTCTGCAAGTTCTTCCTGCAAATAGAGAAGTTTAACACAATTGAACATCCCATGGCATAACTGAATACAGCTTTGTGAAAAAGCATTATAATGGTACTCTGTCAATTTGATCCAGAAAAACTTTCTAACTCTTATGAGTGCAAAAGTTAATGAGGTGGGATAGTATGAAACTTAATATATCATTCTGCATTTTGAAAAGGTGAATGTTATTCTAACTCACACCCAATCACAACTTTATCTGAGACACCTGGAAATCTTAACCAACATTTTAAAAATAAGATACCTGTATTTTGTAGTTGTTGTCCATTGACTTATCTATACTTTGTTTTCTGATTTGTGTATCAATTTCACCAAGCATTAAAGCTGAAGATGCTGTGTGCAACTGCTCTTTAATTCTCTCTTCCAAATCCCCTGAAGACAAACAACCAAGATAACTGTGTTCAGTAAAATAAATACCAACAATATGAGGAAAAGGAACACTTTATGTTAACAATGGCTGATTAGGAATCTTTTTTATACAGGTGGTTTCAAATACAACCTCGCATTAGGTATAGGTATAATCGCCATACAAATGCAAGGATTTGAATAATGCATGCCTGCAAAGAATTTGTTTGGGATAATAAAAATCCTACATAAAAAGATCTCAGCCCACACTGCATAACAGTCTGGGTTAACAGTGGATTTTTATAGGTATATCAATTCATTTAGCGTTTTCAAATCCTGCCAAGTAATGAGTGAAGATATAACAAAACTGTACAGATTGAGTCTCATCCTGTGGGTTCCATTCTCAGAACTCATGTGAATAGCAAAAAGTGCACTATAGCAAATCAATTTAAAAAACAACAGGTTTGCTGACATTTGTGATGTTAAGGTGTGATGTCTTAATGTTATCATTAAGACAACAATCAGTCTCTCAGTCAGGCACATAGAAAGGATTATCAGCAGACAGCCACTAGAAAAGACAGTGCTGGGGGGAGGTGGGCCAGTTACTCTCCCCCTGCTAAATAAAAAAGGAGCAGCCACTTGAAAAAGTGCCTCTTACCAGTTATCAGGGGTTAACTGTTGTTGGCTGCTAAATGTTGGCTGCTATTGTAAGACAAAAGGCACAGTCCTAGCTAGGTCCACTCAGAAGTAAGTCCTATTGTGTTCAATGAGACTTACTCCCAGGAAAGTGAGGTTAGGATTGCAGCCAACAGTCTCTGGGTCTCAGTTTGCATCAGTTTGCAATTAGCAGATACACACAAAACAAAGTCTTCCCCTCCCCCTAGCAAATTCATCACTTCCCCCTTCCCTTTCCAAAACCCTCCAGGTGTGCTGCTAACAAACTCAGGGCACAATCCAAACCAGGTCTACTCAGAAGTAAGTCCTATTTTGTTCAATGGGGCTTACTTTCAGGTAAGTGCAGTTAGGATTGCAGCCTCATAGAGCTGGCAGCTTTTTTTTGTTTCTAGTGTATAATTATAACACCTTCATCCCCATTTTGGGGGTAACTGAGGTAAGGTGATGTAATGCGCAGCCGCGGCCAATGGCCAAAAGGATCAGGGGAGCAGTGGGCTGGAAAAGTTCAAGAACAACTGACTTAATGAAATGGAGCAGTTCTCTTGCCACCTCATGTTTAGTCCCCACAGCCTCATTAAGGCAATGGAGATCAACCATGATCGGGAAGAAATATGGCCATAGGTAGCAACTCCACAGAAGTCTATGGATGAATGAAGCTTCCATATATTTTAAAATGCCCTGATTCAATAGTAGTTTTTTTGTTTTTGTTTTTTAAACACTGTTCATTTCCAAGTTCTTTCCCAGACTGCCTTGGGTCATCACCTACCATCTGGCAGTTGAACAACAGACACCTGTTCAGACACCAACTGTCTGGGAACCTGCACTTCAAGCATGCTCCAGTGTTAAAATTACTGTACCTTGCAGGGTGTCAGAACGTTGGTCTGAGGTTGGCTCAGATACATCAGATTGCATTAGCAGAGGTATAGGTAGTCTTCTCTCCGGAGAAGTAATGTGATACCCAAATGATGGCTGCAACAGGACACAATGTTAGTGATAAGTTCTTCAGTATTTAGGGAAAACATAGGATCCAAATCAAGCATATGCCAACGTCATTCTTCAGTTCTTCTAGACCCTGCAAACAGGGTCTGTTCTAATCAATTGAGGTAGTAGCTTAAGAGAGGCCTAAAGTAGTACGAAGCTTCCATATATTCTAAAATAGTTCAAAACTTAAATTTACAAAGAACAATCTACAGCATTATCAAGTTACAGGATCCATATAATAGCAAGGGGTAAAATTCCTTTTCCGGAGGTCAAACAAAGCAAACATTTTGAGTTCCAACTGTATGAAACTGTAGGTAGAGAGAATTCCCGAATATGGAAACTACAGAGGAGCACCTGGTCCTTGTGGAAGTTAGCTTCCTCATAGGAAAGACTCAAGAGCAGGGCTCCATCAGAAAATCTCAAGGGTCAGCAGAGTGCTCCAATGAGGCCCTGCTAAGAATGCGTCTTGTACCAAGGCAATGCTAGCTAACAGAAACCAATCATCTGCCTGGCAGTGACTTTTCAGGATTCCAAGCAAACTTCTTTACCAATAAGCTTGCTCTATTTTATTCATTGTCTGACACTAGAGACATTCTAGAGACAAAGGCACCAACCACAGGGTCAAAAGCAGGTATTTCCATCTACTGATAAAAAGATGCCGATTAGTCAGTTACATACCCGTTTTACATCACCACCACCGCCAAGACACCCAAGAGCCTCGGATCTCTGACCAAAAAACTCTCCCAGAGAGAGGCGTAAATAACTAGCATCTTTGATGAAGTCTTCTGTTTGGGAAGCTCTTACAGCATTATAGTTACTGGCAGATTTCCATGATGTGTCCCCTAATCCAGAGGTACTTTGTGGATCTATTTGCTCTTCCTACAATTGAAGACACCACAAGACTGTCAAGAACTATAGTTTGTTATAGGCATGGGCATTCCAGAGTCTTCTTTACAATATTACCTGCATAAACTTGTGCTCTCTCTCAAATTCTTCTTGATCTTGAGCAATCATAGCAATTGCCTCCGCTTTTCAAAGGAAGGGGAGAAGACACAATACAAAGACAGTTCAGTTGTTGCTTAAAGAAAGTCCTCCTACCAACCCACCCACTCCACTCCCAAACACAAAGCAAGACAGCTCTTGACAGTTTGGCTGATGAACACAGATACAAAATCTTGGTTGTTTTCTTGCTTTCACCAATAGATATTAGTGCGATCTTATTTACTGTCATAGAGGCTAGGTTGGATGCTTTCCTCCCTGCAACATCTCATTGCATGGGAATGGGGAGAAGGGGGCTGTGAAATGATACTTTGATCTAGAGCAATGTGTTTTTGTAACATTGGAAGTATGCTTGTATTGCAATGTCGCTATAACATCAGAAATGTGCTGGACTTTGTAATGGATTTATAACATTGGACGAACGCTTTGAAATGGATGGACTGGCAGGAGGCAATTAGGGGGTTAAGTTGTAAAGCTAGCTGAAGAAAGCCAGAGGAGGAGAGCTGTTAGGGGAAGGCTGAGAAATCCTTGGAGAAAGGGGTGTTATTGGTCTGACAGAAAAATCACAGGTGTCATTTTCATGTCATACCAAAGGAACCAAGCTACATGCAGCAGGTGACATTGGTAATCATGACTCAGCATATTTTAGGACAACGTGATTGTCCACGACCCAAAGAAGGGGACCAAGGAAGACAGCTATTTAAAACAGTAAGGTGCTTTGCTGAGCATGCTTTTCATCACCCAGTTGATGCAGGAAATGCGTCGGTTTGAACTCTCATCGAAGACCTGGAAATCCAACTATGGTAATTGTAGGTCGATTATTTAGTTAGAGATCTTAGCTAGCTTTCTTATGTTCTTTGGGCTGCTGGTGTTTGTACTTACCTCTTTGAGATCTGTCATTGAATTACCCCCCTTCTTTGAAGGTGGGTGGCAAATCTCCCATTATTAACCCTGGAGAAAATAAAATATCTTTTATGGAACTCTTGGAGTGTGCGCAACATTACTGACTAGGGAAGAGGAGGCTGCTTCATGGAACCTAGATGACCAATAGAGGTTTGTCCTTCTGCCCTCCCACCATCCACTGAGCCTTAAGGTGGAAACGGTGATTCTGACAGGGAGGTGAAAGTAGGAATGGGGAGTGTTGCAGGTGAGCAAACAGACAATGGTGTCCTTGAGGCACAGGGGTGAGCCATTGATTGACAGGAAGCCCTGATTCTCCGAGACACATAAAATGTGAACACAATATAGTGGACTGGATTTAAATGCCATCTTGAGCAAGCACCAGCTTCTTCTTGTGCAGGCAGGCAGATGAATACTATGACTACAATGGACCCTTGTCATCCATGGGGGATCGGTTCCACAATCCCCTGCAAATACAGAAATCCGCAAATAATGAAATCCACAGTGGGAGAGGGTTATGGTGCCACAACGACTCACTTGGTGGCCATCCTGGGCTCTTAAGTAGACCTCCTGGACATGACCAGAAGCCACTTCTTGTTTGCATCGGTGACTTCCAGTCATGTCTAAGATGCCATCTGAGGCCGGGGAAGGCACAAAGCTCATTCCACAGGCCTCCCCAGACCTCAGAATACCCCCCTCCCAGATGCAACCAGAAGTTGCTTTTGGTTGCGTCCAGGAGGCCCTCTTGAGCTTTTGATGCTCAAATCAGCAGATAAGGAGGGTCCACTGTATTTCCTTTCTCTTCTCAGCCTAGTGCACTCCCAAAGGTCTACTTGTGAGGGTTGGGGAACTCTTGGGAACAAGAAGGTATGTGACACTATTGACAGAATATACAGATCATCGCATTGACTATTCTTATAGAAAGTCTCTAGCAGAAAGTGCCAGGAACCTGCTGGATGACTCGCTTATCTTTGGGGAATCCATGAAGACTTAATATACATTTGAGAAATCTTATAACTGACAAAATTATTGTCACTCTTGTTTAGTAGGAGAGCTCAAACTATTTTAAAATTAGACCACATGGCATTTCCTAGTTGCTTCTATATTATAATCAGACTTACAACCAGAAATGAAGTCTCCACTTATGTCTGAATGATTGAAGGCTTGTTCCTTGAAGGAGGTGTAATATGCAAGATCAGTCACCCATCTACCCTCTTCATTTTGATATACCACATTATGCGGTTGTTCCTCTAATAAGAAGAAAAATCTCGTGTTAACTTTCTTGCAAATTAAACTCTCTCATGTTCATAGCACATTAGAAATTTAACTTGAGCAGAACAAATCCCTGCCCAAAGGAGTTTACAACCTCAATGCTGATAGTCCAGGTAAGGGAAAGAAAAGCTAACAAGAAGATGGCAACAAATATTTTCATTTTTCAATAACATATATCCTATCTTGACATCAAGTATACTTGAGGCAACTCCATAAAATAGTCAGAATTAAATAACAATATCAGGAGACTAAAATAGTGGTTCCCAAACCAGGAGCGATGGCTCCCCAGGGAGCCACAGAAACCAGCCAGGGCAGTCATGGAATCCTTGCAAAAAATTCACCGCCATACACAATGTATAGGATTGTAGCCGTAATGGGGAGCTGTGGCCGATGGCCCAGTAGGTCAAGGGATATGCCAGTCAAAAAAGTTTGGGAACCACTAGACTAAAGTAACATGAGACACAGATGTTAATGAGAATAATACTGTATCACTGAAAAGGGAAGGGAATACTGAAAAGGGAAACCATTCCATAACTCAAGGATTAATGTTAAGTGCTCACCCACTGTACCTCTGAGAACATCATTGGAGGAGGGCATCTATAGCAGGCAGGTTCATACGAGAGGAGGCTATTCCAGAGATGCCCTTCCCAGGTTGTATAGAATTTACAGTTACATGCACTTAGGCCATTTAAGTGGTGCACATGAACCAAAGGTTAGGACAAAAGATGGATGGAAAGAAACCAGACGAGTAATTTTACTGAACTTTTAAACGCAGAGGCACACATGTGCCTGATATAAGTGGAGTACACTGCAATAATTGACCAGTGTTATCTAGAACTCTGTGCTCTTTGGACTAGAACCTGCACAAAAGCAGTCACCCATCAGCTATCTGAATGCATATAAATCTACATGTACACAGTAATTAGCATCTGACTTACCTGCTGAATCTAGGTATTGCTCTGATTGTCTATAAGTACTTGGGGACAAATACACATCATCCAGAGGAAAATTATTTTCATTTGCAACCTGACAGAGATGAGGAGATTGGACTTGCTGGTCTGTGTGACAGGACTCCAAAGCAGGATCATTGCCATCAGTACATGTAAAGTAGAATGACTGTAGTTTTGGAGCAGTAGAGTCGGTTACATTTGTGGCATCCTGCACAAAATACAGAAAATCATATTTTAAATAGCATTTTTGTGCACATTTTCCCTTTTCACCATCAAATCACAGAAAATACTAAACAGTTTTTGTCCAATACTAACCACCCAAGGAAAGTCATATGTAAAAGGGACTTTATCATGGATACACAAATTCCTCCTCTGGTCTTTTAGCAACAGTTAATCACTGTTCAGAATCAGAAATCATAATGGACACCTAATTGCAAAAGTTGATTCTATCTGCAGCTTGCTGGAAAGGACCAAAAAGCAGCTCACGCAGATTTCAATACTCTATTCTAACATGGCAAATCCACTGAAGCAAGATCTATATCACCCAACTTGGAAATGAGATCACATACTCCTTAAGGCAGCAAATAAGTCTAGAGATTCGTTAAAATCTCAAGCTGGCAGGACTGCATTTTATCTGCTATGGCTGGTAATGCTGGTTGTGACCTTGCCTTGATGACTGAAACTTGACCACATGATTCATACCTTGGTGACCTCCAATATTGTTACAGCCTGCTGGATGCAAGCCTGCCTTTGAAGATGGCTCAGAAGCTCCAGCTGGTGCTCCTCAGCTGCTAACAGGACAAAGAAACATAGCCTACATGTTTTGAACAACTGCACTGTTTCTTGGCTTTCAAGACACATTTAAAGTACGTATTATAACCTTTACAGTACAGCCCAGAGTCAGTGTATTCTAAAACACCTTCCTATCCACTGAAGAGTGTACAGGTCCTTTGTTATACACTTGTTATACATGGATTTTTTTTTACACAAATTTGACTTAACACGAACGGCCACTGCAAATGAGAAGGAACGTGCTGATCCCTGGAGAAGGGGGAAAAAATTCATCCCTTTAAAATTAGTTTAAAAAACTGCTTTCCTTAATGTTATAGAGAGACAGCCATGTAAGCAATCATTCCATTCTTCAGCTGAGCGAGGCAAAAGCAGGGGGGGGAGTCCTATGCATTTCTAATTGCTGACTGCCTATCTACAACCACAATTGTAAAAGGACACACTTTTTAAACTGCTTTTATTTAAACACATTTTATAGTATCAGCAGAATCAAACCCCTGAGGAGGTCAAGGTATGACTTTATTCCATTAGGAGCAACAGAGGGGCAAGAAACCTGGAAATGGGTCTTTAAATCTATTTTTCAACTTTTTTTATCCATATATTTTTTTTTATCTGCTAGGGGTTCCAGAACAGAACCTCAGTGGATAACGAGGAATGACCTGTATCTGCTTTTATGTTCTTTCTGCAGCACAAGCCAAATCCTCAAAGGCATGAAATAGATTACTTTCAATAGTGACTGAAAAGCCAAAACCTCAAAGGCATGAAACAGATTATTTTCAGCAGTGACTTTTTTGCTATGGAACCAACTTCCAGTAAAGCTCACTAGGCCTGTTTGTAGGCCAATACTTTTTTGGGCCCAATCCTATTCAACTTTCCAGCATTAATGCAGCTGTTCCAGGGGGGCATGCACGAGAACATAAGAACAGCCCCACTGGATCAAGCCATAGGCCTATCTAGTCCAGCTTCCAGTATCTCACAGCGGCCCACCAAATGCCCCAGGGAGCACACCAGATAACAAGAGACCTGCATCCTGGTGCCCTCCCTTGCATTGGCATTCTGACATAGCTCATTTCTAAAATCAGGAGGTTGCACATACACATCGTGGCTTGTAACCCATAATGGATTTTTCCTCCAGAAACTTGTCCAATCCCCTTTTAAAGGCACCCAGGCCAGATGCTGTCACCACATCATGTGGCAAGGAGTTCCACAGACCAACCACATGCTGAGTAAAAAAATATTTTCTTTTGTATGTCCTAACTTTCCCAACACTCAATTTTAGTGGATGTCCCCTGGTTCTGGTGTTATGTGAGAGTCTAAAGAGCATCTCTCTACCCCCTTTATCTTTCCCATGCATAATTTTGTATGTCTCGATCATGTCCCCCGTCAGGCGTCTCTTTTCTTTGGGCTGGAGAGGCCCAAATGCCATAGCCTTTCCTCATAAGGAAGGTGCCCCAGCCCCGTAATCATCTTAGTCGCTCTCTTTTGCACCTTTTCCATTTCCACTATGTCTTTTTTGAGATGCGGCGACCAGAACTGGACGCAATACTCCAGGTGTGGCCTTACCATCGATTTGTACAATTTATAATATTAGCCATTTTGTTCTCAATACCTTTTCTAATGATCCCAAGCATAGAATTGGCCTTCTTTACTGCCGCCGCACACTGAGTCAACACTTTCATCGACCTGTCCACCCCCCCCAAGATCTCTCCCCTGATCTGTCACAGGCAGCTCAGAACACATTAGCCAATATGTGAAGTTTTGATTTTTTGCCCCAATGTGCATGACTTTACACTTACATTGAAACGCGTCTGCCATTTTGCTGCCCATTCTGCCAGTCTGGAGAGATCTTTTTGGAGCTCCTCACAATCACTTCTGGTCTTCACCACTTGGAAAAGTTTGGTGTTGTCTGCAAACTTTGCCACCTCACTGCTCAACCCTGTCTCCAGGTCATTTATGAAGAGGTTGAAAAGCACTGGTCCCGGGACAGATCCTTGGGGCACACTGCTTTTCACCTCTCTCCATTGTGAAAATTGCCCATTCACACCCACTCTCTGTTTCCTAGTCTTCAACCAGGTCTCAATCCAGGAGAGGACCTGCCCTCTAATTCCCTGACTGTGCAGTTTTTTCAGTAGCCTTTGGTGAGGGACCGTGTTGAACGCCTTCTGAAAGTCCAGGTATATAATGTTCACGGGTTCTCCCACATCCACATGCCTGTTGACCTTTTCAAAGAATTCTAAAAGGTTTGTGAGACAAGACTTACCCTTACAGAAGCCATGCTGATTCTCCCTCAGCAAGGCCTGTTTGTCTATGTGTTTTGAGATTCTATCTTTGATCAGGCTATCCTCTGACTTAGATGTTAACAACCCGGTATAGATGTTAGGCTGACTGGCCTATAGTTTCCCGGGTCCCCCCTCTTTCCCTTTTTAAAGATTGGTATGACATTTGCTATCCTCCAGTCCTCTGGCAGCGTGGCCGTTTTGAGGGACAGGTTGCATATTTTAGTCAAGAGCTCAGCAACTTCATTTTTCAATTCCTTAATAACTTTTGGGTGGATGCCATCAGGGCCCGGTAACTTATTGATTTTTAATTTATCAATGAGGTCTGAAACATCTTCTCTTTCAACCTTTATCTAACTTAATTCCTTGGTCAGGAGGGGCCGTTCGGGCAGTGGTATTTGCCCGAGGTCTTCTGCCATGAAGACAGATGCAAAGAACTCATTTAATTTTTCTGCCATCTCTAAGTCTTTTATCTCCCCTTTCCCTCCCTCACCATCCAGAGGGCCAACCGCTTCTCTGGCAGGTTTCCATGTGCTGCATCCTGAGGTGTAAAGGACCATTCCCTTACCTCGGGGCTGCATGGATGCTAAAAAGTTGGAAAGGATTGGGCCTCTGTTTACCAAAGATTTTAAAACTGAATTATTGATTCAATCCTCACTGCTGTTTCAAATCTTGTCTTCTCTTTGTATTTATACTTTCTAAAGCTTTATACGCACATTTGAGCAATTTTATTCAAACACAGCTGATACATACTGTATTTTTCAACATCTCTCAAGTTTGCAGATAACTAGCTCCAAGCACATAGAATTGCCAGCTAAATATGGTTTGCCTTTGAGACATATTGCAAGAGACATGTCAGCTGAGTGGGTACATGTACAATGCAATGAATAAACCCCAAATGTCTTGCTGTAAAAAGTTAACTATTTGGCCTGAGATTTTGGAATGCGATAGATATTCCTGCTAACCCACAAGACAGGAATTTGAATAGCTATATAGCTTCATAAACCAGAAGTTCAGATTGAAAAACATTTTCTTAAAACTGAAAGCAAACATTCTAAGCAGATGCTCAAAACATAGATCTTGTTTATATCAGAAGCATTACCCTATTATAAGCAATGGTTCCAGCTGCAATATCTGGAGTCTGATTTTCAGTACCATCTGCGCTTAAATTTTGGCTGCTCACAACTGTATTTGTCTTTGAGGATGCTCTATCTTCAATACCACAGTCAAGACAACCTGAAATATTACAAAAGTTACTTTACACAATTTCATGTTCTTTACCTGGTGGAAATTTAGAAAGATCCCCTTTGGTTAAGATTCACATGCCATTTTCTGCTGTACAACTGCTTTGCCAACTGATAATTCACATCAAAATTCACTATACTATTACATGCATAAATACTAATGATGTCATTAGAACTTTAGCACATGCAACTATGAACATAATAGGAGCCTTAAAAGATGTGACTAGAAACAATTACCTCAAGACTGTTCTTCTGAAAAAGTAACATCCACTAAAGCAGCTATTTAACACTTCAACCTGAAATGTTAAATAGCACTTCAGAGGTATGATTTTCAGGATGAAAATGGCCCAGGTAAAGGTACCTGTCAAACCTCTGCTTGAAGACCTCTGCATGAAGTGAAAGAGAACCCATTACTTTCATCAGTAATTGGATCCATTGAGGAACTCCTCTTACCTTTAACTGAAAAATCTCCTCCTGAAGCTTAAGCCCATTAGGTCTAGTTCTGTTCTCTGGGGCAGTAGTATACAATTCTTTGTTGTTTTTCATGTGACAGACCACCAGGTATTTGAATAGACTATCTTGTCGTCATCCCCCCGATTTCTCTTCTCTAGGCCAAGAATACTAAAACTCCTCAACCTTCCCCAGAGTTTCTAGACCCTTGACCATCTTAATTGCTTCTTTTTGAATCTGCTCCAGTTTGGCTACATACTTAAAACCTGGTGCACAGAACAGGACACAGTACTCCAAATGAGGTCTGACCAGCATGGAGTAAAGAGGAACAATCTATAAGCTCTGGTTCTACTAACAACCTCAAATTGCATTAGCCATCTTTGCAGTTACATCATATTGCAGATATACATACACACAGTAGAAGTTTTGCAATCTGGCATGCATGGGGAACAGGGGTTACCTGTTACCCAAATATTCCAGTTCAAGACTTATAAGCCCCGACAGGGTTCCCTCTGCAGTGCTGCTCTGCACCAAGACATTCCCACACTAAGAATGGAGATATTCCACACCCTTCCTCAAGGGTACTCGCAAAAAGGAAAGAATCTGGAGCAGTACTACAGAGTGAACTTTGTAAGGTAAATGGGGTGGGCTTGCTTAATCATCTCCTGTTAAACAGTACAGGTCCAGCCTATTTATACATGGATTTTTTATACATGGATTTGACTCAACACGAATGGCCCCTGCAAATGAGAAGGAATGTGCTGATCCCTGGAGAAGGGGAAAAATGCATCCCTTTAAAATCAGTTTAAAAAACTGAACAGTCCTTTAACAATAGCTTCCTTAATGAAAGAGAGGGCAGCTGGCTGACTACCCATCAATCCTTCTCTCTCTCCAGGTGACCCCTCCCTTCCCCCTGAGCACGTGAAAGAAAGGTGATCACTTTGCATTGGTGAAGGGAGGGGCTAAGTGAAGTTCCTTTCTAAGCTCTTGGAGGACCACTGATTGATGGATGGTCTTTTTAATGACGCTTATCTTACCTCACAAAGGTCAGAAAGGCTGTTTTTAAATCACCAGAGCAAAGAAACTTTAAAAATTGATTTGCTAAAGTGCATTTTTTGCCATCCAGGAGTGCTTGGAACCCACGTGAATAATGAGGCTCAATCTGTATAACTGTTTTAACTGGCATCTCTGTGCACCTGAGGTAGCAGGTAATGATTCTGGTTAACTGAGTGTACCTCTTAACCATGTGTTGGAAAACAACAATTTTTACTGTTTTTACTAAAATTTAAGCAACTATCTTTGCTTAACATTGTAGTTGCTAGTCATTAAATAAGCAGTTAAACTGCCATAGAGTTGCATATAATGACCAAAATAAAAGCAATGTTGTGATAAAATCCAGCACTATTCAGCAACATGCCCTGATATTGCCACCATCATTTAGGTTCAACTTTCAAACAGTTTCTTGAATATAAATAACTTGCACAACTCTAAGAACAGGACTGCAACTCCAGTTGGTCCTTGAACTAATATCATTTTATTTTCTACTACTACAGAAAATTAGTCACACTGAATCCTACAATAACTATTTTGTCACATTCTACTCTAGTGTATTTCCTTCCAGCTTATTTACAAGCAATATACATTTGAAATAGACATCTAAAAAACATGTCTGACACTATAGTGTCTTTTCAGGACACAAGCAGATACCAAATGGCTGCTGAATATTGTTACAGTCAACAGAGTTGCAAAACCTCACCTACCATCCACACTTGATTGAGCAGTAAGAGAATCTGTTCTACTGGGTATTTCAGATGGGTTGTCTACTAATCCAACAGAAGGCTTATCAGAATGATCACCCTGACTAGATCTACTGCATTCATCCTCCTGTTTCAAAAGAAAAAAGGATGAAACCACTGCAAATAAGTGCACCGCACAATAGATGGCTTGTTTTTACAAATGTAATACAGTTTGCACAGACACCAGATTTTATTCCACCTTCAGGACAATACTGAATGCTTCTTTTAGCCTTTAGAAAAGTTAATCAGGATTCATTATTCAGACTGAATTTCTACATACCTCTTGCCTTTCAGTTATGAGGAGCATGAATTGCTTGTCTAGTACATTGTGTCCAGTTTCCTTAAGCTCATATGATCCTTCATCACTTGCAACAGGAAAATCTGTTGTTGCGACATCTTGGCAGATACTAGGTATGTGGAATTTCTCCTGAAGAATTTTAAAAGTTATTTTTCAGTCAAGGTATCTTTAGGGCATATGATCTCTAAAATTAGCTAGCAAATGTGAATAGTTTTTAGTTATGTTCTTACTCCAGGTCTGTTTGCACTGAAAGTAGGTTGGTTACTTAGCTATAGTTCAAAAATGCAAAAATTATGAGGTTCAAATGGAAGAACCACCACTAATTAGTGTTGTATTCTTACCAGTTGCTTCAGGAGTCAACGTTTAAAGCTTATTTAAAAAAGTTTTTAAAAAGAGCATTACTGCAGACAGACTGGTACATAATATCAGACTGTGCCTGATTTCAGGAAGAGATACAATTGATAATTTTGCCTAGACTATTCTATTTCAAGAGAAAAAAATTCAACCATAATGGAAAATGCTAGGGAAATGCTGTTTCTCTTGGGCTTGGCCATCTGAACTGATCAGCCAAACAGATTTTGGAGGTTCTGTGAAAGTGTGAATGGCTGAACAAAGGGGAAGCCCTGCATACCTCCTCCAAGCCTATGGAACTGTCATGCTCCTCAGGAAATACAGAATAATTTCCTGTGATGACTTAATCTAAACCTTACTGACCTTTACAATGGAAACAAATCACCTGTAAAGGAGATCATTGAAACTTTTTGTCCTTTGCCCTTCACCTCATAAATTAGGTAAAAGTATTCTGGATTCTTTATTTATTAGAGTAGATTTAATTTAAAATGGAAGTGAGAATTGCAAGTTTACATGGAGTTTTTCATATTTAATTTAGAGTTTTAATACATATTTGGAGTTTTAATACATATTTGGTATATATCTTATTGCCTGAAACATGAATTCTACCCTAAACAAGAATAAAGCATCAGAAAACAATTCCAAACTCAGGATTACATATAGCCTAACTTTTACATAAAACTTTACAGTTTTAAAATGCAAAATAATCTGTTACAAGATTAACTGCAGTAGTTGTGATCCAACATTTATTCTACAATATCAAAAATTTGCAAAATTTCATTCAAATTATCTGACCACCACAAAAAGATTGGATACAAAAGAGAAAAGAGTAGGCTTCTACTTCCCCCCCATCCTTCCCATTACATCCTGCAACACCACCTCTTTCCTCCACTCCAAAAAGCTTGAGAACTCTTTCTACAAGTGAAAGTAGACAGAAAGAAATGCCTGTAAGATTTCACTATTACCTTAAAACTTCATTAAGCGTTACCTGATCTAGGGATAATTCCACAGCTTTATCACTTACAACAAGTTCATGCTCTTCTGCATCTTCCATTTCCGGAAATACCAGCTGCTCAAAATAAGCCTTCAACTGATCATCACAGAACTCTTCATCTCCAATATCATCATCTAATACAGAAGATAAATCATTGATATTTTAGCTTAGTTTGGCAGTATTTATTGCTGTAATTCTTCAAATGATTGCCCAAGACATAAGTACAGGTGCAACCTTTTTATACATAGATTTATCATCTGCTGATTTATCTCAACACAAGTGGGGGGGGGATTCAAAGCCGCACACTCCACAAGAATCAATTAGAATCTTGTGGGGAGAACGGAAGCCAAGGGAAAAACCTCTGTAGCCAGAACCGGTGTAGCAAAGAGGAGCGCGTGCGTGCGTGCGTGCATGCTCTCTCTCTCTCTCTCTCTCTCTCTCTCTCTCTCTCTCTCACACACACACACACACACACACACACACAGAGTGTAGTAACAGAGTGTGGGAATTGCTTTAAAAAGCCCACAGAGCATTTTCCTCCAGCTTGTTTGGTTTGCCTTTCTCAGAGCCAAAAATGAGAAGGAAAACCAGGCACCCTCTGCCGAATTCCCCCCCCTTCAGACTGAGATGGTGCAGGCTCTCTGTGCTCCAGCCTACACAAGCAAAGCAGCCCAGCAAGCAAATCTTGAGCAATCCCAAGCATTAGATTTAGGCTACAATCCTCTCTACACTTTCCTGCGAGTAAGTCCCATTGACTATCATGGGACTTACTTCTGAGAAAGCAGGCATAGGACTGGGCTCTAAGGCTGCAATCCTCTCCACGCTTTCCTGGGAGTAAGCTCCATTGACTACAATGGGACTTACTTCTAAGTAGAATGCATAGGACTGGACTCTTAAAAGTTCAGCATCTCGCCTGCAAAACAAGAGGGGACAGTGGGCAATAGGGAAGGCTGAGTACAGGAGCGGGGACATGGTGAGGCGTTTGAGAACCGCTGCCTTCGTTTTCTTCCATCCCCAAGTGTCGGACTATTTGCTTAACTGTACACAATTTGCGTAACTATGCAATATGTGTAAAATCATGCCAACGAAGATATTCCCAATCACAGAAGTTCAGGGAATGAAAACCCCACACATGAAAAGGTTCCACCTGTACGTACATTTAGTGTGATCACTTCAGGGAAGACCAGTACACAGCAATCTACCTGATGAATGAGATGTGGAGTCACTCTCATTGGAAACAGAATGCAGTATACAAAACAGTTCAGAATTTTTCAACTATACCTGTAGAATGTTCTTCATAGCTTGCAAAGCTCAGTTTTTCATTTTCTATAAATCTGGAATATCCAGTCACATCATTGTCATCTATTACCCACTTCCGACAAGGTTCTAAAGAAGCAACCTACAAAATAATATCAGTATGCAAGTGTGTTAAAAAACCTGATTATCTCATCGACAGATACTCATACTGGAAGTGTTCACAATGCTAAAGCCTGTACAGTTTCTCAACCACAGGTATGATCCAGGTGACAGTAATATCTGAGTAGGGCCAGATGTACATATAACATTTGCAGCTACTTTTAACCTCAACTAAAATACTAAAAACAGAATTTGGGCTAAACTCAAGGCAAACTCCAAGTTTTGCAAGATTTTTTCCCCCCACTGCATTGCTTAAGAGTTCCTTAACTTTCAATCAAGGCTCTACTATCCATCTATATAAAAGTGTTACCTTGTGAATTTTATTCTCTCTTTCCACAAATCTTCTAGCTGTGAAACCTGAAAGGTAAAGAGCAACCCATGTCTTCCACTAATACATTATAGTCAAATCCAATTAAAAAACACCTTGACCAGTCTTATTTATGTTGTCTTGAGTACAAGAGATGACCTTGACATTGAGGCAACAATTCCAAGAATGAGGACAGTGTTTTTCTTAGCAGTTTTATACCAAAACCATAATACTGTCAATCTATGCTGAAGTTCCAACTTCTAAAAATAATTTCCACCTTATTGGGAATTTCTATGCCTCAAAGAACAAGATTAAAATTTGAGAGTTACTGGTCCAATTTAATTAAAGCTTCAAAGTAGTGGGAGGATGCACACACAACTTCCACTGGATTCGCCAACTCTTTCTATGTCTTAACTTGGGAAAACTGGGTGCTGAGACACGATCAGTCCAAGTTGTCAAATCTACAGTGGAATCATATTTATAAGCAAAAAAAGTTTAAAGTCTTCTTTTCCATCTCATCTTAACCAAGGAGCATAAGCAGAAAACAGCTCATAGAAGCAAAATCTGTCCACCCGTTCCCAGCAAAGCAGCCCCATCTGCAAGTCTGCTGTCAGGGAACCCTGTGGAATTTTACAAAAAAGAACCACCCCACCCCCCCAAACACACACTGCACAGAGATACATTCTATTCACCAAAGAGGTACTTGTTTTACAAAAGACTCCCTAGGTTGTATTGCAAGACATGCAAGGAAGGTTTTAGTTCTTCAATTTTTTTTTGCTGGTGAACATTTTGTAATTCTTGAACATGACATTTTTTTCTACATTTTTTGGTACTAGTTAGAGTTCGTATTCTTAGCTAACAAGTCCTTTAGACAAGTGTCTAAATCATCAGCTTTCAGCTGTGTAGTCTTCTGACCTCCATTTATTTCAAACAATTTCACATTTCCCTCCAATCTGGAACTTACAGGAAAGACATTCCACTTCAATACAACCTAGATCTTACAGAAAAGGCACCTCACTTCAAAACACAGCATCCTTTGCATCAATCTTCCCACAATTCCCACTCACCAAGAGGCTGGGGGGAACCCACCTGCATGACAATACCGATCAAACAGCAATTTATTAGCCTCATACCTGCCAGATTTTCAAGTGAATGCCTCTCATGCAGAGTATCCTGACTGTTGCCAGAGCATTCATCTGTGCAATTTTTATTTTCCTTTCTCTTCAAAGAGTCAGATTTCTGCTCCAACTCTGAAATAATCTCTGCAGCTTTATTGCAGTAATCACTGAGGAAAAAAGAGACATTTAATCATAGTTTTACTATTGATAGTAGTCACATCTGCAGACTAATATCAGACAGCTCCAACATATTGTTTAATTTCTGCCCAGCTCATTTCTGCCCAGCCCACAGGTGTACACATTTGATCCCTGTTTCGTGTGTGCAACGCTGGGCAGATATGGTTAACCTAGATCTGAACCTCATCTAGATACATTGTCCAAAATACAACTACATAGCCCATGTATTTATGAATTACTCTTAAGTATAGTTATCCAAACTTGGTCCAAGTATTCCTAATTATCCATAGATTTTTCACCCATGGTTTTATCTCAACGCAATGAGAAGGGTCCTTTAAAGTAAAGGAAAAACATTCCTTTACTCAGCCTCGCTTACCATTGCAATAAAGGAGAGCAGCAGCAGGCAGGCAATCAAACTCTCTCCAAGGGCTTAGAACAGCTTAGTTTCATTTCACTCCAAGGCAAGTGACCCCTTCCTTTCCCCAGAGCATATGTGAAAGAATGCAAAGTGGAAGTGATTATCATCTCCTGCATGCTTAAGGGAACGGAAGCAGTTGCTTCCCTCAGAGTGAGCTGAAAGTAAGCTGTTGATTGATTGCCTGTCTGCTGCCGCTCTCCCACATTACAATGGTAAGCAAGGCTATTTTTAAACCACTGAGTAAAAGGACTTTGTTTTCTTTAACTGATCTCATTTAATGTGATTTTTGGCATCCACAGGGGTTCTGGGAATGGAACCCCAGCAGATGCTGAGACACAACCTGTATACATATGTAAGTTATGCATGTTCCAATGCTGAAGGTAAATTCATTTCTTCCAAGATTTGTTTCCAGCACCAGTATTTTCCAGTTCTCTGTCAACAGCGACCTATCTTAGTCAGAACTTTAATTCAAAGGTTTAAAAAATGATTTACGTTTAACCCAGGGCTTTTCAAACTGGGGTGTCGCGACGTCCCAGCCTGTGGGCCCTGGCCTTTTCCCCCTTAAGGGGCGGGGGCAGCTTGGAGGCAGCGGCTCCTCTTTAGCTTTAGCGGAGGCAGGGCGAGATCACTCCGCTTTTACTTTCACTGCTGCGGGGAGCCCTGCCAAAGGTCGCACTGGGCTCCCCGCACCCTGGGGAAGCTGCAGGAGGCTTGGGTAAGTGCAACCAAGCTCCTGCAGCCCCCTGAGTGGAGCTATCCTGGGGATCGTGCCACTGCCTTCCACCCACCCCCGCTGCCTCCCCCCACCCCTGCAAGCACTTACAGTGGCTCAAACTCTCCATGAGAGTTTGAAAACCACTGGTTTAACCCTTAAGCTTAAATTTAATTTAGAAGCTGTTGATACCTAAAATATTGACCCTGCTTAGATATGCCAAAAAGGTCAATCTAGTTCTGTTACATATTGCTATGAGTGCCGCTTCCCACTGCATAGAATACAGAGCTTTCAGTAATATCCTCCTTTTGGTCATTTGCATTCAGTAACAACTTAACACTGAAGACAGTTTAGAACATGACTACGCTTATTTTATCATCCGCCACGTAATTCAGCAAACTGCACCCTGTTTGTCAAGACTTGGTCTCAAATTATTGCTTTTATTCACTAGCAGTCAAGATGACCTTACTGCCTTATTTATTTAAAGATGGCACTTCAGTCATGTGTTATCTTGCTTCTATTCATTTAGTTTGTTCCACAGTGAATTCGTTGAAGAAATCCACCCCCCTACCATGAAATTATTTTTTTTTTAAAGTTAGGATTCTGTAGTCTCCATCTAAATACTAATCTTAATACAGGTCCAGACTATTTATACACGCATTTGACTCAACATGAATGGCCCCTGCAAAAGAGAAGGAATGTGCTGATCCCTGGCAAAGGGGAAAATGCACCCCTTTAAAATCAGTTTAAAAAACTGAACAGTCCTTTAACAATAGCCTCCTTAATGAGAGAGAGGGGGCAGCTGGCTGACAATCCATCAATCCTTCTCTCTCCAGCGGCCCCTCCCTTGCCCCTGAGGACATTTGTTTTGGTGAAGGGAGGAGCTGAGTGAAGCAGTTGGAGGAGGACTGATTGATGGATTGTCTTCTTAATGATTCTTATCTTAGAGTCAAAAGGTCAGCAAGGCTGTTTTTAAATCACTGGAGCAAAGCAACTTTGTTTTTTAAATTGATTTGCTATAGCGCAGTTTTTTGCCATTCACTTGGTGGGTGCTTGGAATGGAACCCATGCAGATAATTAGTCTCAGCCTGTATGTCAGAAGCCTGTATGTATTACAGAAGTAATAGAGCTTTCAGGGTCTTATCAATCTGGAATTTTAGAGAACATTCTGCATCATATTTGGAATTTTATAGAACCTGCTTGTCAGAGAAAGTCAATCAGACACACTTTGAATGGTTAAGTAAATACATTTCTTACTTGTTTTCCTGAGAATTAAGTATAAGTTTTCCTCTTGGATCAGAATCAGATTCACCACCGTATGAAGATTCTAATGGAACAGATAGTCTACCTTCCACATAAGAAACTTGATCACAAAGTCTGCAGTATAGAAAAATAAATGATTTTACCTGTTCTCAAGAACAGAGTTGAGTAGTTTCAATGATTTATAAAGAAAAGCATAAAGTTATCATCCAGTGTAAGATCATGTAGGCTTACCAAGAGCCATGTCACCTGTTATTCAGACTTGTCAAAACCTCTATCCTGTAGCACAGAAATAGTAACCTCCTCAAGCAAGGAATCTTCCCAATTCCTCTCCAATTATGCAGTAATTTGAGAATGCTAGCAAAGATTGGTAATATACTGGCTTAAATCTTCTATCTGCTAGTGTTAATCAGTATACACTCTGATCCAATCTGGGGCAACTCCCTTCTACATGTAGCAATATCACACATGGGGCCTGGGTTCATGGCTATCCTGTCCTGCTTCAGGGGAAGGGGATCACTGCAGCCACGCTCATCACAGGCATCCTGGATGCCTCTCAGTCGAGCATGGCCTGGCAGCCAAGTACTACACACTCCTGTTCAGTCAGAGGTAGGAGTTTTTGGTCACACTTGGAGGCAGGATGTTGGCTACGCTTGACAGGTTTCCAGAGCTCCCCTGTCAAATATGGCCATGGAGTCAAGCCCTGCACTTCTCTCCATTCTCTCCAGCTGTTTGTATAAGAAATGTGGAAGAGGAATGAAGAAGCAAGGAGCTACTTGGTACAGGGTGTTCCAGGTTTCTCACATTTAAGCCCTCAGTTTTTTGAGGAACTAGACAAACATTTCTGCACTTACAACCTGTACCAATGTAGCCCACCTGCACACCTTCTTACATCTCCCAACAGCCCTGATATTTAGATTGGCTACAAGCTCTTTTCTCCTCCCCTGACACTCCACACTGTTAGAGGGACATCATTATTTATGACAGCATCGTCAATTTTGGCATTACTGCTATTAATTACAAGACGGACAGTCACTCTGATACCCTGCTGCAAGAAGCAGGAGAGGATGCCAAGGAATAGAGGCAAATAAGGGGGACATGGACACTAAGCTCCCAGCATTCCCTCCACATGCCATTAGAGCCAGTGGCATTAGACGCTGAGGGAGAGACATAAGCCCTTTTCGTCTTTCTCTCAGTGTCCAGAACAGCCACCACTGTCGCTGCCACCTCCTCCGATGAGTGGTAGAGAGGATGAAGTAACTCTGGACTCTATGGAAGCAGCAGACTGTGGATGGTATCCCTGCCAATTTACCACCCAACATGAAGTTCTCAACTCATGTCATGGACTGGATGCAATGTTTTGTGTGTGTACACTCGCTATTTTCACTACCGTTACCTTATTCTACTATTTCTTACATCTTTAAGTCTAATAAAGGGCACAGAAGTATGTACGATCCCCCCCATTGATATTTTTGATGGAGGAAAATTCCCCTTGATGGAGAAACATTTCCTGCAGCATGTCCAAGCTTTCTGGTCTGTAACCTAGACGTGTGTTTAAAGGGGACCGCATTTAACCACAAGTCCAATTTTTACTTGCCTCCAAGTTTCTCTTCAATTTGCCCACATGGCACTATGCTGTTTATTTAACAGAAATAGAATACAAGATTACGAACACCTACCAAGATTTTATTTGAACCATTAATCATATAGTACAGTGGTTCTCAAACTTTTAGCACCGGGACCTACTTTTTAGAATGACAAAGTGATGTCATGGTCGGATGTTATATCATCAAGCAAATTAAAATAAATATTTATAAATAATTAAATTAAAACAAATAAGGGGAAGCCAACCCTGTTCCACCAAGTGAATTTTCTCTGTAGCCTGCCTGCAATCCAACCCACACACAAAAAAGTAAGATTTTCAGCCCTACCCAGTGCCCAGTTCAATTTAAGTTCTTATATTTATACCATATCACTATCAGGACTCATCTAGCTTTAAAAGTCTAAAAAAGAAAAAAAATTCACCTTACCAGCTCTGGGGGGGGGGGGCTGCCTTCTGGAGCATTTGTTGAGCTCCACTTTCATCAAATCAGGACCATTCTGGTGGCCTTGCATTCCTCTTTGTCTGACCTGACCATGAGCCAAGGCATGTTTGCTTACTCGTGAGTAAACATTAATGTGCAGCTTAGTTTCGCTTTCCATAGGGGTCAATACATTTGTCAGCTTGGAGGAAGGGACTTCCTTGTTGGGTATTTTTGGGGAGCTGCGTTCATTAGATTGGGACCATTCTGGCATCACTGAATTCCTCTCAGCCTGTCCTTTCCAATGGGCTAAGGCAAGTTTGCCTATTTGCAAGTTAACACGTGGTAGAGCTCAATTTCATTTTCCATAGGGCTCCATGCACTTGCCTTCTTAGCTATTAGCTAAAGCTTCGCAACCCAGTTTGAGAAACTCTAATATAGTATAGTGTGTCAAGAGGAGAGCCAGCCTGTTATATGTTGCGCTATATCTTATGTAACAGCCATGATCAATCATTCTAATTTAACATCCTTCCTCACAATCCTCACCCCCCCCCACCCCCCAACTTTCACTAAAAATTAAAATGTTTTACCTGTCATGACAGCCAGTTTTGTGTCTGGCTTCAGTAGAAGCTGCTACTGGTAAACCAAGATTTGATGAAATTGTAATATTGTCCAAAATGTCACTGGTGTGACTAGTTGATGAGGTGGCTAAAAAACTTGGAAATATCTCGTCTGCAATATTTCCGAAGTTGTCCATTACAGCATTTCACACAATCAGTCCTAGGATTTTAAAAAAGGTAAGCATCTTCAGTAAGCCTTGTTCATTTCAACTGTACTGCATCATTTTGCTGCACTCTAGTGCCTGAGAAGTTTACATTTTGTTCTTAGATATAAAATGGCTATAGGCGTGTTCTTTCATAAAGCTTCTAAATTATTACAGGGGCTCAAGAATAAAACTGAAAAGCCACTTTTATTTGTCTTGCTAGAACAAATACATATCCCTCTCTCAGAAAAGCATATTTCTCTCAGATGGAACAATTACTTCTTTGTTCTTCTTTTACAAGAGACTCAAGTGATGTCAAAAGCAAAAGAATTCAAGTTTGAGTGACTTAAACAGGTACCATAAATTCTTTGCAAGCAGAGTGACCTAAGGGTCCAAAATTAGCACTACACCTGCCAAATTACATCTAAGCAACATACTAATTACAAATATTCACTTTTATAGTAAGTTACCCAGAAGCAAATATAAAGCATTGAAACGCACATACTGGGTGTCAGAATCTTTTTACAATACAAATTATTTTCAGGAACAGAGCTTATTAGATAGACCACATAGAGCCACTATGTGTATAGTCTGAACTATGTTTAGCTTCTAAAGCTGATTGGTAAGGACTTCTTCTTATGCTTGTTAAAGGCTCAGCACCTGAAGGAGGAAAAAAGGATGCACACAACATTGCATTAAACAGTCTTTAAACCAAAATCTTGAGTCACCTAGGAAGGAAAACCCTGAACCACCAAGACTCAGTATCTCAGTTTTTTGTGTACTGAAACAATTCCAAATTATGACAAGTGTTGTGCTATGCCACAGTTTACACAAACTTTAAACTGACAGAAGGGCTAACTGAAGTCTATCTTGCCTTTTTGTCTTTTATGATTAACACCCTGTTAAACATAAGCTACAGCAGCGTTTCTCAACATTTGTCCTCTGCCGTACCACTTCACATGGTGGTCCACCTATTTGAAATACCACCAGAACTGGCAATCACATCACTGGAGTACCACAAACATTCAATTTTAGTGACTGTCCCTTGGCTGTGGTGTTGTGTGAGAGGGAAAAGAGCAGCCCCCTATCCACTCTATCGTCATATCCTGTGGCAAACAGTTCCACAGACACACAATTTTAGTGCCTGCTCCTGGTGCTGTGTGAGAGGGAAAAGCATCCCCCAGGATATCATCATATCTTGTGGCAAGGAGTTTCACTGACACTCAATTTTAGTGCTTGCCCCTTGGTGTTGTGTGAGATGGAAAAGAGCAGCCCCCTATCCACTCTATCATCATATCCTGTGGCAAGGAGTTCCACAGGCACTCGGTTTTAGCGGCCCTCCCTTCTCCTCCCTACCAGGACCCACCGTCGAGAGGTGAATCGCGCGTCCCCTTCGATGCCTCTCCTCAAGCGCTCTCTCGCCGGGGAACCCGAGCCCGGCACGGCGGCCTCTCCCGCCCGCTGAGGAAAGCCTCCTCTCCCCCACCGAGCAAGCAGAACGGCCGCACGAGCGAGCGAAGACGTCACAACACCCCCCACACCCAACCCCCACCCGTCGCCGAGCTCTTACGCCCGCAAGAAGCGCCCCCTCCCCCACCACAGCGCGCGCGCCTTCTTCCCTCACCTGGCGCCCGAGCGGCCCGCTTCAGACTTCGCATCAGCGAGGAGGGAGGGGCAGCGCGCACAAGCGGTTGCTATTGGCTGATGGGAAAACCGGAAGGAACGCGTTTCCCTCTTCCGATTGGACGGTAGAGTGACGTAGCGCTTTCAAACATTCCACTGGGAAGTGGCAACAAGTTGATGCTGGTGCGTTTAAAATGCAGGCAGGCTCAGTTGGGGGCAAGACTTTGCCTCCTCTGTGGCCTAGCCGCCTCCCTGGGCTTTTTGTGCCCCCAGAGGCTCAACAGTAGGGTGCTGGGGGTGCCTTTTTAAAAAATTTAATGTTAAAATTAATGTCTTTAATGGTGGATTTTTTGTCTGTTATGACACTTTGCACTCTCATAATGGAGTTTTGTAAGCTGCTTGGGGCAGTGGTTCTCAAACCAGGACCCACTTTTTAGAATGAGAATCTGTCAGGACCCACTGGAAGTGATGTCATTACCCCAGAGGTGATGTCATAACCAGAAGTGACATCATCAGGCAGGAACATTTTTAACAATCCTAGGCTGCAGTCCTACCCCCACTCACCCAGGAGTGCCATTGACTATCATTGTTAAAAGCACAGACATACTAGCTTGTTCAAAAGCACAGGTCTGTCACATTTCCCCAAACACAGTCACATACCATGGTGGCATCAAGTCTAATAATACTTAGGGCCCAATCCTATCCAACTTTCCAGCACCGGTGCAACCACAATGCAGCCCCAAGATAACAAAACAAACATTTCCTTACCTTGAGAAGGCCTCCTCCTCTCCATCACAGGAAGCACTGCACACCCTATTGGCACTGCTGCACGGGCACTGGATATGACTGGAAAATTGGATACGATTGGGCCCTTAGTGACTTGGGGCGGCTGGGGCTTGACCAGGGTAAGGGAACTGATGTTTCCTCACCCCGCGATGACCTCCGGCAGCTTCCCTGGCCCCACAGGATACCACAAGGCACTGCCAGCCTATAGGATTGTAAAAGGGATAAACGCCAGGGTCTCCGCAGCAGCCACCTGCTCTGTTGAGCAATACCAACATCACATTGTTGAAACAGCCCAGCCCTGTAAACAGTTGCCTGTCAACTTTATTTTATTTATTTAGCGTATGGCATATAATACATGGACATATATCAGTTAGACTAGATCAAATGTCAATGTCCAGTTCATGCAGCCATTCAAGGACAGTTAACTAACATCCCTGTCAACTAACTGGACAGGGATGAAACTCCCAGGAATCTTAGCAAGCTTTTCAGTCTAAAGACTGTTTCAACCTTCACAATTGACCTGTCAATGTTACAACAAATATAGACTCTACCCAGATTAAGCCAAATACGCTAAAGACCCATTAGGTTACTTCAGAATCACCCCTAGAAATGCTAACATGTCCAATCTGGCACAACAGGGGAGGGTCATGAAAAAAATTGCGTCATGGCTCTCATGAAAGATAACAACCTACTCTCCAGGATGACCCTAAATATCCAACAGGAAAATAAGTGTGTGGCACTATGTGCCTCTCCTGAACTGCTCAGTCTAGGGCAGTAATTGGTCTATATATGCCTGCTTCCCAACTCACATGTGAACTCATGTTATTTTGCTTCTTCTTCAAGGCACAAGACTTGGGGCAACTCCTTTGCTTGGTGTTGTCTGAAGAGGAAAGCAAAACACCTCTGCCACTACTTCCTGCCTTTATAACTATCCCCAACCCTACAGGCTGAATACAGGGCAAAGGACCCTTATTCAACAAACTAGTTTGCTTTTAAAATTATGCTATCAGAGTTCTTGCCTAGCTGAACCAGAAATGAGGAAAAGGTTCAATAAATTAGACAAAAGTTTTCATCCAAGATCAGTATCCACCAGAAAGGCTACTTTTTGATATTTTGTGGCAAAGATATTCTCCCCACAATTCTCTTGGACAATGTCCAATGTCTTTAGGCTGTGTGCCTAAAGGGGCTGTGCCTTTGCACCTCCAAAACAGCAGTCTCACCATTCTGTAGGCCAGGGGTCTCCAAACCCGGCCTGGGGGGCCAGATGCGGCCCGTGGCAAGCCTCTATCTGGCCCATGGCCAGCCTCTTGTCTCCCGAAAGCCCCTGGCCCACTTTGCTCAACATGACTGGAACTATGCTCTGGTTGCATCTGGAGGGTGTTCTAAGGGCCAGAGAGGTTGAATGAATGAGCCCATTCATTCATTTATTTACACATCTAAGTTCCATCTCTTACTTATTTATATAAATTTTATATTTAAATTATTTTTTGGCCCTCAAAACCGTGCCAGCCATTTGATGCAGTCCTCTGGCCAAAAAGTTTGGAGACCCCTGCTGTAGGCTAACTGCCCAATCCTATCCACACTTTCCTGGGAGTAAGCCCCATTGACTCTAAGGAGACTTACTTCTGAGTAGACATGCATAGGATTGGGCTCTAAGCCAGTTCTGAAGCTTGAAGGGGTTTTCTAAAAGGATTTGTAATCTGATATTGTGGCTGTTCAAACAAAAAACCCCAAAAATTTCATTGCACATTGTGAAGGGCTTGGGATTACTTAAAAATAACATTTAGATACCAGTGCACTGTCACCACCAAACAGGCAGGGTGATTAAAATTTTTAAATCAACAGGATACTAACAGCCCAATCCTATACTTTCCTAGCACCCAGGGCTACAGCTGTATCCTATGGGGCAGGGAAGCAGCATCAGATCTTATCTGGGTAAGGGAACAAATGTTCTCTTAACCCTTAACCTGTGTAAGACCCAGGTGGCCCCAATGGGTCTCCTTCAATCTGGCAAAAAAGTTTCTTATAGCACTTTTTCTGACAACGCAGGCCAGCGGTGCACTGCCACCACAGTCCAAAGGACTGGGTTCCAAGTTAGCATTCTTATTTAGGAAATTCAATTTTTGCTCTAAAGGTGCCTAATGGTTTGACTTTTTTTGGACTTAACATTGGGGCATAAACACTACAGATTTGCTTACAGGAAAGACTTCAAATATACTACCCTGCAGTGATCAATAGCTGTGTCCTTGAATTGAACTCACAGTACTTTGGAAGGGGGGGGGGGGATCTAAGAAATTATCCCAGTTAAGTACAATGGTTAGATTCAATGGTTAGATCAATAGTTAAGGATTCCTCCTCCTTTGCAGCAGGGTGCAGCCAGCTGCTATCATGGGATTCTAGTCTTAGGAAAATATTCCTCTATGTTGCTTCACAGGAAGGATCACTTTCTCAGCAGCTGACCCAAGGATAACAGGTGTAGAGGAGCTCTCATGTACTGAAAGTAGCCCTCTTCTTTTTCATTCTCTGGAGCATTATGTGATAAAGGGTCTTAAGGACAAGCATCACTCTATTATTTTATCTCTCAGTATTCTTTCCTTGCCTACCTCCTTCTGAAGTAGATCTAAAGTGAGGCAGAAACACCTACTGCATCTATTACTATCCCTCCCCTGCATCCCCCCAACTGGGACCATGACTGAGCTCAGCAGGGTAAAAAAATAAGAGAAATGGATGAAGTGTGAGCGATCAAGAAAAACCAGAGGTCACACCTAAAGTATGACAATATTTTCCATATACCTTTGTAAGAAAACACAGCTATAAGAAACACATTTCATACCTTTCTAAGTGTTTTATTAACCTACTTTATAAAACAGCATAGTGTAATTATTTAATCCAAAAGGTGAAATTTTTTGAGCTGATCAAGCAGTCCCACTTCTAATTTGATGTAAGAATGCATATGACTTTTTTTGTACTAGTATTCAATTTTAGTAGGATTGCTCAAGGCTGGAAGATCCAAAATCTGGTCAGATGCAGACCAGACCAGATCCAAAATCTGGTCACTTAAAAGGCTAGAAATGGGCTGGTAGAATTAAAACATTTCAGATCTTTTTGTTTTCACACTGTAGAATGGTTTCTTCCACTTCTATTCAGTTTTGAGCACACTTTTCCAAAACGATACAGATATAAAGAAAAACTATTTCAAAATCAAACATTGAAATAAAAGTGAAAAATATAAACAAGAACTTTGAATGGATCTGTTGTGGATGATTCAGTTAAACACAGCATATTTGTTGCATTCTAGTTCAAAGGAACTGAAAATGGGGCTAACATTTATCTGATGCAGAAGGACAAGCATGCTGGTTCCTAAATACAGTACTGGGGTTTGTTTTGCAAAATGTGCCTTTAAGAAACATCCCCACCCCAAATTCCAGTAGAAAAAAAAAATGAAAAATCAGCAGTCAGAAATTGAAGCATGTTCCAAACATCTGAATAAGGCCTTTATACATGTTTAAATGTGTATTAAACCCCTTCGTGTTCTCGTAAGAGGTTTAGAGGTCGAGAGATATATCGTCTGCGAGGGTGAGGATATTGAAGATTTGCGATGCTGACACTACCAGAGTGCTCTATCAGAGGAGGAGGTAGGAGCTGGGTGTGACTGGACCATCTTGATCCAGCCCGTGGGGAATCCAGAGGGGGAAAGAAATACCTGAAAACAATTAAGACAGGAACACCAAAAAAGAAAAAAAACACACAGAAGAAAGAGAAGAGAAGTAAATATAAGGATAACCAAAGGGGAGAGAAACTTGCTGGAAAAAGGCTTTAGTATACCATGCCAAAAAAAGAGGGGGGAAATCAAAATATAATGGTAGAAATCAAGTTCACAATTCAAAATAAGATTGATTGCAAAAGTCTGGAAGCTAGTGAAATACAATCACAGTGGGGGGTCATGTTAAATATGCCTTATGTATGCATTTTACAAAAGGAATAAGTTATTTGTAAATTAAATGAATTCTTAACCATCAATATCTTTCTTTACTTGCTCCAAATAGCCTTACATTAACACAAATTTTAACAACACTTGCAGAAAAATAGGCACACATTAATTGAGGTACATATATTTGCATCCAATTTAGATTACCTTTACTGCACATTTGATAGAATATGTAAAAACAGGGTGTTTTTACAATGCTTCAATTTCCATAATAGACTCCTTTTCCACCGAAGTACAATCTGCATTCATATGTACATATTTACGGGGAAAACAGTACATAAAACCAAGGACTTTTGGTAAATTAAAGATTGATACTATGTCACTTTTTCCTCCATGTTTTTTGACTTACCCGTAATAGTAAAACACACCCTTTTATATTCTTTGGAAGTTTAGAAAATTTATAGAATGGAACAGCAAAGTGAGGACATATTTAGATCTACATTTACAGGCCAGTTTAAAACAATGTATTTTCTTGCTGTGTCCTACTGCGCATTTGCAGACTGGACAGCGCTTCAGTTTATTCCGGGACAGCAGCTCCACTCCACTGAAGCACTGTATACACACTATGCAATACATGAAGCAGCTTGTAGGAAATGGAAAAGAATTTTCAGAGCAATCCCACATGACAAATATTCATTTGGATGTGGGTCTCCACCTCAACAGAAGTCCTCCTACTTACTCCATTGAATCATGCCATAAGAACATGTAACTATCAGTAAGGTTGTTCTTAATCAAGTATGGCAGTAATTTTGCTTTGAAAACAGTGAAGTAGTGTTCAACTGCAAAACAATACCAACACTAATTTAAAGAGACCAACTGCACAGTTGTCAAGTTACAGTGTCATTATTACTAGTTATGCTTGAATGTTACAAATTTCATCACCAAATTGTAATGGTTAGGAATCTATATGAACACGTCAACATGCAGAGCAAAATTAAATACTATTGCAAACAATTTAAATGAAAACCAATAGATAGCAACTGATTCACACTTAAGATTTTCCCTCCTGAGACCTCAGAAAAAAGGACAATAATCCTTCATTTTGGTGAGCTTCCCCCTCTGCCTGGCTCAGTGATTTTAGGTGAAAAAAGTATCTCTACAAGAGGACTTTTCCATTATATTTTCACATATTCCAACATGGTCAAACTGCGCTGGCTAGAAGAATACATATACAGTGTTTTTAAAAGAGCCTTTTGATTTGCATTTAGTAGAAGGCAGACTGTTGGTGTCTTGGGAAGAGGTCAAACGGCGTTGGGGAGGGGAAAAAGGAGATCGCTTTCCATTCCTGTGTGCATGCAACAAGCAGCAAAACAGCAAAGTTACTCCAGTTAGCTTGATATCAGCTGTGCTTTCTGTTAAAAGGACATAATACAAATGGAGAAGGGAAAATGCATCACAATTTTAGACACACATGGTTATACGTACAATAAGAATACTGTAGAGCAGTAGTTGGTAGGTTTATTACGTTTTAATCTTTTCAGACACTTCTCAAACATTTATTATTTTACTGTTAAGCATAAAACATCAGATTTTCAAAAATGTTAGTAGTGTTACTAGAGTTTATTAACAAAAGTACAAAATGTTGAGCCCTAAAAAACAGTAACAGTAATTTAATATTGTGTCATATCAGCTTACTTCTAAGGGTCAGCATTTACATGTATGTTTACATAGAATCTGAAGGAGCTCAGTAAACAGAATCTGAAGGAGCTCAGTAAACTGGTTTTGACCCTATGTTCAAATTGAGTAAAAAAAGCAAAATTATGTTCGTGGTTTTCTACAACAGCTGGCATGCATATCATTGTTAGCATCTTGGTACTTCTTCCTTCTTCCTCCAGTTGTGCCTAAAATTCATATTTTCATAAAAGACATTTTCTCCTTATGACTACATACTTAACACAAAATTCTGTTTAACTACAGAAATTTAAACACCTTTCCTAAATCTCCATTTAAAGCACAGTCTAAAGGAGCATGAGTAACAGATGGGTAAGCCTCAGTGCTTGTATGTATGTATACATTTACTGCAGATCATCAGATAGCAACTGTCAGGACACAGCCCAAACAAGGTAGCAAGGTCTCCACAATAGGTGCTGCCATAGAGTTCTACACTGAACTTCATTAGGTCACACTCCTTTCCTCCTCAGGTTTGCCCAATAATTACCACTGCAGCATATTTCATAACAAGGGATCCTATAATACCCAATGGAAGGGTATTCTCACAAGAGTAGAGCCAGGTTTTTCTCCCCCATTAGCAGCATCTTCTCTCTGCATTCCCACTCAGACAGCAACTGCCTGTGTCTCATGAGTATCAACTGTAAAGGGGAACCTCAAATACCAGCATTAGAGAGTTACAAGCTGTGTTACAAATCAGAACTACAGCAATGTGCAGCTGCATTGCCCAAGTACTCAAAAGCCAGCTTACCGATCATCTAGGACATATTTATTTAAAAGATTTCTATCCTAGCATCATTTGTATGAGCACTCTAATTAAAAAAAAAAAATTTAGTACTTGGGTTTCTGGAGAAAAACCAGACAATATAATCTACAGCATATGCTCCAAGTTGTGTCCATCAAAGCCACCACTATGGCCGTCTCCAGTGCCAGGGACAGTTCTGTAAGTTCATTGTCCAGCAATGGCTCCTTTCAGAATCAAGTTTGCGAGGGAAGGGAAAAGCCCAAAATAGACTCATGTTGAGAACTACTAGAACAAAGTGGATGCCAAAGGCTACTGAAGGATAGGATGGGAGAAGGGTTCTGTTCCCAAGGAGTCTCAGGAAGTAGCAGAGGACAGGAACGTGAAGTCAAAGAGACCTTGGTTGAGAGACAGGACGATAATTAGTGGTCATGGTGATACAGGATAATAAGAGGCAGATGCCGAGAGTATGAAAGATAAAGGAGTAGATGACATGGTATTCAAAATGCTCAGAGGCCTTAGCCTCTTTCAAGTATATGAACAGTAACAGGGAGAAATTCTTAGGAGCAGTATTTGTCTATTATGCACTTCTGAACAACTCTGGCAGCATGAGCACAATTCAACAACTCTAAACTATTGATGTAATACTGATTTTTAATAACTATGTATTTGAAGACCACAAAGATGCTAAGGATTTTAGCAAGACAGTTTTAAATGCAGTTTACAAAGAGTTTACAAAGTCGCTTACCTGCCAGCTGATGTCCCATTTACTGAATTCTGGAGACTTGTATTGGTTGTGCCTAAAGGAGCATTAAAAACTCCCTGCTGCGTAGAACTAGCATTGACAGGACTCCCATTACCTTTCAGAATTCCAGTGCACTTCCAGTTGTCCATATAATTAGCTAGAAAAGAAATCCACAAAGTCTAATTACTATTTTCTGAAAATGCTTCTACACTTAGAATAGTATAGCTCTTTAAGGACATTTGAGGAAAAAACAAATGTCTAAACACTAAAAAAAACCTGTGGGCTGCCCAAAATAAAACTTGTGACAAAAAGACTGCACTATAGGTAAGTATTCCAACGATTGCTTCAGTTGTCTCACCCTGAGCAGACAGGAAAAAGAATCATTCATTGCTGCTGCCCATACCACGTTATCCTTCTCAGCTATTTCAGGTTTTTTTTTAACTGTAGTTTCCCACTTGTTCTAATAGTAGCTGATTTGTGCAAGCCTATGCACATGTACTCAGAAATGAATCCTACTGAATTCAATGAGACATACTTGCATGAAAACTTAGGATTGTAACCTAAGAAAGACAGCTGTTGTTGCAGCAACAAGGAACTGCTGCTTTCCAGAACTAGACAAAGTTGAGAAAGACATGAAAGCATGAGGCAGCAGTAGCTCTCTCACTTCCTCAAGAGCACACAAGGTGTCAGGAAGCCAACACTGAAGCATTTCCAGTTCAGACTGGCTTCTGAACATTAATGGAAGGCAGTCTCTTGTCCCAAACCATAAGGCATGCCCAAAGCAACATGCCCACATCCACATGCCCAAAGCAACATGAAAACCAAGTCTTAGTACCTGCATTATCCTTCCTGAGTTCAATGGGACTTACTAGTACACATGCTTAGACTGTAGTCTGAAACTTAACAACTGAGCATTTAATCACACATAGAGAATGGAAGGCTTCCAAAACATATTTCATTATGGAAGTTTTACCTTTCCAAAGCCTTACACATCCATCATCTCCTGAAGATGCAAGCACTGTGCCAGTGATATTCCAGCTTACACGCCAAACCTGGGAATTATGATTATCGAACTGAGCTACTAGCTGAACTTCAAATTTTGTCAGTCCTGAGGAAGGAGTCAATTCTTTCCTATTGAAAAAAGGAAATATTCTGTACTTGTCATGAAAATTTATTCATTTCATACATTCATTTCAGAAGTTTACATTGTTAACAAAAAATAAATCTTAAAACAGAAGCAGCACTCTAAAGTTCAAAGTCTTTCCTATTTGTGCATCTTTATGTAGTACTAACACACTACATACTGAAAAACTTATTAGATTTTAACTCTAAGGACAAATTATATCATGCTTGAGAGAAAAATTACATGAATCTGCTTCCTGCATCAGTGTCAAAAACCCACCTTAGAGGCTTCAGTGTGAAAATTCGTACATCTTTGGTTGCTACAGCTAATATATGGAAGGATCTTCCCAGATTTGGAGCAAATGCGATATCATGTACAGGATCCGTGACTGTCATAAGAGTTTCTGCTTTTGCATACTTCCTGAGAAGTAACCAACAGTCAAGTTATGAACATGTAAGCATAGATCATGCCCCAAGACAGTGCCAGCCCATTTCTGCTGCCTGAAGTGGACTAAGAAACAGCATCTTCCCCACATCTATTTTTCTATTAAAGCCATCCCACAAACGCCTTCTATTCTTTCAAATCTCTTCCATTTCCCTTCCCTATTAGAAAAGGGAAACCAGTACGATTAACATTTTATCTCTTTCCTCTGCCTTTCCACCACCTATGGGAGGGATGCTGGCTGGGCTGTTCTCAGATCTGTTCCACTATCTGGCTCACTTTACCTTCTTTCATGGTATAAGTAGTCCTGCCTCCAAAAACAGCTTTTTAAAAGAAACATTATGGTCGAATTCTCACATACAATTATTATTTTGAAAATATGTTCTCATCTAACAGCATATTCTAGAAATTAATTTTTTTTTGGGATGTGAAATGTGCTATGCAATTTATGTCACACAACAAAATGACCAATTGACTCTATGGGGCCAGTCAACGTAAGTGATGTATGAAACTAAATATGCTGAAAGACAGCATGATAACAAATCTAACCTGAAGGATAGATCCAGATAATTATTAAACCACAGATTGTTAACTATAAGTGTTTAAATCTACGCCCCCCCCCTTAAAAAAATCACTTGGCATCATGGGGTTTTCACAGAGGTATTGAGGTCTAGAAAGCTAGAAAAATCAAAGCTTTTCCTTGATTCAAAAGGAAAAAAACATACAAGTGAAGTCCAAACTCTCTTGTATACAAGACTCTAAGATTTGATAATTAATTTTTTGTATGATTTTGTAGTAGAACAAAGAAATGTAGTTCAAGATCTCCGCGCTTGCCACACAATTTGTAATGTCTTTACTTTTTAACTTTTTGTATATGTTTTTAATAAAACAAAAATGTATTAGTTAAAAAAAGAAAATAATGTTGTTGTTTTACTTTTTTCTTTGAACAGGATCCTGTTTCATGTCCAACTAGAAACTGCTTTTGACTCTTCTCCACCACGCCATAGAAAGTATCAAAAGAAGTAGTCAAAATCTGTTTGGGCTCATGGAACCAGCATAATTCTGGGATTCTCGCCATAGTTATAAGACCAATATCAAATTAAGGCCTCACTTATTTTAATGTATCTAATTCTCAGAAACAAATTATTTGGTATTTCCAGTCATCTGAACAGATCAAATGCTACTCCCACACATAATGAAATATTTAAAACCATGGCAGAAGTTGGTGTTTTTCTTTCTCTTACCTGGTATTTTCATTGTATTCATAAATCTGAACTTTTGCCAGTAGATTTGAACTGCTATCATCACTTCCTACAGCTATCATAGGAGCATGTGCACGACAACTGCAATTACAATATTAAATACATTTTATTTTTATAAATGTAAATGTAATTTATATTACAAAATGTATATTTATATTACAATATATTTACAAGGATTCTGATTTAGCCAAAACCTAAATTATTATCCTTAAACACACATGCATAGTGAATTAAAAGTCACACATACACACACTTGGGTCAAATGAAAGAATTTAGTATTCCTAGTTTTCTAGAAATTACCTTAGACTTTCAATCAGTCCCTTATTAGTCCGTCAATGAAAGTAATAACTTACCTTGAAGGATTCCAGGAAATACAACTGCAGCTTAGTTTACAAGAGATTTCATGCTGAAGTGACCACTGACTGAGATTCATAACATCTGGCGCTTCATATATCCTAACAACACCATCTGCTGAACATGTTGCCAACATGAGACCCATATGCTTTGGAGCAAACTTTACATCTGTAACTGATGTCCGACTGTCCACCAGAGTAGTTCTTTTTACCTGAACACAGCAGTAATTAGAAAAGGGGAAAGAGATTTTCAGAAATGTAATTTATGCAGCACTATTAGAGAAAATCAACAGGGTGTCAGTGAGCAATTATGTTGTTACATGCAGGGCTACCTTCTAGTCAAGAATACAAGCTTTATTCAAGAAAGGAATCAGCAAAAGACACAAATTACTCATATTATAAACCTTGCAAGCTATGAAGAACTTAAGACATATCCTCATGTCATATTTTGAAATATTTTCTGGCCAACCCAATAAAAAAAGAACAAATTATTTTGTATATTTCAAAAGATAACAAATCATTAAGACAAATGCATCCTTGTAATGGCAGATCCTCAAGACTTAAGGGGTGCTTGTCTGGTGAGCTTTTTAGAGGACACCAGGGGCTGCTGCTGGAAGCAGGGGGCCACGAAGTTACTATGTACAACTGAACACTGTGTGTGAGGCATTTGTATCCAACACTTGTTAACCCCTGCGCTCTACTCTCCTACATATATTTTGAGTTATGCTGATTAACATTATCATAACCTGCTCTTTCCCATGGACTCAGAGAAGGTTGAAATGATTTGTCTAAATTGTAACACTTCTTACATAAGGGTTCACAATCCAAGTAACTGCTTGGGGAACAAGGCTGCAAATGAAATAAAACCAAACTGAAAGACCCACATGAGATCATACATACCAACAGCCATCTAAAGGCCAGAAAGTCCTGCAGGAAGCTGCCTGTTAAAAATGACTAGTGGTACTACAGAATGGGAATGAAATAGGTGGGAAGCAGAGTTCAATCCTAGGTATAGTGGAAATGGTGTGTCTGGAGTGCTATCTAGACCAATGATTTTGCAAAACCTATATGCAATATATAAAGCAAGTTACAAATCTAAAAGGATTTCGTACTTGAAATAAAATTCCTCCCAAGAGAGGTCTGAAGTTTACCAGACAAGGTGCTCAAGTCATCTACAAAAAGATTTCAAAGTACAAAACAAGAGAGCAAAACAGAAAGTCATGTTTCAAACCTTACCCAGTGACTCTGCCCTCGGAGTTTATCATTTGATTCTCCCACTATTTCTTCCCACACAGCAGCTGTTCTGTCAAAGGAGCAGGAAGCCAAAACTTGTCCAAACTCTGGATGTGCCCATGTCACACGCCACACTGACCCACTGTGAGTCTATAAAATTAAAAAGAAGTTGAAGCTTACAGGTTAAATGCTACAGTAGAAAACATTTTTTTACATACCTTCTCAGAATTGAAGAAGCAATACAAACTAAACAGGGAACCTCAAAGTCGTTTTGAAGTACCGTCATGCATCACTTAATGACAGGAATGCGAAACCTTTTAGAGGTTTAGACAGGAAACCTTTTAGAGGTTAAAAGAGATGTTTCAGACCTCATTGATAAATTAAAGATCAGTAAGTTACCGGGCCCTGAAGGCATCCACCCAAGGAATTGAAGAATGAAGTTGCTGATCTCCTGACTAAGATATGCAACTTATCCCTCAAAACGGCCACGGTGCCAGAAGATTGGAGGATAGCAAATGTCACGCATATCTTTAAAAAGGGAAAGAGGGGGGACTTGGGAAACTATAGGCCGGTCAGCCTAACATCTATACTGGGTAAGATGGTGGAATGCCCATTAAAGACAGAATCTCAAAACACATAGACGAACAGGCCTTGCTGAGGGAGACTCAGCATGGCTTCTGTAAGGGTAAGTCTTGCCTCAAAAACCTTATAGAATTCTTTGAAAAGGTCAACAGGCATGTGGATGTGGGAGAACCCGTAGACATTATATATCTGGACTTTCAGAAGGCGTTTGACACGGTCCCTCACCAAAGGCTACTAAAAAAACTCCACAGTCAGGGAATTAGAGGACAAGTCCTCTCATGGATTGAGAACTGGTTGAAGACCAGGAAACAGAGAGTGGGTGTCAATGGGCAATTTTCACAATGGAGAGAGATGAAAAGCGGTGTGCCCCAAGGATCTGTCCTGGGACCGGTGCTTTTCAACCTCTTCATAAATGACCTGGAGACAGGGTTGAGCAGTGAGGTGGCAAAGTTCACAGACGACACCAAACTTTTCCAAGTGATGAAGACCAGATGTGATTGTGAGGAGCTCCAGAAGGATCTCTCCAGACTGGCAGAATGGGCAGCAAAATGGCACATGCGCTTCAATGTCAGTAAGTGTAAGGTCATGCACATTGGGGCAAAAAATCAAAACTTCACATATAGGCTGATGGGTTCTGAGCTGTCTGTGACAGATCAGGAGAGAGATCTTGGGGTTGTGGTGGACAGGTCGATGAAAGTGTCGACTCAATGTGCGGCGGCAGTAAAGAAGGCCACTTCTATGCTTGGGATCATTAGAAAAGGTATTGAGAACAAAACAGCTAACATTATAATGCCATTGTACAAATCGATGGTAAGGCCACACCTGGAGTATTTTGTCCAGTTCTGGTCGCCTCATCTCAAAAAAGACATAGTGGAAATGGAAAAGGTGCAAAAGAGAGCGACTAAGATGATTACTGGGCTGGGGAACCTTCCTTATGAGAAAAGGCTACGGCGTTTGGGCCTCTTCAGCCTAGAAAAGAGGCGCCTGAGGGGGGACATGATTGAGACATACAAAATTATGCAGGGGATGGACAGAGTGGATAAGGAGATGCTCTTTACACTCTCACATAACACCAGAACCAGGGGACATCCACTAAAATTGAGTGTTTGGAGAGTTAGAACAGACAAGAGAAAATAATCCTTTACTCAGCATGTGGTTGGTCTGTGGAACTCCTTGCCACAGGATGTGGTGATGGCGTCTGGCCTGGACTCCTTTAAAAGGGAATTGGACAAGTTTCTGGAGGAAAAATCCATTACGGGTTACAAGCCATGATGTACATGTGCAACCTCCTGATTTTAGAAATGGGCTATGTCCAGGCCATAGGCCAGATGCAAGGGAGACATCCCCCTGATCCAGTGGGGCTGTTTTTATGTTCATATGAACTGGCACCCATTGCTAAGCGAGGCTTGATGCTATACAAAGCCTCCAAAAGGCAAGAGGAGCCACACTCACCTCATGTCCAGAGGCTCAGTAAGCCTGTTTTGGGTGAAAAAAAACTGGAAGACGTGTTCTTGGTCAAAACAGCCATTCTGAACCTCAGAGAGGAAGTGAACAGATGCGTGCTGTCTCTCCGAGGCTCAGAAAAGCTTCCAGAGGCGAGAGGAGCACAGCTCCCCTCAGCTTCAGAGGCTTGGGGGGGTGAACAGGGACCAGCTGCAGCCGTCGCATATGTGGGCTATCGCTGGCCAGAGCATTGCTAAGTAATGCTCACCTGTACTCCTAATAAAGTAATTTCCAACGCTCAAAATTCCATGCTAAAGGTTAAATATAAGCTTCCTAACTAATTGAAGTAATAGGATCAAAGGTACAGAACATGAAGGGTGTTTTAGAGAGACCCATGGAGATCCTTTCGTATACGAGCACACATCTTGTGTTTTAAATAAAAGTTACACAAAGCCAAAGCAATATTGGTAATTTTTCCTCTCTACAGTTTGACAGGGCACAGAAGAAGAGGCCTGTTTGATCAGGCCAAAGGCCAATCTAGTCCAGCTTACTGTATCTCACAGTGGCCCACCAGATGCCTCAGGGTGTGCAGAAGACAAGACACCTGCATCCTATTGCCACTCCCTTGCATCTGACATTTCAAAGTAGCATACAGTGATGCCTCGCAAGACGAAATTAATTCGTTCCGCGAGTCGTTTCGTATTGCGAAAATTTCGTCTTGCGAAGCATGGTTTCCCATAGGAATGCATTGAAATTTAATTAATGCGTTCCTATGGGCAAAAAAAGTCAGAACAAAGTCAAATTTGGTTTACAAAGTGTTTATTAAGTGCTCTTTAAAGGCATACATACTGTACAGAGGATTTCAAAAATTTCAAGCACAAAACTTCAATGCATCCTGGGTATTAACGGTTGTGCGATTTAAAACAAACCAAAACAAAAAAAAATGCAAAAAAATTCGTCTTGCAAAGCACGGCCATAGAAAAATTTGTCTTGCGAGTCACCAAAAAAATAGCAAAACACTTTCGTCTTGCGAGTTTTTCGTTGCACGAGGCATTCGTCTTGCGAGGCATCACTGTACTTCTAAAACCAGAAGGTTGCATATACCTATTATGGCTTGTAACCTGTGAACTTTTCATCCCTAAATATGTCCAATCCTCTTTTAAAGGCATCTAGGAGTTCTGTGTTAGGGAGTGCCACAGGCTAATTACACACTGAGTGAAGAAATATTTTCTTTTGTATATTCTAACACTCAACACTCAATTTTAGTGGATGTCCCCTTGTTCTGGTGTTAGACACTACACAGTCATGCCATCACACAGCATCTGAAACAGTATGCCAGATTATGCCCCTCTCTTAACCATCGGCTTGCCAGTCAGCAGCTCTCACATTTCCTGAAGTTGAAGAGGAGATTGAACCAGAAATGTATTGAGTAAAGGAAAGCCAATATTTTTCTCCTTTATACTTTCTTTTCTGATACCTAGCCTTCTTTTTTCTCAATTCCATGGAGCAAGAACAGGAAGAGTGCAGAAAGTAAGCAGATGAAGGCAGGTGTCCCTTGCCATTGAGCGCACTGCCTGAGGCAACTATCTCAGTTGACCTCCTGAGTTGACCCTGCATACAGTTAAGGATTAATCTTTCCCAAGGATTATTCCATACAACACCCAAATCAAGTTCTTACCTTCCAGCTAGCAGTACAGTGCCATTCTCCATTTTCACCTTTGTCCCAGACCTATCAACAAAGTCAAAGAATTAAATCTATACCCTTCCCTCAAAAATGTGAAAACAACTTGGTCTGCATCCAGGCAGCAAGATAAAAGATCAGGCGCCAGGGAAAGCCCCAGGAGGATATGAAACCACAAACATTCCTTACCTGGGACCAACTCATGCATGAGCTAATGTATTTCCCCTTAGGAGGCTGGTTACGTGAAGCATTCTGATATGGCATTATATTTGCTTGCACTACAGTGTTGTTTATAACACAATCTTTTAATAGTTCCATTCAGTCTGAACCCTTCATAATTCTCAGTGCAGCTTAACACAGTCATTTTCTTATACAGCTGTTATTTCCATGTATGAACAAATGTGCATATTGATGTGCATATTGTCACAAGACAAATGCCTGTGTAAGTTTGGTTGACTAGATCTGCACTGCAATCCACAGCCAATTGTAGCTTTTTACCATACATAGGACAAGATACAAGCACAGTACCACATGGGACAATGTATGTATATTACCCTATAGAAGTAACAGCTAGAATTTTTAATGGCCCAACCCTGTCTGAAATATTTAAACCTCCTTTTCCTTCTTGTAAACCTCCCACCCCATAATGGGGCTCTTCGGACCTGCGCCAGTGGCACAACAAGGAGAGAAAGAGGGCAGGAAGGATGCAGCTAAGGATAGGATCTGGCTTGCTCTGTCACCACCAGATTCATCCCTCCTGCAGCCTTTCATTCCTTCCCCTTCCTGCCCAGTTTTGCCCCCATTCTGCCCTGCCCACCGCTTCCCATGCTGGCTTGCAGGCAGCATAGTGATGGCATGTGCAGCATGTGCTGCCAGAAAGCACTTTACAGTTGACTTATGGCAGCCAGGTGGAACTTGTATTCTGCCAGCTCTGCAGCCCAATAGGATTGGACTATCCAAGTACAAAATGAGTTAGAACTCACCCTTGAGGTGAATTATGCGAATTCAAATTAATTTTAAGATTATTTCCAACCAAGAGAGTTTTGAACTACATTTTTAAGATATGCCAGACCAATTATAAAACTAAATACTATGTCAAATGGAATTTATTTTCTTTATTTGAAAACTATTTAAAACTACAAAAACAATTCTAATAACTAATTGAACAGCAGACTATTCCTCTGCAAGTTTATTAAAACCTATTTTTGCCCACTGGTGTACACATTTGGTTCCTGTTGCATATATGCAACGTTGGGCAGAAATGACTTAAGGAGTTTCACTAAGCTCAATGGGATGAATTCCTTAGTATGTATCTGAAAGACTGCAGTTCACGTAGAAAAAAAATCATTAAAAAAATGTAGATGTGTAATGCATGTGCCCACAAATAACTCGGTGCTTAAGTGCCTATTGATCTGTATGTGAAATGGAGCTATCCATGGAAAATGGGACGACCTGCATATATTTGGGAGATTTTCTGACAGCCCAATCCTATCCACACTTTCCTAGGAGTTAGCCCCATTGACTCTAATGGGACTTACTTCTGAGTAGACATGCATAGGATTGGGCTCTCAGTGTGCAGAGTGAAATAAAATTAAATGGAAAGGGGGAGGAGCCCAAATTGCCTGAGAGGGACTGATTATCCTCAGTGACTACTGCAACCATGGAATGATGAGGTGTTGGAATGCTGGGGGGAGGAAAAAACTGAACACATAGTGGGGATAGGGGAGAACAAAGGAGGAAATTGATCTGCTTGAGTTAATTTGCCTTTGAGTTGGGTTGATGTAACATTTTGTTGTTAGTTCCTCTTGTATTGGTGTTAAAGTTCACTTAAAATATCCTATAAAATGATGGTGAACTGTACTCCATGATAGCTTATACTAAAATAAATTGGGTGTTACAAGGCTGTTTTTTTTCTGCAACTGCCTAACAGCCCAATCCTGGGCATGTCTACTCAGAAGTAAGTGCCTTAGAGTCAATGGGGCTTACTTCCAGGAAAGTGTGGACAGGATTGGGCTGTGAGGGCAATTGCCTGTGAGCAATGCCAATGGGGTGTGCACTATATCCTGCAGTGGGGGGGGGGAGTTATGGAGGCCTCCTCAAAGTAAGGGAATATTTCTTCCCTTACTTTGGGGCTGCATTGTGGCTGTATCAGTCCTGGAAAGTTGGATAGGATTGGGCTCGCACTCTCTAGAAGTTAAGCTGTATTCATATTTATCTTAAGTAAGTGCCACTGTGTTCAGTGGGGTTTACTTCCAGTCAGTGAGTATTGGATTGCAACAAATGCATGAAATACTTTTACCTCTTAGAACAGTGTTTATCAAACTGTGGGTTGGGACTCACTAGGTGGGTCACAAGTCCATTTCAGGTGAGTCCCCATTCATTTCAATATTTTTTTTTAATATATTAGACTTGATGCTACCATGGTATGTGACTGCTTACCATGTTACAAGGATATCTGCAAGAGAGATCTGAAGGCCTTAGGAATGGACCTCAACAGATGGGAAACCTTGGCTGCTTGGAGGCAGGCTGTGCAGCATGGCCTCTCCCAGTTTGAAGAGACACTTGGCCAACAGACTGAGGCAAAGAGGCAAGGAAGAAAGGGAGACAGACCAGGGACAGAATACATTTGCTCTCAGTGTGGAAGGGACTGTCACTCTCAAATTGGCCTTTTCAGCCACACTAGACGCTTTTCCAGAACCACCATTCAGAGTGTGATACCATAGTCTTCTGAGACTGAAAGTTGCCAACATGTGACTGCATTTGGGGAAATATTACAGACCTGTACTTTTTAACAAGCTACTATATAGTATATTCTTTTAACAATGATAGTAAATGGGACTTACTCCTGGGTAAGTGTGGGTAGGATTGCAGCCTAGGATTGTCAAAAATTTTCCTGCTTGATGATGTCACTTCTGGTCTTGACATCATTTCCTGTGGGTCCTGACAGATTCTAATTCTAAAAAGTGGGTCCCAATGCTAAATGTGTGAGAACCACTGTCTTAGGACATTCTACTAGAGGAATCAATACCTATAAAACAGTGTTTCTCAACGTTTGTCCCCCACTATACCACTCTGCATGGTCTACCTATTGGAAATGCCACCAACAGTAACTGGCAATGATGTCACGACAGTGATGTCATCACCCTGCTATGATGTCATCATCGCCAGTTACTTCTGGATTGAGAGGCCAGATGCAACAAGACAAACACCAGTAAGAGGTTCACAGCCCAAGCCTACTCATGTCTACTCAGAAGTAAATCCCTTTATGGTCAATGAGTCTTACTCCCAGGAAAGTGTGGATAGGATTGGGCTCCCTGGGTGGACGGGAGGGCTTCTAGCACACAGAAAGCACACCCTAGAGCTTTCCCTGCTGAGCCAGCCTCCCAGCGCTGCATTGCTGGTCTTGCTGCCCGGCGGCAGGGGGATGGGGTGCCATACATGCCACCGGGCACCCCCTCAAGTACCACCAGTGGTATGAGAAGCAGTGTGTTTCAAGGGCGCTAAATGTCGCTGCCAGCCACGTGGCTTCCGGGACTGCTCCCGGGTCTCAAGGGCCGCCTCCCACTGGCATCTTCTTCACTAGTAGATGCCCTGTGCCCACCATGGCCAGCAAGGCTCGAGGGCGCAGCCTGGCCCTGCACAGGAAGCTTGCCCAGGCACCGCAGGAGCAACGACCACCACTGGGACCAGGGGGGAAGCCACGAGGGCGCTGCTGCAGCTGGCTGAGGGAGGGGAGGCGCCACGACCGCCCCTGCCCTGCCCGGCGGCCTGTCCGCTCTTCCGGCCCTCCTCGCCCGCTCCCGCTGCCCGGACACGGGCTGACAGAAGCAGAAAGCCGCAGCCAGGAGCCCCCACCTTGACGCTCTGGTCGCTGGAGCAAGTCGCCATGCGCCGCCCGTGGAAGTCAAAGGAGACGTCGTGGATGAGGTCGCGGTGATCGGCCGCGATGCTGCGCGCCACGAACATCGCGGCGGCCTCGGCTGCGAGGGGAGCGGAGCGCTCGGCTGCCCTGCGAGGGCGGGGAGGCTTCGCCCCTTTCCCGCTCGCTCCACAGAAGCGCGCCCGGCTCAGCTTAATTGCGTGGAGCCTCCGCTGAGCGGCTCCCCTCCCGGCGCTTGCGCGGTCGGGGCGGCCTTTCTGGCCTCGGCACAAGGCACCCTGGCGCTGGGAGGTGGCGCCCGTCGCCTCCTCGCAGCTCCGCTTCCTCAGAGAATGAGAGTGGAGCGCTGCTTGCGATCCGCTTTCAACACAATCTTATACGTGTCTAGTCAGAAGTAAGCCTCATTGTGTTCAATGGGGCTCTCTCAGGAAAGTGTGGGTGGGATTGCAGCCCAGCAGCCGAATCCTAGCCACACTTCCCTGGGAGTAAGCCCCACTGACACTAATGGGACTTACTTTTGAGTAGACATGCATGGGCTGTTGGAGTCCAAGTGTATGCATGTTTACTCAGAATTAAGTCACATTAGAGTCAGTGGGGCTTACTGCCAGGAAAGTGTGGATAGGATTGGGGCTGTTAGTCTAGAAGAGACTTACAGCCCAAATGCTAGGCATGTCTACTCAGAAGCAAGTCCCATTGTGTTCAATAAGGCACACCCAGGAAAATGTGCATAGGATTGTAGCCTTAACTCAGGGGTCTCCAAACTTTTTGGCTAGAGGGCCTCATCAAATTTCTGGCATGTTGTGGGGGGGGGGGGAATTTAAATATAAAATTTAAATAAATAAGTTAGAGATGGAACTTAGATGAGTGAATAAATGAATGAATGGGCTCATTCATTCAACCTCTCTGGCCCTCAGAACACCCTCCAGACACAGAGCACAGTTCTGGTCATGTTCAGTTGAGTGGGCCAGAGGATTTCAGGGGACAAGAGGCTGGCTGCAGGCCACATCTTCCCCCCCCCTTTGGAGACCCCTGCCTTAACTGATTGCCAAAGAACCCTCTAGAGGGGCTCTGAAAAAAGGTCTTGATAAGCACACTCCTTAAAAGGAGACAAACTCCAGACGGTGACCTTACTAGTCTTTCACACACAGAAATAGTGTTGGTGTATAGAGCCTAACAGATTTACTATGGCAACTTTAGTAGATCTAGGCCCAATTCTATCCAACTTTCCAGTACCAGTGTAAATGCAATTTACAGTGTAAATACCTTGTACCAGTGTATACCAGTACCAGTGTAATACTTTGCAGCATTTACACTGGAAAGTTGGATAGGATTGGGCCTAGATCTAATAAAGTTGCCACAGTAAATCTGTGTTAATTCTTAAAAGAATATTCATAGTAGCTTGTTCAAAGTACAGGTCTGTAGTATTTCCCCAAATGCAGTCACATACCATGGTAGCATCAAGTCTAACATATTAAAAATAAATGAGGACCCACCTGCAGTTGGCTCACAACCCATCAACCCGACCCACAGTTTGAGAAACACTGGTTTAAGGTATAGGCCCTCTGCCTCCCTTTGCATCTGGTCACCCTAAGTAACACACAAGTGCCATAAAAAAGCACTTTGCATCTGTGTGCTGTGAATGCAGATAGCAGCTTTATACACCCTAGCAATTATTTGCAGTCCTGAGGATAAAACTCTCCCCAATATATCTTTGTATTCAAGGGAGTGAGGGCCCAATCCGATGCATGTCTACTCAGAAGTAAGTCCCATTATCATCCATGGGGCTTACTCCTAGGAAAGGATTGTAGTTTCACAGCCCAATCCTATCCACACTTTCCTGGGGGTAAGCCCCATTGACTTTAATGAGACTTACTTCTGAGCAGACAAGCATAGGATTGGGCTGTCAGGCTGCAATCCCATGCATGCTTTCCTGGGAGTCAGCCCCATTGAACTGAATGGGCCTGTCTTCCAGGAAAGCATGCATAGCACTGCAACCTTAGGCTGAAGCCCCATGCACAATTTCTTAGGAGTAAGCACCTTTAGGCTTGGGCTATTGCTACTTGAAGAATGCACAGTGACCACCTGCCTGGCGCGCAAACCCTCTGAACGGAGGCCACGCCCTTCCCGCCCAAAGTGGGCAGCGACGTCAGCCCAGGTGCTCCTGTTCCCGCTAGTGGGCGTGCCCTGGTCGGCGCATGCGCACGGGTGTAGTGCAGGCTCGCGCTGAGGCTGCGTGCTTGGTGCGGAACAGAGTCACAGGCCGGGCGAGTGACAGAGTGGGCGGGCTGTCGTGCCCGTCTTGTCAGCAGCGGGCGGAGGGGTGGGAGGCGGGTGATGAACTTGTCGGCTCCTAGGAGCCTTCAGTGCTTCGGCTGTGGCCGCCATTATGTCCATCACCGTCACTATCGAGCAGGAGTTCCAAGAGATCGACGCCGCCAATGGCTGGCAGCCGCTCTACCAGGTGTGTGAGGGAGGGGGGCACGGGGCGGGGCGGGGCCGTTGGGAGCCCGCTGCAGCTGAGGGGGAATGAAAGTTGTTGGGCCAAGACGAGCTCTCAGGTGAGACTTGGGAGGAGGACTACGCTTGCGCACACTTGGGAAGGGGCGGCGATGAGCGAGAAGGGGGGCCGTTGGAAGGCTCAGGGGGAAGGCGCATGCGGTGAGCGCGAGAGCGCCTTCGCGACGGATTCTTCTGCGCATGCGTGGCGGGCGGGCGGGCAAGTGGAGGGCTTCTGTTGAGTGCGGCGATTGGGGGGAGGAAATGGTTAAAAGTCGAGGCTTTAGTGGGTCCTCTTTCAGCATCTCTGCGCTGGTCGTCGTCCCCCACGTTGCCTCGCTCTGTGTTGCTGGGGCTGAGGCTTGGCTCTTTCTGAGACACTTCCCCTGGACACACCTGTACAAAAGTAGTTGTGGTTGTGCCACAAGAACAGCACTGCTTAGCCTCTGTGTGTGTGTTTCCTCCTTTTTGTGGCTTACACTGGGGTGTGTGTGTGGCCCTACACAGACAGTGTTGGGCTGCTGGCAACTGCACAGAGTTGATGCTTCCTGGGTCCCACTTAAACCAGTGGTTCCCAACCTTGAGGAGCCCCTGGAGAGAAAAATGGAGTCATCCTGGACCACGTACAAACCCCCTGCACAAAAAAAACAACATTTAGTCCATGGGAGCATTCGGCCCTGGAAATACTGGTGCCGAATGTGGGTAGTTTATTCTCTGCCCTCACTGGTGGTCCCCGGGAGGACAGGTCCTCTCATAGATTGAGACCTGTTTGAAGACCAGGAAACAGAGAGTGGGTGTCAATGGGTAATTTTCACCAGAAGTGATTGTGAGGAGCTCCAGAAGGATCTCTCCAAACTGGCAGAATGGGCAGCAAAATGGCAGATGCGTTTCAATGTCAGTAAGTGTAAAGTCATGCACATTGGGGCAAAAAATCAAAACTTCACATATAGGCTAATGGGTTCTGAGCTGCCTGTGGCAGATCAGGAGAGAGATCTTGGGGTGGTGGTGGACAACTCAATGAAAGTGTCAACCCAATGTGTGGCAGCAGTGAAGAAGGCCAATTCTATGTTTGGGATCATTAGAAAAGGTATTGAGAACAAAATGGCTAATATAATGCCATTGTACAAATCTATGGTAAGGCCACACCTGGAGTATTGTGTCCAGTTCTGGTCGCCACGTTTCAAAAAAGACATAGTGGAAATGGATAAGGTGCAAAAGAGAGCGACTAAGATGATTACTGGGCTGGGGCACCTTCCTTATGAGAAAAGGCTATGGCATTTGGGCCTCTTCAGCCTAGAAAAGAGACGCCTGAGGGGACATGATTGAGACGTAAAAAATTATGCAGGGGATGGACAGAGGGGATAGGGAGATGCTCTTTACACTCTCACATAACACCAGAACCAGGGAACATCCAGTAAAATTGAGTGTTGGGAGGGTTAGGACAAAAGAAAATATTTCTTTACTCAGCGTGTGGTTGGTCTGTGGAACTCCTTGCCACAGGATGTGGTGATGGCGTCTGGCCTGAACTCGTTTAAAAGGGAATTGGACAAGTTTCTGGAGGAAAAATCCATTACGGGTTACAAGCCATGATGTACATGTGCAACCTCCTGATTTTAGAAATGGGCTATGTCAGAATGCCAGATGCAAGGGAGGGCACCAGAATGAGGTCTCTTGTTATCTGGTGTGCTCCCTGGGGCATTTGGTGGGCCGCTGTGAGATACAGGAAGCTGGACTAGATGGGCCTATGGCCTGATCCAGTGGGGCTGTTCTTATGTTCTTAAGACAGTGAGTGGGCATTCCCTCCATGGAACACCAGAGAGGGTGCAGAATGGATGATCGCAGCTGCAGCCGGCACTTCAGTGGTCCACAGAGTGAGATGCTCACCAAGTGTCTTGCTTGGTGAGAGGCTGGAAAAGATAAAATATCTTTATTTTCTGAGACCTCGCAGACCACTTCTCAGGGTCTTGTAAATCACTTGAAGTCCACAGGCCACAGGTTGGCAACCACTGATTTGAACAGAGTGGTGCTGGAAATAAGGGATTTCCCAAGCTTCAGAGTTCCTCTTTGAAATACTAGTTGTTTTATAATTAGTTTCCCCACATTACATATTTGTTCAGTACCTCCCAAACTTTTTAGCATCTTGGGATCCACCTAAAAAAAAAAAGTTTCACATTACCAGCTGCTCAAACCTCTGTGGCTTTAATGATGATTGGGCAGCAGGTAGCTGGTTGTTTAACCCTTGATGCACATAGCCAAATCTGTCTTGTCAGCTTCGCAACCCACCAAAAATTGGGTTGCAGCCCTGTGGACCCACAGTTTGGTAACTGCTATGTTAGTTGATTGTGACAAACAATGAGTATGTATTGCTGTGAAACTGTGTCACTTCAGCTCATTGATTTGAATGTACAGTGGGTGACAGATCCCAATTTACCTCTACATAATGTGTGAAATGGCACTTAGTGCTGAAGCTTGCTTGTCACGTTTCAAAAAACAAATATACTTTTGTAGAATATACTTCATCTTAGAGCATGTATTGGTGTTCTTGTATATAGCGGTGTGATTGATTTAGTTAGGATTCCTCACATGGCTGTATTATTGAATTCTTTGTAGATTGAGGATAATTCTTTTGTGAGTTAGTAGTTGATCGGAGGTGGTGGTTATGAGGGGTATAGGTAGTGCCTTGTACAGTTTCCTGCTCTTATATGTTGTATCTGTTGTCAGCTGAGCTTTTCTAGTGTTAGGAACTCAGTTTCATTTTTCGAAACTGGGGCTGTGTGTGGAGCTTGTCTTGTGTAGCTATGGTTGTTGTAGTCTTGCTTGCTTGCGTGTGTGGTCTAAATTTCCTAAAAGTTATGCATAGATCAGAATGGTTAATTTATTGTGCATGCATGCTTAATGTGCAGTGCTGCATGTCATAAGGATGGAACACAAGTGTCTTTTGTTCTGATTTTAAGAAAAGTAATACTTCCTGAGTGTTTTAAATACACTACTTCCCATCGCTTGGTAATTATTACAGTAATCATGTAGGGTAGACCAGATTCATGTTGTAGATGGAGTGAGGAAAGGGGCTAGCCAAGCCTGAGAGAGAATGACTTTCAGAAATTGAGTTCGTGAAATGTGAGATTAGAACCAGGGATTTGTCGCTCATATCTGATACTGTTAGGTGCTACATTAAAATAGCTCTGTACCAGGATAGGATGTGACTAAGACATCCATTTCTGTGTTTTGCGTACGCCACATCCTTTTCTGTCCCCCGGAGACCTGTATAAAATCTTCAGCAGTGGAACTAGCTCGATTTCTTTGATTGATGCAGCTGGGTGTAAACATGAGGGATTTGGGATAACCTGTCCTCTTCATCCCTCCATTTTCTTTGGTTCAATATAAGTCCTTATCTGTTTCCTGTCTTGTTGTATACTCAGAAATGAAGCTCACACTAAATGAATAACTTTGCAGTGTTTGTTTCAAGACTAGGAAAATTAAGGATCAGAAACATCAGATAAGAATCAAACTGAAAGCTATTTGAAAAATATGGTATTACTAAAATAAAGAGTATAGCTAAACAAAAAGCATCATTTAGTAAAGTTATATATTTAAGTAAATATATAAGTAAATGAAATCAGGAGAAAAAAATGTAAATTTTAATGAGAATTGTTTGACATTCAGTTTATCTAGTGGCCAGCAGGTTCTGACAGGCACTTTGCTTTTTTGTGTACGTTTTCTAAGTCACACTGGGGGAGATAACCCAGATGAGAGACAGCCAGCAATTGTTGTGGATTTAGATTTTAGACTTCAGATTTTCTAGAAAATCTACCCTACCTATTGGTGAATAGTTTCGTTATTGTTTCGAGCTTCCCCCCTTCCCCTCAGACAGCTGTGTCTAACAATTGACCTTCTTGTTGATTTCTATTAGATATAAAATGTCTAGATTTTATTTCAGTGGTTTGATGGGCCAACCAATAGATGGTACTGTTGATTCTTATGCAGACCCTCCTGAGCACTTGTTATGAATATGAGGTCATTGGTCACCTTAACAATACAGATGAATCCCCATATCCATGGGGAATCTGTTCCATGGCCCTTGGTGGATACAGAAACTACAGATATGGCGGAACCCGGTCTCTGTGCTCTGTCTCAGTGGTCCTCCTTCACACCCATTCACATTGTTCAAAGCCTTACTGCAATGAAAAAGCAAGAATGTTTACAGGTTTCTTTAAGCATACAAGCTTATAGTGATGTGCAGGCTGGCTGCAGGCATCCTAATGCTTGAAGAGACACAATTGATGTTAACAGGAACAATACAGATACAGCACCACTTCTCCATATCCATTGATCCGGTATCAGCAGAATAAGTTATACAGGTATCCAACCCCCTCCCTATGCCCATTAACGTTCTTTAGGTGCTTACTAGGATTAAGCGTTTCTTTTACAGAATGATATAAGCATGCAAGCTTATAGCATGGTGTGGGTAGCCTGAATGCTTGAAGAGATTAAATTTAATGTTAACAGGAAGCAGTTAATTTCCTGCTTCCTGTTAATGTTAAGTCCAGTCTCTTTAAGCGCTCAGGCTGTCTCCTGCCTGCCCGCCTGCCTGCCTTACATGCTTATAACATCCTGTAAAAGAAAGAAAACTTTACCCCACTGAGTGTCTAAAGAACATTAATTGGTGGGGGGGTGCAGAGATAGGGTTCCCCTGTATCTACAGGGGAGCTGAAACAGATCCACCATGGATATGGGGAGAGAATGCCTGTATAATACAGAATGCAACCCTCCTAGAACCTCAGTGTAGCATCGGGTAGTAGAGTCTGAAGTTATTCTTAGTGAAATCCTCCCTCCACTTCCCAAATATTTTTTACACAATACTAAGATATTAAGATCTTTAGAATTGCTTTCAATAGTCTCCTGGAAATCATTGCTGGTTCCTGAAGACATTCAAGCCAATCCTGGAGGGATGGCAACTGTTGGATGCAACTGTACAGATTTAGACTCTAAGAACATTAATATGTGCTTATTCAGAAATAAATATTGAACTCTTAAAATATAGCTAGATCACATGGGTCAATCCCACCTCTCAGTTTAACTACAGGGTTCTTGTGAGGCTAAAAGTGGGTTGAGGGAATGACAGAACTGGCACTTAGAGCTCCTTGGATGAAGGGGACTCAAATTTGAACATAACATCTTGGTGGGAGGGAGAGTGCACTGAGAAGAAATGTGAACATAAAAGCCTATTAGGCCAGGCCTAACTTTGTACACCAACTATGTCAGTCGGACTAGGAACAAAGCCTGTTGCAAAAGAAGAGGAGAATCTGCTCTTTAGAATTGTTCCTTTTCTTCCTAGCATAGTAATTATTTCTTATGTAGAGTCGGCCAGTTGCAAGGTGGTGGTATCCAAGAGGTATTTGGAGCAGGGACAGCCCTGTTCAGGGCTCTTTGTTGTTATGTATCCACATGTAGGTATAGCAAATGAATAAAAATGCTCCTAAGGCAATGGTTCCCAAACTTATCAGGGTCACGGCGCCACACAGCCTCTTCCTGGTTCAACCAGGTGCAATCATCTTGCATCCCACAAAATCTTGTGAGTTAAAAGATGGTGGTGCCCAAATCTCATGAGATTTTGTGTGATCCAAGATGGTGGTATCCAAATTTTGTGAGACGTCACAAAATCCAAGATGTCTGGGTGGGACATCTTGTCTGAGGGACTTTTTTGGGAGAACAGGTAGGAGGGGCTACTAGGGATATTCTGCAGGATCCCTGTGAGTGCGCTGTGACATATACTTTAGGAACCCCTGTCCTTAGGTAAGAACTAACTTGCTAGAAAAAAAAAAAACTATTAATTTAGTTCAGCACTATCTCCAGCAATGATGTACAAGAAGTCCCTGGAAAGCTCGAACAGAGATGATCAAGTTAACCATTCCTTGTATCTGGTGCTTGGTGATATATAGCATCTGAACGTAGAAACTTAATTGTTTTGTCCATGAATTTTTGTAATCTTTTCCTAAAAACAATCAATTCTAATGACAGTGAGTTCTGTATAATGTGTTTTTTCTATGTAAAGTTTTTTTTTCTCTTTATATACTGCTAGTCAGTTTCAGTGGATGAGGCTGAATTCTAGGATGTTTAAAAATAAAACAGTTATTTTCTCTACACAGTCTGTAATGTTACAAACTTTTTGTCTCCTGTAGTATCCCTTTGGGCATTACTCTTCCACATGTGTGATATCAACCTTGAGCTTATGCATTTGCTCTTTTTTGTGTGTGTAGAAAGTAGCATATGACAAAGATCTCACACTTATTTGAATGCAGGATTTCCTGGAACTTGAATGCTTAATTAACGCAATATCCAGTCTTTGGAAGACCCTGAGTTCAAATAACTTCTGAATTTGATGGTTCTGTGATTAGTTTGCATGTAAAAGAAGGAAGAGTGAGGTTGAAGCACAGGATCCCAAATCTGATTCCAGATCTTGCAGTGGTGAGGGAATGGACCATAGAGGTCCAAATCTGCAGGTCGGCAGATTTGACTCAGTGCAGGTGCTGAGCCCATGTCTGGAGGGCCATGTGTCTGGACCGGCCAGGCACAACCTGAAGTGCTTTCCAGTCACATCCAGAATGTATTCGGAGGCGCGAGGAGGTTGCGCACAGCCTCCCTATGCCTCAGTAAGCCTCCCGGAGGCTTTTGCAAGGTACTTCTGATTTGCTGGCAGGGCACCCCAGGGATTGGATTATCTTCAGAAGTTGGTATCCTTGAGGGTTCTTGATTGGATCCCCCACAAATACCAAGGGACCACTGTTCTGACTTTTGTAAACTAGAAAGGTATCATCCGGTATACCAATAGTGGGAAACTCATTCCGTGAACAGAAGGAGCAATGTGCTCATACATAGTGTACTAAGGAGTTCCCGTCATTTCCGGAAGTAGCTTCTGATGGTAGCATGCTGCTGTGCCAAAGATCTGGATGCCTGAAGGGGCCAACCTTTTTCCTAAGGAAGATGTGTTCTCCCCCTCAACAACAAATCTAACTGACCGTATCTACCTCTGATATCTCTTCTTGAGGTGACAAGAACAGTATGTTCTGAAGTACGCACATCTTACTTGTTTTCCTTTTGTTGAGTTTGCCTTTGTTTATAGCAAACTGAATCGAAGTTTTCAGTGAGCTTTCTGCTATGGCACTAACTATAATCTATGTATGTTACTTAGAAGTAAGTCCAATTGTGTTCAGTGGGTTTAACACCCAGGAAAGATTTACTGTATGTAGAAGTGAAACCTAAGTCATGTTACCTAGATACTTGCAAGCAGTTCAGACTTATACACCCTTTCAGAATGTGTACATGAAATGCAGCTAATTTTGACTCCAATGTGCATCTGCTGTTTCCCAGTCTCTTCCAGTTTGACCCAAATAGCTCATCACTTCTGGTTACTGGAGCTCTGAGAATGTTCCTCCAGAGTTCTCCTTTAAGTTACAAAGGCTGAAGAAACCTTGCTTAATCCAGTATCTTCCAATGATTTGGCAATTTATGTCTCCCCCCCCCCCTCAGTTAGAGAGACATTAAGAACTGGTTTTCAGGTTGGTACTTTAAAAAACTCTGTAGAAATAGATATGTCTTCTGAGTGTACCAATATATTGTAGTCTGTCCAGGACATGGAAAGTGTTTCCATAGTTTTGCACCAAAATGCCACATACCATATTAAAGTTTAGAATAAGCTGCTAACTAGAATAGTTAGGTAATATTGTGACATTCATAAAACACAGAAATAATTGAGACATCAACGTTATGTGTGGCTCAGAAGGATGCTGTGGAAAGTGCACAATGCAGAGCAGTTCTCTGCTAGTACTAACTTAATTTGACCATGTTTGGCAGTTGTCAAGTGACAACTCTGTCAAATTTAGCATCTACTTTGGAGGTCACTGATACAAAAACTACAGGTATAGTCACTCTGCTTTGAATTAATCCATTAACTCTAACCTTCACAGTATTCTGACTTACTTAGTTGGCAACCTTCAGTCTCGAAAGACTATGGTATCGCGCTCTGAAAGGTGGTTCTGGAACACCGTCTAGTGTGGCTGAAAAGGCCGATTCGGGAGTGACAATCCCTTCCACACTGGGAGCAAGTGCAGTCTGTCCCTGGCCTGTCTCCCTGGCTATGGGCCTTCCTTCTTTGCCTCTTAGCCTCAGACTGCTGGCCAAGTGTCTCTTCAAACTGGGAAAGGCCATGTTGCACAGCCTGCCTCCAAGCGGGCCGCTCAGAGGCCAGGGTTTCCCACTTGTTGAGGTCCACTCCTAAGGCCTTCAGATCCCTCTTGCAGATGTCCTTGTATCGCAGCTGTGGTCTACCTGTAGGGCGCTTTCCTTGCACGAGTTCTCCATAGAGGAGATCCTTTGGGATCCGGCCATCATCCATTCTCACGACATGACCGAGCCAACGCAGGCGTCTCTGTTTCAGTAGTGCATACATGCTAGGGATTCCAGCACGTTCCAGGACTGTGTTGTTCCAGGATGTGACGTTCCAGGATGTGGACTTACCTCCCTGCATTACAATCTCTGCGCATGAACTGGAGGTTGTCCATGACTTTGTGTACCTTGGCTCAACGATCTCCGACACTCTTTCTCTCGATACCGAGCTAAACAAACGCATCGGTAAAGCAGCTACCACGTTTTCCAGACTCACAAAGAGAGTCTGGTCCAGCAAGAAGCTGACAGAACATACCAAGATCCAGGTCTACAGAGCTTGTGTCCCGAGTACACTTCTGTACTGCAGCGAGTCATGGACTCTTCACTCACAACAGGAGAGGAAACTGAATGCTTTCCACATGCGCTGCCTCTGACGTATTCTCGGCATCACCTGGCAGGACAAAGTTCCAAACAACACAGTCCTGGAACGTGCTGGAATCCCTAGCATGTATGCATTCTGACTACATTAGTGATATAGTGTGTGCTTCACATTGAGTTTTGACCAGTTTCTTTTTGCTTTATAGGGCGCAATCCAAACTGCGCCCTATGTCAGCCCAAGTCCCTTGACCGGCCTAGGAGGGTCGCAAATGTGCCGTAAAGCACGTTTGCGCCTCCTTGAGTGGAAGCCAGGCCGGTGCTCCAAGAAGCGCTGGCCTGCAGAGGCTGACATAAGCCTCTGCACTGGCTTCCCCTCAGCGCTTGTGTTGGCCCACCTGCGCCAACACAAGTGGAAAAGGTAGGTGTGGGGGGTGGGGAGGAGGAGGGAGGGAGGCATTCCTGGACCGGGGGAGGGTGGGCGATGGGCGGCCCTGGGGGCGGGGGAGCAGGAGGCGGAGCTGGGTTTCGGCAGTTATGCTGGATCTCAGCCCCCATTCCTGGGGAGATCGGAGCTGCTTCAAGCTGATCCGTTCTCCTTGGACTTGTGCCACCTCTAGAGGTGGCACAAGTCCAAGGAGACCCATTGTGGTCAGCAGCCCTTACCCAGGGGTAAGGTGAAAAGTTTCCCCTTACCTCTGGCTGAACCGCTTCTGGCCACAGTCTTGCCCTGGATACAGCACAAGCCTCCTGGCTTGCCTCTTCCAGCACAGGTTCGAATTGTGCCCATAGAGAACCAAGAAGTAAAGCAAGTTCAGAGATAAAGATGTGTAATTTGTTTCTAAAAAGTCAGTCTTGATTTACTTGTTGCTTAATATCTTGACTGCTTATTTATAAATTGAACTTAATTGTTTTTATTTCTTCAAGGACATTCGGAACCAATCCAGTGATTATTCACATAAAGTTGCAAAATATGCAGAAAACCGAAATCGAAACAGATATAGAGATGTTAGCCCGTGTAAGTAAACTTTTATTGTACTCTAGTGCATTGCAAAGTAGTGTTAAGTAGTGCAAAACATTAGGACTTCAAAGATGTTTTAATAATTTAGGATATTTCTGCATATAGTTTCATATGCATGTGAAATTCTGTGCCTCTCACTGAAATTTTAAGTGCACTAACAATTATTTAGCGTAGAAAATAATGTGTTGTGTAGAATGCTTTTTTCTTTCTTTTAGTCCAGTGCAGGCAAGCTTGAGCTTCTATCCATGAAACGCTACTTCATTTATTACATTTTACATTTTTGATTCATGCAACTGAAGATGGTATACATTGGGTTCTCAGGTGATCTTTGGCTCATTTACTAATTAGAACCAGATCTATTTTAGCTTCAGAAAGGTTGCTGCATCATCTGCCTTCAGACTATGCCCTGGGACCCTTGATGATGATCCAGATGTCTGAAAGTGATATAAAGTTAACTTTGCAATAAGTATCAGTCAGTTCTTGTGTTACGGCAACTTGTATATTTTTTGAATAGTGCATGTACAAAGTTCTGTATATGCTGTATGTAAAGAGGGGAATACTTCAGTGGTTGAGCACCTGTTTTGCGTACAGAAGCTCCCTGACATCTGTGGGTAAGACTGGAAAAGATTCCTGTATGAAACGCTGAAGAGCACTGCTGGTCTCTGTACCCAGTACTGACCTATAAGATCAATTTTCTGATTCAGCATTAAGCAACGTTTTCCAGACTCACAAAGAGAGTCTGGTCCAACAAGAAGCTGACAGAACATACCAAGATCCAGGTCTACAGAGCTTGCGTCCTGAGTACACTTCTGTACTGCAGCGAGTCATGGACTCTTCACTCACAACAGGAGAGGAAACTGAATGCTTTCCACAGGCGCTACCTCTGACGTATTCTCGGCATCACCTGGCAGGACAAAGTTCCAAACAACACAGTCCTGGAATGTGCTGGAATCCCTAGCATGTATGCACTACTAGAGACGCCTGCGTTGGCTCAGTCATGTCGTGAGAATGGATGATGGCCGGATCCCAAAAGATCTCCTCTATGGAGAACTCGTGCAAGGAAAGCGCCCTACAGGTAGACCACAGCTGCGATACAAGGACATCTGCAAGAGGGATCTGAAGGCCTTAGGAGTGGACCTCAACAAGTGGGAAACCCTGGCCTCTGAGCGGCCCGCTTGGAGGCAGGCTGTGCAACATGGCCTTTCCCAGTTTGAAGAGACACTTGGCCAACAGTCTGAGGCTAAGAGGCAAAGAAGGAAGGCCCATAGCCAGGGAGACAGACCAGGGACAGACTGCACTTGCTCCCAGTGTGGAAGGGATTGTCACTCCCGAATTGGCCTTTTCAGTCACACTAGACGCTGTTCCAGAACCACCTTTCATAGCACGATACCATAGTCTTTCAAGACTGAAGGTTGCCAACTACTATTAAGCAACTTTATATGCTCATTGGTGAAATTCACTATTTTTTTTTAATAAAGCTTTGTTGCACTTAAGCATTCCCTTCCTTTTCATTGTATGCATTTTCATACAGTAAAGTTTGTCTGAGAACACACTATTTGCCTCAGGTTGAAATTATAGAAACAGGAAACTGGTATCTGACAAAGAAGAAAACAATGACTGCTTCTGGGCAAACGTCTGTGAGACTGAGTTTGGGGATTTTTGTGCCATTGTTACTCATTTGTCTACAGGCAGTGCTGTATTTAGAGGAAGCAAGCTAAAGAGCTGCAAATATCTTGGGAGGTTATGTTTATTAAGACTGCCAAAATAGGAACTGTTGCAAGATTTCCACTCCCTGTAAAGTAGCGAATTTTGCAGTGTAAAGAACATTAGATTTTTTAAAAAGTGTTTGAAGAGTATTATACGTACAAACTTTTTACAGTTGGATTGTTTATATGGAATTGAATTTACATGGTGGTTGTCATCAGCTTTAAAGATGAGTCGTTTCTAAATGAGATACGAAGTATCATCATCAACTTTCTGTAGTCAAGGAATGAGAATTCCAGGTCACAGTGACCTCCAGGAATCACTTTACTGGAAGAAGAATAAAGTCCATCAACTTCTGATTCACAGTGAGTGATTCTAGTAAACTGAAATTAGGAAGATTTCTCAGGAGAGTCTTATAACTTCCCAGTAAGTTCTATAAAACTGTTTCAAGCTACATGACTTTTGAACTGGAGCTTTTGTCTTTCAGTTCACAGGCTAATATACTCACTACAGGACTTCATTTTAGTAGTTTTTAAAAGGACTTGTTTTCATGGTTTTTTACTTAACTAATAACCATAAGTTGTTTCAGTCAATTTTTTGTGTAAAGGGAAGGAGGAAATCCCAGGTTGCAGTGCATTAAAGCAAGGAGAAGAACCTCTGAGTAATAGGAGAAAAAATTTTTTCTCCATCTTTATTGTTTTAGGCAGAGTTTGTAAAGAGTGCCCTAACTGATAGTGAGGATTACTCCTTGCAGTGAAGAATGAATGCCTGTTTCCTGCAACTCTAGTCTGTCTTCCTTGCAGTCTGGGAAAAATAAATGGGGTTCTGTGCTTGGGATTATGTTGCTTCTGCTGAAAGGAGGATCATGTCAACAGATTTTGGTTATTTTAAGCACTCTTTCCTTCCCGTGTATGTGCTCTCATATCCTAGGATGGTCCTGTAGGTAAATAAAGCAGAGCTGTGTGTTTACAAACTCAGAGTCCTGTACTTCATGATCTGTATAGAGAAATTTCACCATTGCAGTTAGCAGCAGAATGTACTTAAAAAGGAGGCTGGAAAAGCTTGCTTGTTGGTGTGGTGTGAGGCAAGTGTGTTGTCTTCTTGAAATCAAACGGCAACTGCTTTGGTGATTAAATGGTTAAAACAGTACTTGCTGACATCATCTTTCCGAGAACAGTAGTACCAGTATCTGTGATTTACTATAACAAGATCTTAAGTTTTTCCTGTTGGCGAATGGCTTGTAGTATTTACAGAGGTTTTGGTTTCTGTCCAGCAGAAACATTTGCGTTTCAATAAATTGATACTTGAAAGAAAAACCTTTTAACTCTTTCATTTCCAAGCAAGATAGTTTGCTTTGAAGAAAACAATATTCAATGTTTTTAAATTGAATGTTCTGATTCCATGACTTTCTTGTAATTTTCACCACTTGTAAATAAAGTCTGTCTATATGCCATGTACTTCCAAGAAAACAGCAGGTACCTGTGTGTCAAAGTTTTCAATGGCTTTTAAGTTGTGGGGGAGAAGGTTCTAATATGTTCATTCCTTCATCTTGGATAGTCATATAGCAGGGGTGGCGAAACTTGCTAAGAGTCACATACAATAAATTCAGATTTTTGAGAGCCTCGCTATTTAAAAAGCATTTAAATTTTAAAATATTTACTCACTATGAACATTAAACATGATTTAATCCAGTAAATTTTCAGTTTATACCTGGTAATTATAAAGCATGAACATTTTTAAATTTCCCTTCTATGTTAATTGTGATGCAAAAAAGAGCTCAGCTAGCATATTTCCAAGAGCCAATCAATCATATGTCAAAGATTCGCATGTAGTTCACAAGTTGCAGTTTGGCTGCTACTGTCATATAGCATATTTTAGAGAGAAGAAGGAATGAAAATACTTTTCATAAGTACAGTGCTGTGGAAGGATGGGGAGAACAACTTGTCCTCTCCTTCACAAAAACTTTCATGGCTTTAAAATAAGTTGTCTAGAGACCAATGTCTAAGCAAGGCTGTTATGTACAATGGTTGCAACCAGAGGTAGTCTAAAATCATTTGAAATGCAAGTCTAAAAAAAATAAGCGAGTGTTAGGACTAGCTGTCTGACTTGTGCTTAACTGTAACTAGTATTCTTTCAGTTAGAAACAGGAAATTCTCAATTTCCATCTAGGTATCAACTTCTAGTTATGAATAGTATCAAAGGTCCCTCTCCCAACCCCTATACTTTTCCTGTGTTTGTAATATCACACCAGCTATACTGAGGATACTCTGACTACAATACAAAGGAGATATTTTTGCACATGCAGGTCTGGTAGCAGAATTGTTTCCTGAAGTTACAGTTTGAAGACCATTGCCACAGTCTCTGTGTCTGCTCAGAGCCGTTGGAATTTGTTGGTGATGGCCAGGTAAATGGAAGAGAGCAAACTGCTTAGAATCCTAAATGGATGGCTAAGCAGGAATATGAAATTGTTGCAATTATTAGCAGTATACTTCTGGTCAGGAGGAACATGGCATGTTGAGAGGTGTTTTGTGCTGATCTGTGTTTGAAATGCATAATGAAAATAAATGAAAATCTGTAACTTTGCTTGTACTGCTCGGTTTAACTAACACATATCAGAATTCTTTGTAGAAGTTACCACCGTAGTATTTCCTTCCCTAACTCCTCTCAAAAGCAGCATTTAGAAGAAAAATAAGTCCTTTGGATTGGAACAGTCACAGAATTTGTCTTAGCTTCATGTATTTGGTAACAAGGGGGTTGGATTTTAGGTTTTCATGACTACATCAATTGAGTTAAACTTGAGTTACAACCTCTGATGTATGTAAGACTATAAAAATTTTTCAAATGGAAACATTAATTTGTTTTACTGTTAATTCAGTTCAAATTAATCTGTAAAAGCTCTTGTTTGATACTGAAATTATGAATATTTTTCTGGTTATATTCAAGATGATCACAGTCGTGTAATACTGCAGAACACAGACAATGATTACATCAATGCAAGCTTGGTTGTTAATGAAGAAGCTGAAAGGAACTATATTTTGACACAGGTAAGCATTATTAGATTTTAAGGTATTAGATAGTGGCTTACTCTAATAAACGTTGAATAGTATCCATACCAGAACAAACTGGTGTAGAGAGTGCTTTCTTTGTTGGGTGGGGGTCCTAAAGGCATAATGCCTGATGCAGAGAACCAATTATGGGGCAGGTGAGGTAGCAAGATACACTTGGCTTGGACCAGTAGTGCTGTCGTGTGAGTGACTACCCAGAGCTTGGCCTCTGGCATGGGAAGCCATTACAAATAGCCACTCACTTCCTCTGTTTGAGGCAAAAACAACTAGTCCCAGGTTCTAGTCCCCAAGTTCTGATCCAGACTCTCAGATTTGCAAGTGGTCCTTGGCACATCTGTCCATTAAAAAAAAACGTAGTGCTGAGGCAGCTTTTAGTGCATATGTGTGAATTACTGACACTGCACCTCTTGCCTGAAGCCTCCTGCTTCATTTCATAGTGTTCGTTGTATTTTTCCTTCCGAAATACGAGTTACGATTGTACGAGTTCATACAATCCAGTTAATTACAGCAACTTGGTTGTTTGCTATTGGAAAGAGCCCTTTTGTAACTCTTACCCATTTTTGGGCTGCTGTTCGTCCTGAGATTTTGTGGTTAGTAATCTGTTAATGCATGAAGAATGTTCCTTTTCAGATGCATAGTACTTGAACCAAATTGTTGTATTTGGATAAAAATAAGTGGAGTATTTTGTGGGGTAGGGACTGTAGAAATAAGGGCAGTAGAATAGAGCACATCTTACTCAGTCAGTTCCATCGATTTCTTTGTCCAATTTGTATTTTTTAAAATTTTAATTCTCCCTCTTTCACACTTCCAGATATGCAAATTGTGCTTATTCAGTAAGCAAGTCATGTTACTTTTGCTCTAGTTATTTACTGTACATGCTCTGTGACTGAGCTCTGACAGGAAAAACAGGTTTGAGGGGGACAAACACATAGTAAGCCCTGATTCAAATTAAGCATTGAACGTTGGGTGTGGAGAAACTGCAGTTACCTTTAAGCTGCAAAAATCTGCAGTGAACAGTTTCTCCTTGTGAATTAGTGTCACATGGAGCCCTTTAAAAAAGAAAAGTGTATATTCTGGCTTTTTGGTCAATTTGAAGAAGTGAAAGGTTACCTTCAAAAGTAAGCTTGCTGGTTTTATTGGTTTCTCCTCCCCCCCTCCGCCCCACATGATTAAAACATGCTACTACTTCTACCTACTTCTCTATTTTGGGTGTTGTAGGAAGTAATTACCTTTTCAAAAACACAAAATTGGGAAAATGCCAAACATGGTGTGTGTTTTAAAATCCTGAACAGTTATGGCTTAAGGACCATAATGTACGTTTGGATCTTGAAAATTATTTTTAAATCCACATAGATGCTGACAGACCAACAAAAAATGTTGTAGACCAGTAGCTCTCACAAACTTATTTAGCTGGCTGCTCTATCTAGGCCAAGTATTACTAGTTTCACATGCTACTTATTGCAGGAAGTACTGACGCAAGTCGCAAGTCATTGACCCACCCGCAGGAGAAGACATATATGCTTAGCATGATTCAGATTGTGCAAAATCCTCTTATTTTCTCTCTTGAAAGGAAATGGGGAATCTCGTACATGCACAAGCAGGGATTCAAAGTGCCATATGTGGAGAGCTGTATCTGCGCATCTGCTGTTGCTCTCACTCAACTGAAAAGTTGTTCCTCATGGTGGATCTCCACAGCAGGATTTAGCATGGTGCAAAGGGCTGCAGTTGGAATAGAAAACGGGCAACCCTTTCCTTGCAGGTGGAAGCTCTGCTCATGCAGAAATGCTCTTTTAATACTTTATAGATATAAAGTGAACTTGGAGCCATTTCCATCAGCTGATTGAATGTCTCTTTTCTCTTACTTACACAGGGTCCACTCCCCAATACATGTTGCCATTTCTGGCTAATGGTGTGGCAACAAAAGACTAAAGCAGTAGTCATGCTGAACAGAATCGTTGAGAAAGATTCCGTGAGTTGCAGTAATGATTTCATGTTACCTGTTAATAATGGGTTGTATGGGCCTCAATATGCAATTTATGGGTTATTTTCAGTTTGAGCCTTATATTTGAAGTATCCAGATAAAAAACGCTTTTGTATGTCTGACCTTAGCAGTTCAGTGATTTAATACAGAAATAGATGAACATTTTATGATATCCTGACGTATTGTAAACATTTAATAAAACATGAGGTCTAAATGCAAAATAAGGACTGTGTAGCACAAGCATGCAGCCAATGTTCTTATATTGCAGTTGTTTTATTTGACAGATTGGTAGAGCATGGAAAAAATCACTGAGCATTAATTAATAATTTCAGCAGTGTTTGTAACTGACTCTGAAAATGCCCATGTCATGAAATCATTTTGTTTTGGTAGATGAAGGCAAGTAGTAACCCTGACTTTTGAGAAAACATAATGCATGACCAGAATCTTAGAGTAGCAGGAAAGGTTTGCTTGTATGCATTTGTAATTCTCAATTGTGCCAGTTACCAATTTTGTGTGGAGGATGATTTGTTAATCCGCATGTACATTTGATGCATTCTGACTACAATATTTTTATTTCACAAATTAGGTAAAATGTGCGCAGTACTGGCCAGCAAAAGAAGATGACCCAATGATGTTCAAAGAAACAGGATTTTGTGTGAGGCTAAAAGCTGAAGATGTCAAATCCTACTATACAGTACGCCAGCTTCAGTTAGAAAATACCAATGTAAGCATTTATCAGAACTATTCATATAATTGCCAGTATCTTTTTGGGAAAGAGTAGGTTGTGGTATCCTGGGACTGTGTAATGGTAATGGAGTGTGTTTCTCCAGTCAGTCACAAATGGTGGAAATTACTTGCATCCTTATGACAGTTTTCTCTCCAGGGTCAGTTCAACACTAATTGAACTCTTGTCAATTACTGACTCAAGTCAGTGCTTTCTGTGCTGGAAGCTTCCTTGCAAAGAGGCTTGCTGTCTGTATCTCCCCCTTTTCTTGCTTAATCAAGATACAGTAAATTAAGATGAAGACTCTGTCCATGCTCTGTCTTTACCTTGCAGCTAAATATCTGGGAAAAGTGTTAGGTGAAGTCTGTTTGCGTTTTTGCTTTTGCAGAAACTGTAGCATAAGCTTCATTGTCAAAAGGAAACTGCTTTTGTATGGAACTGAGTGCTATGCAAGTTAACTATGGCTTTTGTGTTTCAATAAAACATGCCATCTGACATGCTCGGAATCCATCTGTTCCCATATTTTCTGGCTGAGCATCATCCATAAAATCAGCTAATGGCCTAAGTTCCAGCAAGCCTTGACTTAAGTAAAAGAGCAGAAGGGAGGAGATATCTAAATTCAAGCTACAAAGCTTGAGCTCTATCTCTCCTATCCTCCAGGGTGGCGGTTGAGGGCCTGGAGTGCTGTCTGCAGACAGTGAGGATCTGGATGGGGTCTAACAAGCTGAAATTAAATCCAGATAAGACAGGCTCTCCTGGTGCGAAAATCCTCGATGCAGGTGCTGAACTATCGGCTTGCACTGAATGGGGTTGCACTCCCCCTGAAGGAGCAGGTCTCCAGCTTGGGGGTCCACCTGGACTCGCAGCTGCTCCTGAATTCCCAGGTGGCGGCTGTGGCTGGGGGGCCTTCGCTCAGCTTTGGCTGATGCACCAGCTGCGGCCGTACTTGGATCGTGCAGACCTGGCCACGGTGATCCATGCCTCGGTAACATCGAGGTTAGATTACTGTAACACGCTCTATGTGGGGCTGCCCTTGAAGACGGTTCGGAAACTGCAACTAGTGCAGAATGCGGCGGCCCGTGTGGTTACTGGAGGTAGGCGGTTCGACCCTGTCAGTCCGCTTCTCCAGCAGCTGCATTGGCTGCCCATTTGTTTCCGGGCCCAATTCAGGGTGCTGATTTTGACCTTTAAAGCCCTATACTGCTCTGGGCCAGGGTATCTTAGAGATCGCCTACTCCCGTACAATCCAGCTTGTTCTCTTAGGTTCATCAGAGAAGGCCTTTTTACAAGTGCCGCTGCCTAGGGAGGTACGTGGGGCGGTGGCAAGAAATAGGGCCTTCTCAGTAGTGGCACCAACACTATGGAACTCCCTTCCCCTTGACTTAAGAATGGCTCTTGAGACTTTTCGGTGAGGCCTGAAAACCCTTCTGTTTAAACAAGCCTTCTGAGTTCTCGGCCTTTTAAACATCTTTTTAACATCTTTTATATTTTTTACAGGCCTGATTCTTTTATGATTTGCTGCTGCTCTATGCTCTTTTTACCGGACTATTTTTTATCTGACTGCTGTTTTTATGATATGTGTTAATATGTTTTTATTTGTTTTAAATTATGTTTTTAATCTGTTTTAAGCTGTTGTAAGCTACCTTGAGTCCCTTCGGGGAGAAAGGCGGGGTAAAAATAAAGTTATTATTATTATTAGTTATTAAAGCCTTGTATGCTTATGAAATAGGTGCAAAAATGTTTGTTTTGCATTTGCTCAGTTAGAAGCTATGCATGGTATCCTAACTTTGCACAGTATTGCTACCAGGATGAAGCGTTCAGGGGATTGACCTGACCAGATAGGCCATCTAATTGGTGTGGTGCCTGAGCTGGCTAAGTTGTTGAAAATGAATTAAGATTTAGCAATGGGAGAAGATACCTGAAAAACGTACTGTATTACCATTACACAGTACTGCAAGTTGCTATACTTGCCAGCCCAAACTGTTTGCAGGACTTAAGGTTGGACTCTGAACTATAATTGTACTACATACAAACAGGGACTGTGCTTCAGCCAGGCTGTTTTAGTAATGAGCGAAATGTTATATTCCTGGCAAGCTACTTTTGTGCATGTTATCTCACTGGGCTGCATAGATATATATATGAAATGCTATAACTTTTTCTTCTCTCAGACTGGTGAGTCCAGGATGATATTCCACTTTCATTATACTACGTGGCCTGATTTTGGAGTTCCTGAATCCCCAGCTTCATTTCTCAACTTCTTGTTTAAAGTCAGAGAATCTGGATCTCTGAATCCTGAGCATGGACCTGCAGTCATTCACTGTAGTGCAGGAATAGGGCGTTCTGGTACATTTTCATTGGTAGACACATGTCTTGTATTGGTAAGTTTGTCCTCAAATACTTGAATGATGAACTGCTACACTACCATGTCTTGGTGGGAAACCTGAGGTTCATTTGGGTGGGTCCACTAATTCATTATGTCTGAATAATTGTTACCCAAAAATGGTATGTATAGTATGTTTAATTCAAAAGTATCTAGCAAAATATCCAATTTATTGTATTTACTTGGCTGATTTTATTGTATGCCAAGGTAGTGAATATCTCCCACTGGCTTCAGTGGTAAAGTGGAAAGGTCTGCAAGTGGGAGTACATCTGAGGCGGGGGAGAGTAACACACACGCTATATAAACTATCACAGCAAAATACCCCATTTATGAATCTGAGGTTGATTCAAGAGCATAAGGCAAAACTCAAGGTGTTTGGTATTCTGTCCCTGTGTGCTGGCTACTATTACAAAGCTGTCTTAATGAATTTCAAAAGGAAAGGACTCCAATGCCCCATACATAATTCACAGTTGTTGGGACTATGCATACCTCATTTCAACATTCCATATCTGTTGAAGATAACTTATGTTTTTGTACTCACACCAATAAGAGTGACTTGTGAAGTCACAAGCATCTTTTTAACATACTGTCAGTTTTCAAATTTTGCACTTTTTAATGTTATGTAGCGTGTATTTAATTACACTGAAGTGAATGAGTTGAAATATTTTAAAGTGGTTTGTTTCTGATTTCTTGCACTGTCACCAAACTATGTATGTTTTTATAGATGGAAAAAAGAGAGGATCCATTTTCAGTGGATATTAAGCAAGTATTATTGAATATGAGAAAATATCGAATGGGGTTGATTCAAACTCCTGATCAGCTAAGATTTTCGTACATGGCTGTAATAGAAGGAGCAAAATACATAATGGGCGATTCTACAATACAGGTACATACTTTGAGTCTTTTTTTTTTTGTGGTTGCTCTTAAGAATCCCTGGAGCCATAGTAAATTGTTCAGTCTTTATGCATATAAATACAGAATGGTGAATTGTGTGTTGAAGTCACCTGACTTCTCTTTGCACCTTTCCTGGATGACTGACTGTGTTAATCTGTCAAGGTGATCATGTTCTGCTATGAGATATGAAATTACATTGCGGAATCAATAAATTTAGGGATTCATGGGCAGTTGAACTTCATTTGTCTCATCTAGGATTTTACGCAAGTACAGCCTGTAGAAATTTGACAGGTATGTGCAATATATCTGAGTTAATAAAGTTAATTGAGTTGGTCTAATTATGAAAAACTGCTGACCGCCTTTTGCTGATTTGGTGCTGATTAATAGTAACTGTACAACAGAAATGCATGACAGGCTACTCTTATATGTTGCTGCACACTATTTTTCTATTTCTAGGCTTTATGGCATGTTGATCATTTGTGCCAGCATCTTGTTCCCTTTACTAATGTTTTCACTTAAGATTCCAGTATTTTTTTCCTAAAAACACTCTTAAGTGTTGAACATAGATATTTCTCAATATTTATTCCTGACCTTTTAAGGAAAGTTGCCAGTTCATAGTTCTGTCATAATTGTATTAGTTATACAAAACAAAATATAAGCATATTTGTGCTTTGATGAAACCTTTCCAATCTTGGCAAATCTCCCCAAGTTCTAAGAGCGATTATGCATTTTGGTGCAAAGGCTGTCATAACTGTAGATGCTCACCTGGTGAGGAAACAAGATGAGCTTTTCCTTGCATGGAGGACACATTTCTGCTGCTGAAACAAACTACAATATTTTAAAGCTTTTTTAATAGACCAAGAATGCTTGTACTTAATCAACAGTTCATATGTAGCGAGTGCTGTGAAGAATTAAGGATTAAAACTGTTGTCACTAACTGAGAAAACTGAATATACATTCACTTCAACAGTGAATTTTCATCAGCACCAAAATGCAAAGAAACACACCTGAGATGTTAAGTAGAATGAACTGGGTTTGTTAGTCAAGTATGTTCTTTTCTCCATTCAGAATCGGTGGAAGGAACTTTCAAAGGAGGACCAAGCTCCAAGTTCTGAACGTTCACCTCCTAACCCAACCAAACTAATGACAGAGAAGTACAATGGAAATAGTGTGGGCATAGAAAATCAAGAGCAAGCTGAGGACATATTAGATGCTGAGCTGTCTTCTACGATAGAAAATACTGCAGATGCAAATGCTGACATGTGAGCATTCTTTTTATAAAGGCCCTTGAAAATGAGCTAGTGACTAAGAGGCTTTGTTTGACTCTGTCTGATAAGATGGTTGTATCACCTTTTAATAACATTCAAACTGGTAACTGCCATTAATGTTGGTTAACCCTTAGGGTTCAACTCAGCTGTAATCTATTTGGGGCTACTCTCAAAGGTTTTTTGCAGCTGCTGATAAGGATGATAGTCCTATTTTGCAGTGACCATAGCTGAGCTGAATAATTGTGTACTTTACAAATCTCACAGTTGACTAAGGACCCAGTCCTATCCAATTTTCCAGCACCTGTGCAGCTGCAATGCAGCCCCAAGGTAAGGGAACAAATGTTCCCATACCTTAAGGAGGCCTCTGTGACTGCTGCCCCACCACAAGATGCAGTGCATGCCCCACTGGCATAGTTGCAGTGGCATTGGAAAATTGGATAGGATTGGGCCCTTAATCAAGTATCTTGACTTTTCTTTAAAGGACGCTTCTAACTCTTAGGACTGCATTTTGAGTTTTTAAACCAGATGGAAGTGTCACTTAAAAAAACACTTCCAGGGTACAAGCTTTTTGAGAGGCCTTGTGCAGGTGTTACGGTAAAGCATAATTAGTGCTAATGATGATTTGTAGGCCCTGATGCTATTTAAGATACCAGGTGGTTGTTGTAAATCAGAGTCCTGGCTGTAGAGGGCATGTAAAGAGAACCTGCAGCAAGTAATCTAACAAGAGAAGAAGAGGGGAAACCATTCTCCTACAGACCAACTTCAGAGACTAGTTTGCTGTCAATTTTTTCATAGTTTTGATCAGGGCTGTCAAACATGAGGCCTGCCGACTGGTTATGGCCTGTGGAAGCTCTTTATTTGGCCTGTGTAAAGTTTGGGCTCTCAAGTTTATCTTTCAGCAGCGCTGCTTCTATTGAGGCTCTGGAAGGGAGAGTCAGAAGGAGACCTTGGAAGGCAAGGGCAGAGCAAGAGGGTGAGAGAGACACTGCTGAGGTGGTGCAAGAGCCCAATTATCATGTGAACTGCCCTTTTAGCAGTGCAGCTTCTGCCAGGGTGTCATTTTGCAGAGCAGCTCTCAGCTACTGAGATGCTAAGTGATGCCTTGGTTGAAGTGGCATGGCTGAAAGGGCAGCTTACATGATAATTGGACTCTCCCATATCTTAATATAAGAACAGCCCCACTGGATCAGGCCATAGGCCCATCTAGTCCAGCTTCCTGTATCTCACGGCGGCCCACCAAATGCCCCAGGGAGCACACCAGATAACAAGAGACCTCATTCTGGTGCCCTCCCTTGCATCTGGCATTCTGACATAGCCCATTTCTAAAATCAGGAGGTTGCGTATACACATCATGGCTTGTACCCCGTAATGGATTTTTCCTCCAGAAACTTGTCCAATCCTCTTTTAAAGGCGTCCAGGCCAGTCGCCATCACCACATCCTGTGGCAAGGAGTTCCACAGACCAACCACACACTAAGTAAAGAAATATTTTCTTTTGTCTGTTCTAACTCTCCCAACACTCAATTTTAGTGGATGTCCCCTGGTTCTTGAAAATAAGATTTCACATTTTCTGTCTCTTGCAGCTGAGTTTCTAATTGAGAACAAAGTGCTTACTTCTGGTCATCATTTGCTTAATGACATCACTTTCTGCTTAATGAAACCATTTCCTTCCCTTAGTAGGTGCTATGAATGCTATTTGGCTATATGCAGTGGGTTTGAGACCCCTGGTTTAGGTTTGAAGATATAATGCTCAACTGTGAACAAGAAAAACAAGCCATAATTAAATGTTGTGCATGTGTGTGCATATATGTGTGTATGTATACCTCTGCTCTCTCAGGGTTGCTTTATGTTCCCTTTGTTAATATGTTAAATACATGTACAAAGTAAGTTTGACAGGTGCTGTACCTAAATCATAACTTTTGCTTGTAAAAAAATATATACTGAGGCACGGTGACCTGCAGCAGTACAAGTAGCAGCTGGGAAAGAATCCTAATTTTGGCCGGTGTGCTGTGTTTTCATGTGCAAAATTCTTGATGGTTTTTTCTATTTGTGAAACTGCCTTGAAGGCTTGTCAAAGCATCTTTCAGAGGCACTACCAGTCTTAAGATAGTGTAATGAAATTTTTATTTGATGCAGGATTCTGTATTCAGTATGAAATGTACCTATTCTGTTGCTCTTTTTGAAATGTTGCTGCTTTTCATGTGTTCTCAAAACATTGTGAGTTGGAAACCTCAATAAAACTGGAGTTTCTTGCTTTTTAGTGCTTTCCGGAAGCGCCTGAGAGAGGACAGAAGAGTTAACACAGCCCAGATGGTGCAGCAGATGAAACACAGGCTGAGTGAGGCTGAACGAAAAAGAAAAAGGTGGTTATATTGGAAACCTATTCTCATTAAGATTGGGTTTGGTACAGCCATTTTCCTTGGAGTTTATTCTTACTGGAAATCATATTTTCAAGGCACCCTTGTGGAAGTGAGTGTTTAGTGCAGTCCTGCACCCAGTAATGCACGCTTGCATCCCACCAATTTTAGAGGGACAAAGTGAATATTATTGGGTGCTGAATTGCACCATACTTTGCAGAACAAATGTGCTACCAGTTCACTAGTGGGAACATGACTTGTAACATCAAAGTTCTACACCTGTTATTAATGCACAATACATGAGAACCTGATTGCTAGTCATTGTCTCAGGACTTTTCACTACAGGTACTTTTGACACCAAATTGCAACCTGGAATAAAATTGTATACTCTTGTTAAATGAATGCTCATTCTCAGTAACTGTGTATGTAGTACTTTAAATGATAGGCCACTAGATTTAGAGGGCTGAGTTGCAATGGCTTCAGTCTGCCAGTTCACCTGTCTGATATAAGCAATAAACAATGTGGTGTCACCTATGAATGCATATGTATGTGTAATATATTATCAACTGTTTATACTATCCTAGACTTGGAATAAATCCATTTTATAACTATATTTAATCCTTTTGTAGATAACTATTTTTTAAAACTACGTTTGTACAAATTTCTCTGACAGAAAGAGTATACATTCAAGCAGTTATCATTCCCAACATTTCAAGAGTGATTTAGGTATTCACTGACTTCGCCATTCTTAAGGTAGTGGTTAGTAAATTGCCCCTTGAGACATTTGGTGCAAGCAAATAGGACTACTCTTTCATTTTTTAAAAATTCTGTAAGTTGCATTCATGTATTTATGCTTGTAGTAACCTTTTATTTAAGAGAAAGGAAGACACTTGAAATGTGTTGGTTTTTCTAAGAGTATAATACTGGAAGTTAGGGCCTGTGTCTTAAGGCTGACAATTTTGAAAGGAAGTTGTGTTAAAGACTTCAGCTATTGTTGGAAGCCATAGCTTGTGTTAAAGTTAAACATTCCATTAAATGTGAAAACGTTTTTGTGTGTGTCATTTAATTTGAGTCCTATTCATTGCAGTATTTAAGATGCTTTCTTGGCAGTGAGGGTAGATGGCACAAAGTGAACTTACTCATATTACCTGAAACAAATTGTTGGTCATATCAACTGTTAAAATAAACAGAAGCAAATATCTATAATATAGGAATTTTTATAGGAAAGGAAAAAGTGAGACAGGAAAGAACCACTGTACTGTTTCACGGGGATAATAGTAGTTGGAGTATAGTAGTAAAACACGATTATTGTAGGTGTTGAAAATCATAGTATTCTTAAGACCAGGATTTGGAAACAACAGAGAAAATCCTGGGGTTGTGTTATGCATCATACTGGTTGCTATGGACAGGTTAGTGACTAGAACGTTCTAGCTTCAGCAGTAAGAAAATATAACTCTAGCTCAATGCCTTGAAGAGTCTTGAGTTAAAAATATGTTAAAACTATCTAAAGATTTTATAAACTCCATTCCTAAGGAAATGGGTTACACTGCATATCTAAAAAGTTGGAGAGCTTATAGTGGTTAGTAAGAAGCTCCTTATCCTGTACAGCATAAAAGAAAACATTGAAATAGTGTTCGATTTTGTGCCGGCCTACAAATTTTTCCTTTGCAGAGTAAGTCTTGTAATTGATCATATTTTACTTGTGTTGTGAAGAGTTACACTTGGGGTCTATGCACTCTTGTGGCTCAAATGTTGCTGTGTATTGCCATTCTAACTTGTGTCTTGCCTCCTGGAAAATGTAAATGTAAATAGAACGAACCTGATGGAATTGTGCAGCTTAACTTTGAAAAAGCTCCTGATCAGAATGTCTGATATAGATCAGCTTTTCTGTTACCAAGAAAACATCGAACTACAACAAGAGAAGGAAGGAACAGCCTTTTTTTAATCTTGAGATTAGCCAGGCTTTCAAGTTGGAACTTTTCAGGTATATAGTATTTGAAAGTTTGTGTGCGTGTGTACCCATCAACCAATGTCAATTTGCCAGGTATACAGTCTTTTTGTACTACCCTGGTAAGATACAACTTGCCTGAGTCTCAGTCATAGGTAAGTTTTGACTGTTGTAAGATAGCCCTTTCTCTGAAATCAGGCATCTATGCACGTTTGACTTGACATCAAATGAGGCACATGATCTTGCCCTTACTGCATATAAGCCATATTTACATTCAAGATAAAAGCACTAATCAACTTCATAGATGCAATTCTGGTCACTTCTGCAACTAAGGACACCATTCTAAAATGTGCTGGAATAGGCAGGCTGACTGGCCCACACTGAAACAGCACAAGGTAGGTGCGGGCTTGGGCGCAACTCAGAGTAAGGGGATTACATTCCCCTTACCCTGTGTCATGTGCCAGCCCAGCGCAACTACTCAGATCTTCACCTGTGATTGCATGGGCACAAATCGGAGCAGCCCATCTAATTCTGGTCAGGTCAGGAATGGGGGTTAGCTACTGGGACTGGTCCCTTCTCCCCACCAGGCTGCTTCTTGAGCTGCCCTCCCCACCCCAAAATGCCCTCCCCCACCACCCTCTCCAGTTCCTAGTGCTGGCTTGCCTGGGCCAGCATAAATTTTTTTTCTCCCAATGTAGGTCTGGCATTGCTAGTCCAGCACATGTTCTTGCGGGAGCTGACGCAAGGGACTTGCACCGGCTTGGTGGTGGTGGTTAGGATTGTGCTGTAGGAAATAGTTGCTGTGCACCTTCCATTAATAGATGTGTGCACAGAAATGCACACAGTTGAATATTCCTGTAAACACCAATAAACCTGTTTCTGTAGGAAAATAGAGTGCAGAATCTTGAAAGTGAATGTAACCCATTGCACTTATATAATGGACTGTGTTGAGTTGTGCTGGAAGTATCCTTCAAAGTACTGTACAGGAAAAAGCAGGTCTAGCTAAAATCTGGGGGAGCTGATTGTCTTGCTGAAAGGCAAAGGTACGGTGGAGAAAAGAATGTTTCTACACTGAAGTTGAGAGTGACCCTAAAAACTGAAGATCCTGACTTGGCAACCGCCTTCCCCTTGTAGTTTTTGATACTGTAATACTTTAGCTGCTGCTCTTTTGTCATTGCTACATGGTTGGTTCTTCCACTGTCAAGGGGACCGAGTCAGAAGTTTGAAGCACAGCAATCCTTGACTTTCTTTGCTCTAATCTAGATCCTCCCCTCCTCCAACCCAGGGATTTAAGCATCCCTGGAGGATTTCAGTCTGGCACTTTACTTGATTGGCAATTTCCAAATTAATAAACCGATAGAAAACAGGTACCACCAGATGTCAGGTTATTGTACTTTGACCCACCAGACTGTTGAACATATAGCTGTTTACATGTTAACTAAAACTTTGCTCAAATTGTTGTTTTTGTGAATGACTTGCTAACTCGTCATTTATGAAATATACTATTTTAAAAAGCTGTGTTAATGCTGGTTGTTATTAGCTCATAATGGGGAGCTAAGAGGTTCTCAACTACTGTTTTTGTTGATTCCACATCCTACTCATTCAAGAAGACATCAGTGGGAGCATGCATGTTGCAGTGCCCATTCATAACTAAGTGTTCAAGAGCATTTGTGCATGACAAGGAATCTGCCTCCTGATGCCCCTTCTGCTGCAGTAACTGAATAAGACCTTCATTTGACATTTCAGAAAAATTTGAGTATTCTTTTGCAATTGCAGTGAAATTTTGTAAAACCATTAGTGTTGTATTTCTATTGAATCTGTGACTCTTTTGCGTTGTGTGTCTGTAGGCCGAGAGTGACGGACACCTAAACCTCCAAGACTTGTGAATATTCTGCAGCCATAAGTTGCATACTATTGGCATGCAAAGCAGGACATGACTCTACTCCAAGAACAAAAGTGAGGTCTGAGCAATACCCAGGTGGCCTCATAAATATGTGTTTACAACGTAAACAACCAGGGAATGAAGTACATCACCAGCAAGAGACTTTGCAAAATAAAGTAATTTGTCTTAAGTGTTTTATGCTTGTATTTACTGTAGAGAGATGTAAAAGGATAACATTTGAGAATACTTTGTACTGCCATTCCTATTGTATTTTTTATACTTTTGGCAGCATTAAATATTTTTTTAAATTGACAAGCTGTGTTGTGTGTGTGTTCTTGCTACCCTCAAAGGGCTATGGTGATTAGTTTTGAAAATTCAAGTTTGATCCTTGAGTGATTTGTTCAAGCTAAAAAAATTTTTCTTCATTACTGATGCAAATTCTGCAAGGTAAGGAAGCCATTACTACATCTGTTTCTATTTATTTAGGTAGCTATACACTTCAGGCTTCCAGCTGTTACAAGGAGAAAAGAACACAACTTGACACTTAACAGTCTTTCCTTATGGTTCTGTCAAATTTATCTATTTGTTCCAAATCACATCTGTCACTTTTCAATTTAATAAGGAAGTTATTGATATACTGTTTCTGATATACTTGGGATTTTGCTACCAAATGTACAGTAATTTTGCCTAACCCATTTCCGCCCAGGTGTAGGCATTTGATCCCTGCTGCATATATGCAACATTGGGCAGAAATAGCTTTAAAGCTCTTCAGGGTAAAAAAGCAGCAGGACTATTCCACATAAGAGATGTAGGTAGGTAGAGTTCTGTAGCTCAGATCTAAAATGCTTGCTTTTGATACTTACATTTATTATGCAATGCAAGACTTGTATTTTGAAAAGTTTGATAATATTTGTAAACTTGAATTCAAATGTTAACAGTAGCATGAAATCATTTAAAATCTTCCTAAATTACAATGCTGTGGTCTTTTAACTACATTTGATAGCTGGTAGATGAACATACCCAGCTAAAATTTCAGAACTAGTACTTTTTCTTGAATCATTGTTTGTGATGAATATCACATTTGTCACTTTCACACTTTCTGTGAAAGTATCAGACATAAACAGCATCCTTTTACCATTATTATTATTATTACAGGTTGAGCCTCATTATTTGAGTGGGTTCCGTTCCAAGCACTATAGCAAATCAATTTAAAAAACAGTTTCTTTGCTCCTGTGATTTAAAAACAGCCTTACAGACTTTGTGATGTAAGATAAGTCATTAAGAAGACAATCCATCAATCAGTCCATCCCCTTCACTCAGTCCCTCCTTCTTTCACCTGCCCAGGGGGCAGGGAAGGGTTGCCTACAGAGAGGATTGATGGATTGTCAGCCAGCTGCCCCCTCTCTCTCTCATTAAGGAGGCTATTGTTAAAGGACTGTTCAGTTTTTTAAACTGATTTTAAAGGGGTACATTTTTCCCCTTCTCCAGGGATCAGCACATTCCTTTTCATTTGCAGTGGCCATTTGTGTTGAGTCAAATCCATGTATAAAAAATCAGTGTATAACAAGGCTGGACCTGTATACAGTACCATATTTGTATGCAGGGGAGCCCCGTAGCTGCAGTTTCACTTATCCATGGATGGGGGACCCAACCCCCACCCCACCTCCTGGCTCTGGAGGCTCTTTGGAGCCTTGCAGAGGCTGTGCGTGTCCACTGGTGGTCTCTGGGGCTCAGAATGACTCTTAGAAGCAAAGAAAGTAACTTTCAGGTTTTTGTCAAATCCCATTTTTATGCCTTTAAAAGGCATGAGGGCCATGGAAGCCACAGTTCTGTCAAAAAAAAGTTGCATTTTTTTGCTTCCAACAGACATTCTGAGCTGCACAGAGGCTGTGTGGAAGGATGCACACAGCCTCTGCTGAGCACCACCTTTCGTGTTAACTCAGAATGAGTGTGTCTTACAGACACAAGGTGGTTCACATAAACAGGGTATTGCCAAACTTCTTTACAAATGGAGTTTTTATGGTTTATGGTTAATGTTCAAAAAAACTCAAAACTCATTTCCAGATGTCTTTCCTTAGAGCAGTGTTTCTCAAACTGTGGGTCAGGACCCACTAGGTGGGTTGCGAGCCAAATTTATGTGGGTCCCCATTCACTTCAATATTTTATTAATATATTAGACTTGATGCTACCACTGTATGTGACTGCATTTGGGAAAACGTTACAGACCTGTACTTTTAACAAGCTTCTATGTCTATTCTAACAATGACAGTAAATCATTGGAAGGGCGGTATAAAAATGTGAAAAGTAAAAAACAGTAAATGGAATTTACTCCTGGGTAAGTGTGGGTAGGCAGCCTAGGATTGTAAAAACTTTTCCTGTTTGATGTCACTTCCAGTCATGATATCACTTCCAGTGGGTCCTGACAGATTCTCATTCTAAAAAGTGGGACTTGGTGCTAAATATGAGAACCACTGAAGTACAGAGATCCTCAGACTAATAATTGGATTAATGAACAGGCTCCTGTTTTGACTGTACATTTGCATGGATTAGACATCAGAAAGATAAAATGAAACCTCATCACTGCTGACAAGTGTTTTGTTTTTTTTTTGCTTTTCTGTCTAGGTACTATTGTATAAACTTACATGATGTTGTTACAACCCCTAGAGACATTGTGTATGGTTTTAGCTACATAGCATAGGTAAATTTTCTATAAAGTATTAAGGTGGGGATTGGTAATAGGCAGATATGCGCTGTATACTTGGATATTCCTGTATGTGCATACCAAGTATTGCTGTTTGAACATGAGACCAGAGTGATTCAAGACTTCTAAATTATAGCAAGTATGATAAACACAGGATCTTAGTTTAGTATAAAAGTAAGTTTACCTTTTCAACTTTAAATTCTAGAAATTAAAAGTAAAAAATGAAACCTATATACATATCAAGTTGGTAATTAATGCAGCTTTCAGCAGCACATCATTCTGCCTGTTTTTTAAGGTTTGTTGTTTGCTTTGTGGAGTGGTGGTTGAATCTGCTTGTTGCTAGGGCTTGCAATCCAGCAATGGGGAAAATGGCCACTGCCACTGTATACTATGACGAAGCAATTGAAATACTCCTTTGGAGATATTTCAGAATATCTCCAAGATATCCCAGAAACAAAAAGCAACCTGATCTCTTAAGTACAGAGCAGAACTTTGTGCTAGAAGAGTTTGTAGGTATGAAAGAACTGAAAGGAAACTGTTCCATCCTCTGGGGGAAAGCCCACTTCAGTTTGCTTGTTTCTGCTGATTACGACACAGTGAAAACACTTAGAAGATAACAGTACAAACTGTTCCAATAAATTGCTGCATTTCTGCCACCTTTAAATGTGGATTGCTTGCAGCAAAGAATGAATTGTTTCCCATCATGTACTAACTGTACAAGACTACTTTTAGTAAGTGGTATGCTGTTGGAACCTGGCCTCTAGAAAGAGAATCAGGCCTTTTCCTTAATAGTACTGACTAAGCCAGAAGAATTAAAATTTAAAATATTTCAGTAATCCAGAAGTAAATTTTATTTACATTTTAAAGTTGGTACTCTGGTACAGTGTTCTTTAGATTATCACAATATATTCCCATTTCTGGCAATCAGCTGAAGTCATTCAGTTTTGTACAAGATTATCCATAGCTGTTGCTGCTTGTATCTAAATCCAAAGTATAAAATCTGAGTTTCTACAAGTAGGCTACAAATAAAGTAACAGGTTTAAAACAATGCGGGTGGAAGTCCACTGCCAAAGAGTAGTTTCCACGAACTTGGTATTTTCCATCTGGAAGATGTAGATGCAGGACTGCCAGGCTGTTGCTTCAAGTAAATAAAAACCATAAGTGTTAGACCCAAGTGTTAACCGAAAATGCCTGCACTTACTCCTTGGTATCACTTGGTTAATAAGCAAACCATGTTCTAATGCACTTCCCTGGAGATCTATGCCAATGCTTTGCACCCTATTCCAAGGGTCCTTGCAATTTCTTTAAAAATGAAAACATCAGCAACATCATACAACTTCTCGTAAACATAATTTTTTACATACTACATAAAACATACTACAGATTTTTCTCTGCAAGAAACAATGTGCTCAGTTACAGCTCTGGCAAGTGCCATGTGAACTAAACATGGATCCTCAAACATTTTCAGTGCACAGATATTCTGTAGCAAGTGTGCAAGGCTGCTTTAGCAAAGAGGCAGATGTGGAAAGTGTGACCTGAAGAGCAGGAGTTTGAAAGCTATTGGTCTACGTAGCTCCTCCAATTCCCCTCTGTCCCAGCCTACACACAATTGGATAACATTCTTATGAGTAACCATATAATCCCATACATGGCCTTTGGAAACCAAAGTGCAAGGAGTACTGTAAATCAACATTCATAAAGGGAATAATTTTTGCCAGAGCAATTCGTTATTCAACTTCCAAAGCTAAAGATACTGTATTACTGCGGACAAGCACACACTTACTTGGTTTGCTGTTAAGTGTAACCATTCATTAAGATAGTCAGCAAGAGCAAGTGCATCAGGGATATTGTCTCCCTCTGAGCAAAACTTCAGCAAAACAACCATTTGAATTCCTCTTGTACAGCTGGAAGAGAAATAGACCCAATGCATTAACTAAACAGATAATTCTTTTATACTCTCCAATTTGAGTCAGAGACCGTTTCAAAAGTTCAGTTATAGTTTATCAATTTTTCCTTTATGAGGTATGCACCTCACAATATGTTAAATAAATTTGCATTGCTTATTTGCACTTCAGTGTAAATTATACATTCTTCAACTAGTGTTGTTGAATGTTATAAATGCTTTTTACATAAGAACATAAGAACATAAGAACAGCCCCACTGGATCAGGCCATAGGCCCATCTAGTCCAGCTTCCTGTATCTCACAGCGGCCCACCAAATGCCCCAGGGAGCACACCAGATAACAAGAGACCTCATCCTGGTGCTCTCCCCTACATCTGGCATTCTGACTTAACCCATTCCTAAAATCAGGAGGTTGCGCATACACATCATGGCTTGTACCCCATAATGGATTTTTCCTCCAGAAACTCGTCCAATCCCCTTTTAAAGGCGTCTAGGCTAGACGCCAGCACCACATCCTGTGGCAAGGAGTTCCACAGACCGACCACGCGCTGAGTAAAGAAATATTTTCTTTTGTCTGTCCTAACCCGCCCAACACTCAATTTGAGTGGATGTCCCCTGGTTCTGGTATTATGTGAGAGTGTAAAGAGCATCTCCCTATCCACTCTGTCCATCCCCTGCATAATTTTGTATGTCTCAATCATGTCCCCCCTCAAGCGTCTCTTTTCTAGGCTGAAGAGGCCCAAACGCCGTAGCCTTTCCTCATAAGGAAGGTGCCCCAGCCCCGTAATCATCTTAGTTGCTCTCTTTTGCACCTTTTCCATTTCCACTATGTCTTTTTTGAGATGCGGCGACCAGAACTGGACACAATACTCCAGGTGTGGCCTTACCATAGATTTGTACAACGGCATTATAATACTAACCGTTTTGTTCTCAATACCCTTCCTAATGATCCCAAGCATAGAATTGGCCTTCTTCACTGCCGCCGCACATTGGGTCGACACTTTCATCGACCTGTCCACCACCACCCCAAGATCTCTCTCCTGATCTGTCACAGACAGCTCAGAACCCATCAGCCTATATCTAAAGTTTTGATTTTTTGCCCCAATGTGCATGACTTTACACTTACCGACATTGAAGCGCATCTGCCATTTTGCTGCCCATTCTGCCAGTCTGGAGAGATCCTTCTGGAGCTCCTCACAATCACTTCTGGTCTTTACCACTCGGAAAAGTTTGGTGTCATCTGCAAACTTAGCCACTTCACTGCTCAACCCTGTCTCCAGGTCATTTATGAAGAGGTTGAAAAGCACCGGTCCCAGGACAGATCCTTGGGGCACACCGCTTTTCACCTCTCTCCATTGTGAAAATTGCCCATTGACACCCACTCTCTGCTTCCTGGCCTCCAGCCAGTTCTCAATCCACGAGAGGACCTGTCCTCTAATTCCCTGACTGTGGAGTTTTTTCAGTAGCCTTTGGTGAGGGACCGTGTCAAACGCCTTCTGAAAGTCCAGATATATAATGTCCACGGGTTCTCCCGCATCCACATGCCTGTTGACCTTTTCAAAGAATTCTATAAGGTTTGTGAGGCAAGACTTACCCTTACAGAAGCCATGCTGACTCTCCCTCAGCAAGGCCTGTTCGTCTATGTGTTTTGAGATCCTATCTTTGATGAGGCATTCCACCATCTTACCCGGTATGGATGTTAGGCTGACTGGCCTATAGTTTCCCGGGTCCCCCCTCTTTCCCTTTTTAAAAATAGGCGTGACATTTGCTATCCTCCAATCTTCTGGTACCGTGGCCGTTTTGAGGGACAAGTTGCATACCTTAGTCAAGAGATCTGCAACTTCATTCTTCAATTCCTTAATAACCCTTGGGTGTATGCCATCAGGGCCCGGTGACTTATTGATCTTTAATTTATCAATGAGGTCTGAAACATCTTCTCTTTTAACCTCTATCTGACTTAACGCCTCGGTTAGGAGGGGCCGTTCGGGCAGTTTTTATATACATCCATGTTCTACCAATCAGAAAACATTTAAAAAAATTCTGATAGTTTGAACTATAATTGTTTAAAGATGAAGGGTATATAATTGTATAAACTTCTGCTTACAGAAGTGCTATCTGCCCCATTTTCTGGTACTCCAGTCTCCTGCCCTCTTCCCAGGGTCATCCAAGCCTCAGAAAAAGTTTGTCAGGGACATGCAGGATGCTGTATGGCAAGGATGAGATAGGGAAGATGTAGTTGTATACATACTTCTTTGGATAGAAGTTGATACATTTATAGCAGAAGTAGAATCTGAACTAAAGGCCAGGTTCAGTTCTCTGTCCAGATGATATGGACTTCTTGGAAATAACTTCTGAAAGTAACATGATTTCTTGCATGCTATTCAGTAAGACCAGTGTTCATTATATAGAAACATAGCAAATACATTCCTTTCAGAAACCAAGGCTGGGATCAAAATCACTAAATTGCTAGGGGCATGACATGACTTTTTCCTCTTGCTATGAGCAACAGATGCCATCCCCCATGTGATTTCCTCAAAGCACTTTTGAAACTCTCCTCTTCTTCAAAGAGGTTTGCCATCCAAAATGGGGAGCTAACGCTGAAGAAACACCAGGTTGCTGTCCCCTGCGCATGCAGAATTAGTTCTGCAGGTCTTTGGATCCTGGAAGTAATTTGGTGAAGAACTGCCCATCACCATTAAACACAGAATAGTTATTAAATGTATAGTCATGTTCCATATTACTCCATGACTGCCTCACTAACCTCTCAGTGAATAACAGTTTTGTGATACCACCTCCCGGAATATGGAGCACTTTTGCATCATCATTTACTTCAGGGAAAGCTGCTATTTTCTCCAGTTGTTTCCAGTTCAGTCTCTGCATTTGATCACTATCTGTTTTCTGAACAGCAGGTGAAAGCAAGTATCGAAGGGAGGTACTGTCAATAAGATATATGCATAAGTTGCCAAAGAGATAATAACTGAGATGTTTCTTTTAAGCATGTTAATTAATAAGGCAAGCAGCCAGCAGACAAAAACAAAGATGGTCATTAACATAAACCTCCAATGTCTTCTTATGTGGCCAAAAAAATTAAGTAACTAGTATTGTGTACATGAGGGAAATTCTAGTCAAAGTAACAAGTTATGGTAAACTGGGGGTTGGGGGGCTCCTCAAAAGTATGTAGGGTGCAGGGGACTACAGAGAGAAGGAGAGGTTGGCAAAAATTACACTCCCCCTTGCATAAACAACTTCTACAAATGGAAGAGCACAGGTTATCACTTTATGAAAGAAAAATACACGCTACTTAAAACACTAAAAAATCTTTTGATAATCAGCCACAACTAAATGTTAAACCAGATAATTTATCACGTTGCTCTTGGAAAGGCTCAGTCTTGTGACTGGCCTAACTCAAGCAGTTAATTGTTTGACAAAACCACACCACTGCTGCCAGAAAGACGCTACACTACAGTTATAAGCGTGACACTGTGCATAACAGTCTTCTGATGATTAAGAGACTGAAAACATTACATGACAAAAGATACATGCCCAGTCTAGTTTAAAACCTAGAGTATAAGTGGACATCACTCGCCATTTGCATGGAACAAATTCTAAAATCTTTTTCAGGGGGCTGGGTGTTATTTTGGTGCTTATAGTATTATCTTAGCTGTATGGCACTTTGGACAACATCTGTTAGGAACAATGGCTGAGAAATTTTGAAAAAGGACACACAGCACACATATTCATTACATCATTAGAAATGGACGTACCCAAGAAGCTGTTGATCATTACGTTGGTAAGCATGACTGCTGGATAAAACAGCAACCTTGGCAAATCCACAGCTTTTCACCCAGGACAGAAGCATTTGACAGAAAGCGCTATATTTATTCTTGCAGAAAGAGGAAAAAGTAAAAGATCAGTTTAGGAACAGGTTAAAACATTCTCCACTACTTTAAAACTATGGAATTCTTAGAATTATACACAATCTAAAAAGATGCGACATCTGTGGCTTGTGTCCTTTTCAAAAAAAAAAGAGACTCTTGATGGAGGTGGTCAGTTTTGAAAACCTTATGAAAACCAACTGTTAAAAAGAACTTTGGGCAAGCCAGTAATTTAATTAATTAGTCTCTTCCATTTTCATGGCAATGCAACAGGTGAAGTTTGTATATGCTCCTAATAAGTAAAGGTGTATGTTTCTGGCAAATTAGATAGGATTACAGCCTACTGAACACAATAGTCTTACTTCTGAGTAAATAACACCATTTTCAAAATCTCTACTAATAAGAATATCTTCGTGTTCTAGATGGTATTCTAACAACATAATGTCCTAACCCATCAACATGGATAGTGTACTATTACATTTTCCCTATTATAAATTGGGACATTTTAAATGAGTACACCTGCTAACCAGGCAGAGAGACACTTTTTCAAGGGTTGTTCATCTTAGCAGGGGAGAGTAACTGTGCATCTTCAGTGCAGTATCTTTTCTAGTGACAGTTTGCTGCTGCTTCTTCTGCATCCTTGTGCAGAAAGATTGTGAGTCTCTTAAAGTCAGGTGGCCATTAATTTTTTCCCCTGTAAACCACTTTGTGATCTTGTTTGCTGAAAAGATGTATTCAAGAATAATAATAAGGGCATTACACTGGAAGATCCCACATAATGGGACCCTTGATTTACAGGCTTCATGTTTCTTCCTCTTCCCACTGTGTACATTCAACAATCCAGAAATCTAAAGCAACTGAAGGAGTGAAGTTCAAAGTTTCACTTATGTAGTGACTTGAAATATGTTTCCAAACTGAAGGCTTTCAGTTTGAGATTTTATTATAATTTGGCCTGTGAAGTCCATATCATTTGGACACACTAGATATTACTCCAAAGGACCATTCTAAAATAGAACTAATTGCAAATCACTGTCATTTGTTAACACCTTTTCTTCCAGATCCTTACTAAAAAAATTGTTTATTGTCAGATATTTAAATACATTTGCCACTTTTCTAAGTTCATATAATTTTATAGTTCATACAATAGTCATGATCATCCAGTCTTAGGAAGCAGAGATTTTTTCATATCACTTTGCGGTATAGTAATTTTAAACCTCCAGTAGAGATACATACCTTTATGAATGGTGATCTGATCTGCAAGACCACCAGCTCTTTAGAAGGCACTGCATATACTACAGGAAGAAATCGTGTAAACAAAAAATATATCAAGACAGAAAATCAATTACATCTCATTTCTAATTCTACATAGAATGCCAGGATGTTTAAGCAAATTGCTGACAAAATGGATCAGTGAGTGTTTTGCAGTTACATCTTCACTACATTTGGACAACACAGTGAACAGAAATACAAAAGGCTAGCCATTTATCTGTTGGATACCATGGGGCCAAGAGAGAGCCCTGTTGTTACGTGAAAATCCCCTTTTTCCCTTCCAAGTTGTGTTTTTATATCTAGTTATGTATTTTGGACTATACAGACCAAGCAAGCAGGCCACTCCTCCCCCAGCACATGTTTCTAAGGGCCATGGCCAAGCTACAAACACATGAATTACACAAACTCCCACTTCCTTGCAGAACCTAATCACTGTGTCTCCTGATTATGCAAAACAAGCATGCACCTATGGAGGAGGAAGTCTATTGTTCTTTTGTTGTAGCTTTAACACTCTTAAGCACCTTATGCAAATTGCCTCCCTCCCCCAGAGCCAAGCTTTGCTGATAACAGAGTTCTGGACCCTTCCACCTTTTCTTTACATACTTCAAGTGTTACTGAGCATGCCCACAGCTCTGGGATACTTCCGGTCAGTTTGAATTGACTTCCAGGTCAAAGACAACTCTTAAGAGAGAACTCAGAGCACATGCTCTCTCTCTGACTGCCCACTGGCCGGAGTGGCCAGACTCTTCCTCCAACTCCCCCCCCCCCGGACAGGTAAATATATTGTTGCGTCTAAATTCCCCCCCCCTTCTTCCCTACCTATTCCTCCCTGCTCCCCCATCTTTAGTCAGCAACTGGGTTTAGCAGATTAAGGAACCCCTATAATACCTCCCTACTTTCTGTCCATTTCTGATTCTTTTTCGGATGCACCCCAAAATACATAGCACACGCATCCACCACTAGTTAGGTACACCAGACCAGTACTAGAAATCTATACTTATCGATTCTCTATGTGTATTATGTTTTACCTTTGTGTATTTTTGCAATAAAAATATAATCCTTTGATTGAAAGTTACCTTTCTCCCAGTCTCATTAAGCTAAACAAGAGATTTCTTTGCTCTACGCTGTCTTGTATCCAGCCTATGGTCCCAAAAGTTTCCAGAAGGCTAATATAAATAATTCCCCTAAACAAAACAGCCTTTTTGGTAACACTGTGGCACTCCACATGATACTTCTCTCTAGAGTGACATGAAACTTTAGTTTATACTTGCTGGGAATAGTTGCTGGACCAACTTTGAACTCACCTAATTTTAGTGCCATCTAGCCCATATTTTATAGTTTATCAAGAGCTTATCACAGGAATCATGGGAGATTATCACTGGCGACTAGGTACCTTATGTCCATGGCATTCCCACAACTTTTTTCGAGCAGACTCAAGCTGGCTTATATAAATCACCCCATTACTTTCTACAGTAAGTGCTCACAGACTTGTTAAAGATAGAGACAGCATTTACTCATCTCCAGTCCTTCAGCACCTCATCTGTTCTCCAGGAGTCCTAAATGATTACAGAAAGTGGCTCTGAGCCCACCTCTGCAAGCTCCTTTAGCACTCAGGAGTTAATCTGGTCCTAGAGACTTACATTTATTTTTAAAAAAATTAGGTGTTTCCTTACCATCTCTGTATCTATCTTGAGTTGTGATGCTCCCCCATCGCTGTTAATCGATACCTTCAGATACCAAAGTCTCATGTAGAGCATTAAAAGGTAAGCACCAATGCTTTGAATTGCAGTTGGAAAGAGTTTGATATGAAGATGACATGGGGCTCCACATGGGAGCTCACACAATGCTCACACAAAGACACAGATATCTGAAAATATCTTCACATGGAATACAGTGAGCACCTACAAGATGCAACTGATTGAAGGAGACATACAAGATCCAATGCATCCTCAGTTATAGACGCTGCTTTCTGGTATTGCCAGTGAAACAGCATACCACTGTAATCATGTGATCTGCTTCTAGAAAGTAACAGCTATAGCCAGGGAAGCACCAGAGCAGATGCCACTATTCCACTATTACTCTACGTGGGAAAAATTTTCAAATGCAGGAACTAGGAATTATATAAAACACATTGTGGAGTGGTCAAATGGAGGTCAAATCAATACCCAAAAATGTCTTGGCAAGATTATTTTTATAACACTTACCTTCAGCATTTATACAAAGCTCTGTCGCATTCTCTTCTGTCGTTGCATATGGATTGTTTCCAATCATTGGCACAAGGCAGTCAGTATAAAAGTAACCAATTCTGGACATGCCAAGTGTGAAAATGACTAAATCTACAGATAGCTGGCCAACATTTCCCACTGACACAGCTGGCTGAAATGACATAACAGACATATTGGAATTTCATAATCTCAACTGCCTTAGGTTCCAATCCTATCTAACTTTCCAGCTCTGGTGTAGCCACAATGCAGCCCCATGGTAAGGGAACACATGTTCCCATACCTTTAAAAGGCTCCAGTGACTGCTCCTCCACCACAGGATGCAGTCCATAACCCACTGGCACAATTGCACCAGCACTGGAAAATTGGATAGCATTAGGCCCTTATTCATCCTGGTTTTGCTTTGTGTAAAATCATTACACTAAAATAAAAAAACATAATCTGTAATATTCCTTAATTGAAATAGAATGAGAAGCTTCAACACCCTTTTTAGCATAGATGCATCGCATTTTTCAGCACTTCATGATGTTATGTCCCCTGCTAATTGGGTAAGAGGCACTTTTTCAAGTGGGTGCTCCTCTTTTCTTAGCAGGGGGAGAGTAACTGGCCCACCTCACCCCAGCAGTGTCTGTTCTAGTGGCTGTCTGCTGGTATTCTTTTGCATCTTTTTAGATTGTGAGCCCTTTTGGGACAGGGAGCCATTTAGTTAGTTGATTTTTCTCTGTAAACTGCTTTGTGAACTTTTAGTTGAAAAGCGGTATATAAATACTGTTAATAATTAATAATAATGGCAGCAGTTCAACCTCAAGAAACTGGTCTACACAAAATTGTGTTCTACTGGATAGAACTTACAAATAGAAAAAAACCACATGTATGCAATATTGCACATGTATCTACAGGGCATCTCAAGAAAATGTACACAAACTTTATAGTGTCAAATTTATTATGCTAGAATTTGCACATATACTGCATATGGTGTACACAGAAGCAGTTGCTTGACTCAGTTAATTAATTAGACCATGCTCGAAATGTTCCTCATTGGCATCTACACAACCCTAACATTTTCATCTAAGGAAGTGTTTCTCCAACTGTGGGTTGGGACCCACTAGATGGGTCGTGAGCCAATTTCAGGTGGGTCCCCATTCATTTCAATATTTTATTTTTACTATGTTTGACTTGATGTTACCATGTTATGTGACTGCATCTGGGGAAATGTTACAGACCTGTACTTTTAACAAGCTTCTATGTCTATTCTTTTAACAATGATAGTCAATGTGTTGCAAGGTGTTGCAAGGTTCAAAAGCAAACTCAGTAGGCAAGAGTGGTGATCATCTGCAAGCTTTATTTCGTTGCCAGCAACGGGCTTCTCAGGGACTCCAGTCCAAAGCGAAGAGAGCAATTTTTCCAGTCTGAACCTCTCCCTTATATTTCATTTTGGCTCCTTTGTTTGAGGAGTTTTGCACTTTTCATTGGCTGGAGTTTGACATCATAGATGGGGCTTGCTCTGGGTTGGCTAGAGATAGCTTTACAAACATTTGATTGGTGAGCTTCAAGTTACAGGTTTCAAATAAGGCAATACCATACATTTAAACATATAGAAAACTTTGTTTTCAAGTACCAGTGGAGAGCACTGTAACCTCATTTTTATTCAGAACTGGCTTCTTGGCATGTCCTTTGTACTTATCTTTTGGCATCCTCAACTTGCTTGGCCTTGGCAAGAGCCACCTGTTTATCTCTAACATTCTTTTCTGTCTGCTCCCATCAGACACGGTGGGCTTTTTGCCAACCTTTGTTTAAGCTGAGCCCTCTGACTTGCCTCTATTTCATGTTGTGATCCCATATGTGACCTGTTACCTTTGATGTATAGTGGTGTAAACATATATTTAATATAAGACAAACCAACCTCTTATTGAAAATAAGGATTTTAAGAAATCTTTTCTCATTTACTTTTACCAAATTAAATCTCCCTCTGTCTGTTGTAGCCCAGACAGAGGCTCTCATGAATGTTTTAGCTTAATCAGGGAGTTTTCCCATAGATGTTTTGTTATCTGTTCTTGTCTAGCTGTGTTTGCATCTTTGTAGAAAATGCTATTTCCATCTGCCAACAGATAAGCTGTCCCTTGCATTGCTTCTCCACCATAATGTTGCAAGTCCCTCACCAAAATGTTGCAAGTGCGTGTACTTTCCCTCATAATATTCCAATTTCCCCACATTCTGGTGCCAAGACAAAAGTTTTATCTTTGAAAAGCAACTTTTCCCACTTGCTTTCTCGTTTGCTGTTGCCAAAAGTCTGAGATGCAGGTTTCCGAAAGTATCAAGCAGGACCTTGAATCCTCAAGGTCTTACAGAGATACAGGCTGAGACAGATCTTTGATTTAGCTGGAAATAGCTTTTGCCAGGGTTGCATCTGAGTTACATTTGAGACTTGAGGCTTAAGCATCTTTAATAGTAAAATCTAATAGCTTTTTCCACCTTTTTATGTATTTTATGCTATTATTCAACTTTCAAACAGTTAAAACTCACGTTAAAGCCACTACATTCTTATATATATGTTAATTACGCTTTATAACTATTAAGGCATTGAAGAATTATTTGGCAAGCAAGCAAACATTGTAATCCCTTGGCATTTCTATGAAACTCTGGTATAATACCTCTCCCAGTGTTTAATATGTGCACACAACACTGTTCTTTTGGTTTAAAAAAGAAGCCTAAAGAATTATGTTTAGCCTGATAAATCCTCTAAGCAGAGTTGCTTGGCAGCTTTCGTTGGAGAGCCCCGACCCAGGGAAACTCTTTGGCGTTTCTTTTTCCTCCCCATGATTCTTTATCTGTTGAATTCCCCAGCAGTCAGAATCCAATCCAAAGCAATCCACAGCTTGTCAATTAAAGTAAAAAATAGCAGAGCCACAAGAGGGATCCTTGTCAATAAAAGAAAATTAGGTATGCTGAGAAAGTGGACCAAAAACTGGCACACAGATGTTGTTTTAGGAGCACTCCAACAAAAGAGCTGTTAGCCAGAAGCCATCTTGAATCCCACATGCACATCCCATTTCATGCTTAGGGATTTCATGCTTCTGCTTAGAGGATTTATCAGGCTGGACTGAGACAGCAATTGAGACTTGCATCCCTGCTTCTACAAACAAATTCTCTGTATTGGAATCTGTATTGGAATCATCACCTTCTGCTGTTGGAAAGGAAAATGGGGAGTGCTGTGAGAATGCCTCTGAACCTGTTTATGAAAGATCTCTGCAAGCTGGGAGACACAACACAGCTTCTACACCCTCCTCTCCAACAAAGGAAAATATTATTCTTACCGACTGCCTCCTGGAAGATAACAATGACGCGGACAAACTTCAGAACTCAAAGGAGGGTAAGGAGGGTATGTTTCCACCTAACAGTCCCTTGTTGCCTCTTATGGCGGAGCAGTGTGTGATATCAGGGAGGACCGCCTTGATTTTCTTTCAAGAAATAAAATGTATAGCCTCCCGGGTTAGCACCCTCCAGGAGTCAGTTCTCCCTCCGAGAATTGTTTTGTAAACATTTCGTTGACCCCCAGCTACCGCAACAGCAGACACATGGGAGGCATAAAAGCTTCACTCCTAAACCTGAGAGGCATAAAAGGCAAAAAAGCTTAACTCCCAAGCCTAAGAGTGGGGGAAGAGAAAGGGAGAACATGGAGAAGACAGAGAATCCAACTGTATCTCGGCATCTTCTAGTGAAACAGGTGACCCTTGAACTCAAAAAGAATGTGTATAATGTTGGTAAATGGCTAAATAAATTTAAAATTGTGGATTCGCTGGCTAGATTACTTAGATCGGAACCCAGATGTATTGATTTAAAGTATTACCAGAGATTGGCTGCCCCTCCAGATAGAACAAAATTGAGGCTGGAATTTGCAAGCCCGACCATCCCCCTGATGCTTTTCAGAATGCGGGGTTTTCTGAACTCTTATGAAATAAGAGCAATGAGAGTTTTTACAGATATAAGCCGGCCACCAATGCTGCCTTCTAAACGCTTATCTGCAGCTCCTCCAGCTGTTATCATTCCAAGGTCAAGGTTTGAGAGGCTTGGCATGGAGCCTACGACTGCTGCTGCTAATGACCCGTTGGAGAGCTATGTAGTTAACTCTCAAAATACTTTGAAAAATCTGCCCTGGACTTGTGCTGCTAATGATTCAGAGGAGCAGTGTTAAAAATCCACAAGATATTTTGGAAAACCCTCTGAATACAGCCATAAATGAATTGGAAGAGATGACAGCCTCCCTCGAGGAATCCTTGGCAAGGCTAATGCCCAGAACGCCTAGGGTGCTTCCCACAGTGGCAGTAGAGGCTATGGTCCATTCAAGTCAGGTTTGCCATGTGGAGGACATGGATACAGCTCCCCCTTCTGAGAGAGAATTGGCAGAGCTGGATGACTCTCAGGACTTGGTACTTCTACTGGCCTCTACACAAGAAGGTGGAGGAGAAACAGCTGAACAAACATCCCCTCCTGCTGAACTCTTTGGGGAGCCAATAAATACTGCTGGTAAGGCACCCAACATAGAACAACCAACAGCTTATTTACAATCATCTGGCATTAGCTCTGCTCTCCAGAAATCCAGCATGGCCAATGGAAGTAATATGAGACTGGAAACTACGCACCCAAGACAATACTGGGGAAGAAGACCTAGATTTTAGAGAACTTCTGTTCCAACTGGAGGCTGAGGAGGGATCTCTTTCCTCAGAGGTTTTGGAGGCCTTTAAAAATTTGTCTGCTGGAGAGCAAGCCAAAGTTATTGATAATTTGGATAAGATTAGAGTCCAACTTAAAGACTCTATGGCTGGACAGATGACCATGACCTCAACTGCTATTGGAACAAGGACTGCTCAGTCGAACTCTAACGTTCCCCACCGACCATCTGCTGTTAAACCTCTAAAACACAGAAGCTTATTTCTTTGGGACGTGGTGAGGAAGACATTCAAGCTCTCCCACCAGATTGACTTACATCTGCAACACCTGATCTCACATCAAGGACGTATTTAAAACTTCTTTCTTGGAATATTGCAGGATGGCGTAGCAAGATTAACGATGAGACTTTCCAGAGATATTTATGTGATTTTCATTTAATCCTTTTGCAGGAAACCTGGTCTCAAATTCCTTTACACCTTCAAGGTTTTAATTCCTACAACATTCCAGCTTATAGAATAAGCTCCAAGGGGCGTTTGCAAGCAGGGATGACAATTTTTGTCTCTTCCCAGCTAAATTCAGAACTGGTGGTCACCAAGACAACTAGCAAATTATGTCATGCAGTCAAGCTTATTCTTAACAATCTCCAGTTAATAATTGTAAATGTTTATCTTCCTCCTGGCTTGAACAACCAATTATTATCCCAGAATTGGAGCACCTTCTCTAAAATTGTCACGGAGTTAGACATGGAATTTCCTTCATGCCATTGTCTTATCGGTGGGGATTTCAACGCCAGGGTTGGAAATTCAGAGCCATTGCTCAGTACTGCCGCAAACTTAGATCCTGATTCATCTCTCCTTGATTTATTTTCTTTAGAAAGATTTTCCAAAGATAATAAAACGAATGCAGCTGGCCTCTATTTGGCCAGATTTTGTGTTAATTTTAATACAATATGGTTAAATGGCCTTGTAGATTTCCCCAATTCAGGTGAATTCACATACGCTTCAGCCATTGGTTCCAGTGTTATAGATTATTTCTTGGTTCCACTTCACCTCAAGGTCAATGTTATTGATTTTTTGGTTGATGATCTAGGAATGAGTGACCATTTTCCTTTAATACTCAAGCTAGATTTAGGTTCTTTCCAGTACTCCACCCCTGATGTAGAGCTTGAAAATGAATATGAAATTAGGCCTAAAATCATGTGGAATACTACAATTAATCAGAAAATGAGCGAACTGCTCTACACGGAGCCGTACAAGAGCTATAGAACCCAACTTTTAAATGAGTCAGATCCAATAGAACTAATTAAGATATGTGAGTTATTAATCTCTAGGGTTTCATCCACTTTAGTCTCCTACACTAGTATACCCTCTGCTAAAGGTGGTACAGGGGAGGGATCCCAAACAATATCCCCTTGGTTTGATAGGGATTGTATGGATCTCAAAAATCAGATTAGATCCGTTTACCAGCAATACCGCTATTCAGGGGCTATTCAAATTCCCGATACATATTTATTCTAAAGAAGCAGCTGAAACAACTGATCCAAGAAAAGCGACATAATTATGCTTCCCGCTTGTGGTATAAGCTACTAGCCGCCATAGAACATAAAAATTCTAAGCAATTTTGGGGTATAATCACCAATTCTGCTCAGAAAACTGCACCTCGCTCTCAGATGGTCATCTCCCCACACGAGTGGTGCCGCTTTTTCTCCACCTTATATCGCCAAGAGGGTGAAAGTGGCTTAGCATCTTTTACTTTAAATCCTTCAGCAACCACCCCATGGCCTCCTGTATCCACTGAAGAAATTATAGAGCTAGTTTCTCAAAGTAAACAAGGGAAAGCTCCTGGGCCAGATTTGGTATTGTCAGAGATCCTGAAAGTGGACCCCGAATGGTGAGCCCCTATTCTATCCTCATTATTCACAGTAGTGGACCAAACAGGTATAATACCAGCTGAATGGACAAATGCTACTATAGTGCCTATTTACAAAAAAGGCGACCATCGTGATCCCTCCAATTTCAGACCTATAAGCCTTTTATCAGTGGGGGGAAAACTTTATGTAAAACATCTTTTAAACAAGCTGCTATCCTGGATGGAAGATCTGGGCCTTCCAGGGTGGGATCAGATAGGATTTCGAAAAGGATCTTCACCAACTGATCACTGTGCTGTTTTAGCTCATCTGATTGACAAGTACACAAGGCTAAAAAATCAAAAATTATATGTTGCCTTTCTGGATCTTAAAGGAGCATTTGACTCTATTAATAGATCGCTGCTATGGGACAAACTAGTTAAACTCAATATAGACCCTAGACTTCTAACTCTTATTCAGAAACTTTATACAGGCACCACCTGCCAAATTAAATTTACATCTTTGGGGAAATTGACCCCCAAAATTCAGGTCGAAAGGGGAGTGAAACAGGGGTGCATTTTAGCACCCACTCTTTTTAATCTTTTTCTACACGATTTTACCCCCTTTTTGCTTCAGATAGATGGACATTTTTCCAAACTAGGTTCAATGCATAGTCCAGCATTGCTTTATGCAGATGATGCAGTGCTAGTATCCTGTACACCTATTGGACTTGAGCGACTTTTAAATAGAACTTCTGACTATCTGAAATGTAACAAACTTGAATGGAACTCTCAAAAAACCAAAGTTATGGTCTTTTCAAAATCATGGAGCCCAGGTACTTGGTCTATTAGAGGGGAGAAACTGGAACAGGTCAAAAGCTTTAAATACCTTGGAATTCACTTCCACTACAATCTTTGCTGGGGTACTCATCAAAAATTGGTTACCAACTTGGCCCGTGTCACTTTGCAGAGCACCAATCGATTCTTTTTTAGTCAGGGCAATCATTATATACCAGCTGCTCTCAAGGTATTTAATGCCAAGGTAATGGCACAGCTCCTGTACGGGTGCCCTATCTGGATTAGTTCTATAAATCACACCCTTGAGAGTATCCAAGCTAAATTTTTGCGGGCTATCCTGGGTTTACCTAAATCTGTACCATACTCTGCATTATGTCTGGAGACCGGACAATCGCTCTTAGTATCAAGAGCATGGCTTTTAACCATACGCTATTGGCTCCAATTACATTATAACGTGAAACCAGGCAGTCTCCTATCCAGAATGCTATCTGAGTCTGGTTCTTCTAAATGGTATAGCCAAATTAAATCAAAAATCAAATCAATTGGTTTTTCACTGGATTTTTTAAGTTTCTATCCATTCCCTGGAGTTTATCAAAGGGCAAAGCAAAGAATGCTAGACATTGAGGCACAAAACCTCTTTGAACTTGCTTCTAGAATTTGCTCCCCTCTTAATTTCTCTATCCCGCTAAAGTATGGGCAAATGGCTCCTTATCTGAGTATTCTGATCAACCCCTCTGAACGTCGTGCAATCTCTTTGGCAAGATTCAATGTGTTTCCATCCAAGGTCACAGAAGGCAGATATAGGCAAATACCATATAAAGAACGCCTCTGCCCTTGTAATTTGGGAAATGTTGAATCAATCATACACATTCTTTTTTATTGTCCTCGGCAAACTAGATCCCGCCACACTTACATGACTCCACTTCTCGGCAAAATGAATGGGCTTCGGATGAGGCAAAACCGAAGTGTCTCCTAAATGACTGCTCACCAGATGTGCTAGAGGGAATTTCTAAATTTTTACTTTTGGTGATTTCCAAGCCTTCTTAATGTAATTTGTCAAAAATGTTGATATTTTATGTTGAACTGTAAATGTTTTATTAGTAATTTAGTATCTTAACTCCGTTTTTGATAAACGGGATTAGGACTAATTATGTTTGCTTTTATGATTTCTCTATCTATGCCTAATAAAGGTTTATTCATTCATTCATTCAATTATGTTTAAACTGCAAAATACTTTTTTTTTGCCATGGGTTTTCATCTGTCCTGTCTGCTCAAGATGGAATTTCCCCCCTAAATACAATGTGTGCCTTGTCCGCTATCTCTTGTTTCGCTGCCAAGAGCTTCTGGCACTCTGCCAATTCTGCCAGCTTGCAGTTTTCAAACTTCTTCTTCAGACAGAGACAGTGTGGATTTTAAGTTCTAAGCATACATTTTCCCATTAAGCTTGTAAACATTTGATTTGTTCTAATTGCTTTAAGCTAATTTGTTTTGATTGCATAGCATAATGGCTTTCATGACCCTGTATCAAATGGGACTTACTCTAGGGTAAGTGTGAGTAGGATTGCAGCCTAGGATTGTAAAAAAATTTCCTGCTTGATGATGTCACTTCTGGTCATGATATCACTTCCAGTGGGTCCTGACAGATTCTCATTATAAAAAATGGGTCCTGGTGCTAAATGTGTGAGAACAACTGGTCTAACGGATCAGCAGATATCCACCAACATGTGTGCTGGAATGATAACACACACTTCAACTGATTCCCTTAAATGTTCAAGTGTTGCAGGTTTTCTAGAATGAAGTGTGCATGAACTAGAGCTCATTAAAATATGTGTACATTTTTTTGAAGACATGGTGTATTTCATGTTACACATGTGGTAGAAGTCTGGGACAGGTGATGAATTAACTACATATAAATATTGTTTGTAACTACAGTACTTAGTTCAATATCAGATAATAAAGATTAAAAAAAGCAATGACATACATTGTCACTTACACCAATGTTTTTAGATCATTGTTTAGATTTAGATGAACAGCATACACGTTTTCTTTATACAGAATAAAGGAGTCCTGGCTCTGCAGTAAACAAAGTCAAAGTTGACCAAGCTGGTTTACAGTTTGAGAGCTTTTGGTCCACCACAGAAGTCAAAAGTCTTCTGTTGGGTCCAACAGAAAAACAGGTCCAAGTGAAACAGATGACACATTATATGGCAACTTCACGGGGCTATAGTTCTACTGTTCCCCTTTTAGGGGCGAAGGTTTGAGCTATTAGTATTACTACAAAATTAGATTATGTTACTACTAGAAGGGCAACATAAGTTTGTGAGAAAGTGACAAAATCATTACTGAATGAACAAGAGTTTCAAAATATTTTTATTTTAAAAATGTGAAAGACCAGGTTGCTAACAGAAACACTTTGCTCAGGTTTAACAAATTGAAGGTGAAATATAAATTTAGCCTTAATGTACTGTGAAGCTTTGTATTACTGGAAGTCTAAAATTATAATAATAAAATATAGTATTAGATAGAATGCATTTCCATGACTTAAAGATAAAAGAAAAAAATGCACACAATATATGGAGAACCTTGGATAAACATAAATCAGATCTGAAATTCATTTTTACAAATGTCTGAATAAGAGATCACAGCAGAAGCGACTATGATCCTTGTTTAGCCACATATTCCCTCACTTGCTGTCTCCCCAACTTTTAAAACTGTTGGGGCACAGTATGAGTTTGGGTCAGGTAGGGCAACTAATGGTTTTCCATTATTTATATTGCTGCCAATGTTTTTGACTAGTTGCTTGTTTCCTATTTTTATTTTATTTGTACTTTTAGCATTCTAATTGTGTTTCAATGTATTTGTTGTGAGTTGCCTTGGCATCCAGTTATGGGAGGAAAGGGGAAATAAGATTGATTTTGAATTATCTATGGGGGGAGACAGGGGAGGTTACTTTGGTTTATTTTAGAGTTTATTATTATTATTATTATTATTATTATTATTATTATTATTATTTATTAACAGTATTTATATATTGCTCTTCAACAGAAAGTTCACAAAGCGGTTTACAATCTAACAACTAATGGCTTATAACTGTATTATAACTAATGCCTTATAACTGCTTATAAGAGTTTATAACCGTCACAATTTGAAAATCAATAAAATCAACAAGTTACTGTATACTACATTTTAAAAATTTTAGTGGTTTCACTGTCTGCTGAGAAGTTACTGTATCTCTCCAGCAGATGGAGTACAACTTAGGGTTTGTCTTTCTCACCACATCCACAAAAATATGTGACATTTTTCTTAATATAATTAATAATTTTGAAGAGTTCCCAGTCTTCAGTCACATTTTCCAGATAAGAGAGTTTGCTCTGAGGGCTGATAAATTATAACAGAACTTTCCGGGGGCAACAGAGTATCTACAAAGTACCTAATCTCTCACATCCCCAACTGGGGGAATAAAACTTTCAGGCTGATTAGAGCTCCTGTACGACTTGCCTTCTTACTCAGTGATGCAACTCTTAACATAAGAAGAAGCCCACTGGATCAAGTCAAAGGTTTATCTAGTCCAGCATCTTATGTCCCACAATGGCCAGGCCTTCAGGGAAGACTGCAAATGGAGAACGAAAGCAACAGCCTGCTGCCTCCCCTCACTGCAACTGACAGCAGGTACACAGTACAGATACACAGCAATAACAACTGATATGCCCTGAATGTGGAGCTTCTGTCCCAGGCACTATGCTGCAGGGGCACACGTAAGGCAGTCACTTCTGGATTCTCCCTGGAGAAGGTGCTGGCAGCTTCACATCCCCACTTCCTTCTCCTGTGGAGGCTCCCCAGAGGAGCCTTTACAGGAGAAGGAAGGGGGTGTGGGTGATGTCATGATGTCACATGACATTCATGACGCAACACTGTCATGTCACATTACATTGTGATGTCACTTCCGGGCTCTTGCTGGGGAGGAGGTGCTAGCAGCTTCATGCTCCCTTCCTTCTCCTGTGGAAGCTCCACTGAAGAATGAAGGGGGGCATGAAGCTGCCAGCACCTCCTCTCCTGGAAGAACCCGGAAGTGACATCACAATGTCATATGACATCACAACATGAATGTCATGTGACATAATGACGTCACTGCCCGCAGGCGCCGGGCTTCTAGTTACGCCTCTGCTTCCGTATCCTGGGCTTATTCTCAGCACACTTACAGCCCAATCCTTTCCTGGGAGTAAGCCCCATTGATTGTAATGGGACTTACTTCTGAGTAGACCTGCCTAGGATTGGGCTCTTACATGGGAATGAGTCCCACTGAGACGAGTGGGGGGCTCTTTTCCAAGGAGAGGTTCCTAGCTTTGTGGCAAGGAGCGCCAGGGCTAGTCAGGGTCCCGCTCTCAGGCTGGAGCCCCTCTGCCTGCCAGCCCGCGCGTGAGTGAGGCTCCCTCCCAAAGTCACGCGCAAGGCGGGGAAGCGCTGAGAAAGGCCGCGCGCTCTGAGCCGCCCGCTGGTTGCCCGGGCAACGGCGGCTGGAATCCTGCGCGTGCACGTGAGGAACGGAACGTACCATCAGGAGCGTGGAACCCTCGAAGGCCGGGCACGCGGAGCCCTCGCAGGGGACGAACATCCTACCGCCGCTTCAGAGATGGGCTGACAGGAGCGCGTCACGTGGGACAGGAGGGGGCGGGGCTTCCTCATCCACACACCGGGGGTCCTTTCCCTGCCGCTGACCGTACAGGTGTTCAGGCAGTGCCTGTCGCCATCTTCCCTTTCAAGTCCATGAGGGTACCCAGAATGGTCGCCACCAGCGCTGCGTGAGAGACGAGAACGGAATCAGGCGCTTGCGAGGGCAGCCCGGGGCCTTCGCTTTGTGCCCGTTGGAACGGCGGTTGGGCTAGAAAGCCCCGCCCAGCCGCGAGTGCGGCGCTCCTACTGATTGGCTGGCGGGTGAGCCAATGGCTGCCGTGCGTGGTCTGGGTAGGGGTTCAGGCGGGTGAGCGCGCGGGCGGCGGGCGCGGTGCTCCTCACGCTGGCAGGGTGCTCACTTCAGCTGGCGCCCCGCTAGTGTTGGCTGTCTCGGGAGGCGCTGCCCGGCCCAGCCATGTCTCTGTCGCCCGAGAGGGCCTCCGAGCTGAAGCAGCTCATCCACCAGCAGCTGACCAAGGTGAGGGGGCCCTCAGTGGCACCAGCGGGGGGAGGGGGACCTGCTGCTGCTGCTGCTGCTGCTGCTGCTGCTGCTGCTGCTGGGAGGCTGAGCCTCCCTCAGTTCCAGAGGGTAGACCTGGGCTCCCTCTTGGACTCTTGCTGGGTAACCCTGGGCTCCTGGCTGAGCTGGTGGCCTCCATGGCCGTTTACCAGTGGGGTAGGCCTGGACTCCCATTCCAGCTCAGCTTTGTCAGTCATCACTACCCCTCCCAGTGGGTGTTCCCGGCTCCTGACTGTGCTCCCCACCAGTGTGACAATTGGGGGGCCATGCACCCAGGGGTCCCCAGATCTGCCCATGCTTTCACGTGACCTCGGGGTCCACAAGTTGCTTGAAGGTGCAGTGCCCCAGGCCCCCCCCCCGGGGCTGTGCTTGCAGTTCCAGCAGAGCAATCCTACATGTGTTTTCTTGGAAGTATGGCCCACTGTGTACAGTGGACCACAGGCATCACTATAAGCCCAAGCTCTTGGGGTAGTCACATGATGATGTCACATGACAATGTGATGTCACTTCCGGGTTCTCCCCTGAGATGAAGGTGCTGGCAGCTTTAAGAACATAAGAACAGCCCCACTGGATCAGGCCATAGGCCCATCTAGTCCAGCTTCCTGTATCTCACAGTGGCCCACCAAATGCCCCAGGGAGCACACCAGATAACAAGAGACCTGCCTCCTGGTGCCCTCCCTTACATCTGGCATTCTGACATAGCCCATTTCTGAAATCAGGAGGTTGCACATACCCTGTTCTTTCTGCTGTGTTCCTTCTCCTTGTCTCCACAGAACAAAGAATGGGGGCACTAAGCCGCCAGCACCTCCTTCTCAGGGGAGAACCCAGAAGCAACTTCCTTGCTTGTTGCACCCCTCCCCCCAAGCAGGTGACCCTCTGGTTCCATCCTAGTTACACCTCAGAATAGAATTTACATGGCTAAATGTGTATAGGATTACAGCCTAACTCTACTTTGCCATGAGACTGGTCCCAGTACCTTTAGGCTGCAATCCTAACCACGCTTTCCTGAGAGAAAGTCCCACTGAGCAAAATAGGACTTCCTTCTGAGTAGACCTGGTTAGGATTGAGCCCTTAGTCACCTAGCCCTAACAAATTCCTGTCCTCATGTTGTGGACAAATTAAAGCCCGCTAAATGTTCATTTGTTTGACCATATGAAATAATCAATGTCAGCAGTACAGAGATTCATGGGCTTCTTTCTTCCGCAAAGAAAGAAGGGTTCCACTAAATCCAGGAGAGTGCCCGCATGGCTAACCAGCCAAGTTAGAGAGGCTGTGAAGGGCAAGGAAGCTTCCTTCCGTAAATGGAAGTCTTGCCCTAATGAAGAGAATAAAAAGGAACATAAACTGTGGCAAAAGAAATGTAAGAAGGTGATAGGGGAGGCCAAGCGAGACTATGAGGAACGCATGGCCAGCAACATTAAGGGGAATAATAAAAGCTTCTTCAAATATGTTAGAAGCAGGAAACCCGCCAGAGAAGCGGTTGGCCCTCTGGATGGTGAGGGAGGGAAAGGGGAGATAAAAGGAGACTTAGAGATGGCAGAGAAGTTAAACGAGTTCTTTGCATCTGTCTTCACGGCAGAAGACCTCGGGCAGATACCGCTGCCCGAACGGCCCCTCCTAACCGAGGAGTTAAGTCAGATAGAGGTTAAAAGAGAAGATGTTTCAGACCTCATTGATAAATTAAAGATCAATAAGTCACCGGGCCCTGATGGCATACACCCAAGGGTTATTAAGGAATTGAAGAATGAAGTTGCAGATCTCTTGACTAAGGTATGCAACTTGTCCCTCAAAACAGCCACAGTACCAGAAGATTGGAGGATAGCAAATGTCACGCCTATTTTTAAAAAGGGAAAGAGGGGGGACCCGGGAAACTATAGGCCGGTCAGCCTAACATCCATACCGGGTAAGATGGTGGAATGCCTCATCAAAGATAGGATCTCAAAACACATAGATGAACAGGCCTTGCTGAGGGAGAGTCAGCATGGCTTCTGTAAGGGTAAGTCTTGCCTCACGAACCTTATAGAATTCTTTGAAAAGGTCAACAGGCATGTGGATGCGGGAGAACCCGTGGACATTATATATCTGGACTTTCAGAAGGCATTTGACACGGTCCCTCACCAAAGGCTACTGAAAAAACTCCACAGTCAGGGAATTAGAGGACAGGTCCTCTCGTGGATTGAGAACTGGTTGGAGGCCAGGAAGCAGAGAGTGGGTGTCAATGGGCAATTTTCACAATGGAGAGAGATGAAAAGCGGTGTGCCCCAAGGATCTGTCCTGGGACCGGTGCTTTTCAACCTCTTCATAAATGACCTGGAGACAGGGTTGAGCAGTGAAGTGGCTAAGTTTGCAGACGACACCAAACTTTTCCGAGTGGTAAAGACCAGAAGTGATTGTGAGGAGCTCCAGAAGGATCTCTCCAGACTGGCAGAATGGGCAGCAAAATGGCAGATGCGCTTCAATGTCAGTAAGTGTAAAGTCATGCACATTGGGGCAAAAAATCAAAACTTTAGATATAGGCTGATGGGTTCTGAGCTGTCTGTGACAGATCAGGAGAGAGATCTTGGGGTGGTGGTGGACAGGTCGATGAAAGTGTCGACCCAATGTGCGGCGGCAGTGAAGAAGGCCAATTCTATGCTTGGGATCATTAGGAAGGGTATTGAGAACAAAACGGCTAATATTATAATGCCGTTGTACAAATCGATGGTAAGGCCACACCTGGAGTATTGTGTCCAGTTCTGGTCGCCGCATCTCAAAAAAGACATAGTGGAAATGGAAAAGGTGCAAAAGAGAGCGACTAAGCTGATTACGGGGCTGGGGCACCTTCCTTATGAGGAAAGGCTACGGCGTTTGGGCCTCTTCAGCCTAGAAAAGAGACGCTTGAGGGGGGACATGATTGAGACATACAAAATTATGCAGGGGATGGACAGAGTGGATAGGGAGATGCTCTTTACACTCTCACATAATACCAGAACCAGGGGACATCCACTAAAATTGAGTGTTGGGCGGGTTAGGACAGACAAAAGAAAATATTTCTTTACTCAGCGTGTGGTCAGTCTGTGGAACTCCTTGCCACAGGATGTGGTGCTGGCGTCTAGCCTAGACGCCTTTAAAAGGGGATTGGACGAGTTTCTGGAGGAAAAATCCATTATGGGGTACAAGCCATGATGTGTATGCGCAACCTCCTGATTTTAGGAATGGGTTAAGTCAGAATGCCAGATGTAGGGGAGAGCACCAGGACGAGGTCTCTTGTTATCTGGTGTGCTCCCTGGGGCATTTGGTGGGCCGCTGTGAGATACAGGAAGCTGGACTAGATGGGCCTATGGCCTGATCCAGTGGGGCTGTTCTTATGTTCTTATGTTCTTATGTTCTTTATTATTGTTCTTTATTACTGTTGCACATTTCAACAATAGAGCAGACTGAGGGCCCAATCCTATCCAATTTTGCAGCACAGGTGCAGTCGCAATGCAGCCCCAAGGTAAGGGAACAAATGTTTCCATACCTTAAGGACGCCTCTGTGACTGCTGCCCCACCACAAGATGCAGTGCATACCCCATTGGCACAGCTTCACAGGCACTGAAAAATTGGATAGGATTGGGCCCTGAATTAAGTCAGGACCATCTTATGCTTCATTTTACAGTTAATAAATACAATTAAGCAGGATATTGCAGCAAAACAAAACAGCATCTAGACATAGAACAAACACCCGTACCTTATTGCAGGGGTCTCTAAACCTTCTAACTGAAGGGCCGTATTAAATATCTGGCACAGTGTAGAGGGCCAGAAAAAAAAATTAAAGATAAAATTTAAATAAATACATTAGAGATGGAACTTTGATGAATAAATGAATGAATGGGCTCAAATGTCCAGGATTTCTCCAAGCACCAACACCACCCAAGAAATGAAGCATACACTTAAATGGACCCCCATTCCCCCTCCCCACACCTCTGGTTGTGTTTGGTCAGCTGGGCCAGAGGCTCTCAGGGGATCAGAGGCTGGCCGCGGGCCAGATAGAGGCTCCACGGGCCACATCTGGCCCCCAGGCCGGGGTTTGGAGACCCCTGCCTTATTGTAAGCTTATCTCTAGAAACATTCTACTGTGAGACCAATGCCCTTGTACTTTCTCATAGAATTTTTATGGTTCATACACTTAGCAGAACATGCTAAAAATTACATGTACCAGGATTTATTAAGGGCTTAATTACTTTTCTGTCACTCTTTCTGCAAATAGCTTATTTTCAGATAAGGAAAAATTCACACAATAAGCACATTTGGTGGCTGAGTTGCAGTTGTTTACTACTTGTACTATGGTTAGGTTGTTATTTTTGTGGGGGGGGGGGTTAAAAAGTCATAAAAGCACCACCATTTTGGTGTTTAAGTTATTTTCCAGAAATTAAAATAGATTACTTTTCCAGTTAGGAATAACACGGTGGCTACATCTGCTGACACTAAATCACCTACCTAGTATTAAAGTGTTGAAAATTAATTAAAATGAGAACTTGGAATAAAAGCACAGAAAGCAAAATCTCCAAAAAAAAAACCACCATTTTCAAACATCCCAAACTATGGTAAAAGGGGGTTATAGGTAAACTGTCACACTTGCTTTATGTCTGAGTGAAACAGTGTTAATAAGGTGCATTCTAAAGTAGTGGTGCTGGTTTATATCCAGGAAAATATACTTCGAGTGTTTTGTTCTATGTGGTATTTTTCTAAAGTGTGTACCAGACACACAAAGGCTTTACTCCTATACACATTTACTTGAGAATTCAGTTAGACTTGCTTCCTTTTAGTTCTACATGGGGATGGAATTTAGCAGCCCAATCCTAGTTTTCTCCCCTACTGGCATAACTAGCATTGTGCTGTTTACAGTAGTTGTAGAACAGCTGATACACTCAGCATGCCCACTGACAGGGAGGCCGGAGCAACCTGGAGACCTGCCACAGCAGGTAAACCTGCACAGGGGGTTGAAGGGAGGCAGTGGGCGAATGGAATGGGTTGGGGGGGGTGGAACTTGATGGAGATTGATAGAATGGGGCAGTGATTGGGCGGCGAAGAAGGCAGATCCAGTCCAAGAGGGAAGCAGGATTGGCAGCGGTGGCCCACACCAAATCCTGACTCCCTACCTAAGCCTGATCTGCTTTCCTGGATCAACACAGACTTGCACCAGCAATCAAGCCCTGTTGACCTGTAGCTGCTTCTGGGCCTCACCCAGGGTCAAGGGAACAAATACCCCCTTACCCGAGGAGACCTCCAGCTTCTGTAAATCACCTACTTAAAACTTGAACAGAATGTAATTCAGGACATGCATCTTTCCAACATTTTAACAAAAATATTTCTGTACAGATGGATGTTCACAGTAGGATCCGAGAAGTTCTTGCTGAAACCATACGTGAAGAACTGGCACCTCAGCACCAACAGTTATCTGAAGAAGATTTGATGAAAGCCCTAGTTCGGCGAGGAATAATTGATGATGTTATGAAAGAACTTCACTTCATAACAGTGAGTATAGTTTGAAGTAATAAACTTCTGATGTGATAAAATATTCATGGCATAATGTGGGTATAGCTAGCTTTTCATAAAATCATCTTTGATGCAAAAATAATTTCCAAGGCTATAAATTGTGAGCGTATTAAGTAACAGAAATCAATTCATTTCAGACATTTTTCATTAACTTACTTTTAGAATAATTACTCTTTAGAGTGTCTCTGAGGTATAGAAGCTCTGTGGCCACTTTATACGTTTTAACTACATTTTTTTTGACAGAATAATGTAGTATCTACAAATAAGTGGTGTTAAATCATGTTGATATAACAAATGGAAAAGCTCCTAACTGGATATGTCCTGTCTGGGTCTCCATATGTGAAGTGTCCCTTGTAGGGATACCATAATATGGTAGGAAACTGAATTCCATAAAGATGGATTTTCAGAGTGTGGGTTTTTCATTCTCTTTTAATCTAATCCTAGAATGTGAATGGTGAAGAAATGACTTCAACTCCAAAACTGTCTACACATTTTGTTGACAAACAACCAGCGGTGTTGAAAAAAAGTACGTTTTTTTTACATTTGTTCTGATTTGAACTCTTTTTCAATATATTCTAAAGTTGATAGTACTATAAAACTCTTTTTATAATTAAGGTAATTTTTTATTGTATGAAGTCCATGGGTGTCCCAATAGCTTACCTCTCTGTTTTGTGTATTCTTCTGTTGACAATGCTGATGTTTGTTCAGATATACAGATGTGAAGTACATTCCTTATAAAGTTGGTCTTAAGAGGTGGTCTTGTAATAAATGTTTCCTGTTTAACAAAATGCAAATACAATTTTTTTTTTGCTGTACAGATTTGTGAGAATTTAATTGGAATAGCCTTCTAAATATTTGCTTTGAATAAATGTTAGGTAAACATTTTTTAAAGTGTACTTATTCAGTATTTGAGCATGTTCCTTTTTGTATGTTTACAAGATTTTATGTTAAATGCAGTCTACATGTCATTTTGTAATGTTTCTTATATTTGTCACACTTTATAGCTAATATCGACCCAATGCGAAGATATCTTTACCTTCAAGTTTTGAGTGGAAAAGCTTTTCTGGAACACCTGCAGGAACCTGAACCTTTACCTGGTCAAACTTGTTCCACTTTCACTCTCTGCTTACATTTTCGAAATCAACGTTTTCGCTCTAAACCTGTCCCATGCGCCTGTGAACCAGATTTTAATGATGGTTTTCTGCTTGAAATATACAAGGATAGTCTAGGTAAGGAAGTGTGGGCTTTAAAAATGAGTGATATGCTGGGTTCCTCTTCAGGGATATGCACTGTTCAGTTCTTTTTCTAATTGGTAATATAGTAGTCCCTAAAATATTTAACCTGCAGAATTTTAAGGAGAGGTCTTAAAGACTTTCATAGTTCATTTTCAACAATCAAAATTGACTGGTTTCCTGATTGTGTGTTTTACAAATCTGTTATCCTGGCCTTGGGGGGGGGGCACATAATGACGCAAAATGTCTATGCATGGTGGTTCCAAACTACCCTTTATTTGCAGAACTGAGAGAGTTTGCATCAAGGCTTCAAGTTGCTTATCTTGTCACCTATTGCATCTGAGAGTGCACATGTTCTTTCACTGCTTTCTCCAGTTTGCTTGAGCAGGCATGTGGGAATGGTGTTTGCTGTTAGTGGAACAGAAAATAATAATTGCAAATGCCAGGAAGAACCATGTGTGATTCTGTCAACCTGTCATTATGGAATTAATGTGCTTTTATAGAAGTTTTTTTTTACTCTTCTGTTTCAGCCCTGTTCTGATTTTTTTAGATCTTTGCCACAGTGCAATGATAGTTATGCATATCGCAGCTGGCTGTATATGTATAGCAATGTCTGAGGTTTCTGTGAGGTCAGCTGTTGAAGAGGTGGTTGGAGTGGTATCTCAGAAAAGAGTAAGTTTAGAAGCAGATGTGAATTCAAGTTGAGGAATGCTGTTGGATGTCAACATTGGTTCCTAAAGTGGTTATTGGGTCACTTACATTCAAAATATCATTAGTGGTAGGCTTGAGGGTCATCTGGAATCCCTTCATTTTTTAAATTTAAATTTATTCCAGCTTTAAAAAAAAGTGATCAACATTCTCTGCTCCAAATATCTTCCCCACTCAGTTCCCTAACCTAACATTGAAATCCCATTGTGGAGGAGAAAGAAGCAAAACACTGAGGGAGGACAGGATAAGGAAACAAAAAGGAAGAAAATAATTTAGAATTCCTTCTTGGAAACCATTCATGGATGCTGCTGCACTATCTTCTTGGACTCCACTGCACTTAAGGGGCAAATGAGACATGAAAATGGGTAGAAAAAAGTCTGATGTTTGAAGTGCAGGCAGGCTCGGGGTAGGTAGTGGAGGGTCCTGGGGCAAAGCTTTGCACTAGACTCTTCAGAGTGTCTTCTGCTCCCATTGGGCGTGCATGTGTGTGTATGTGTGTATTGCCCTCAGTGGGGAGGGTGCACTCTTTAGAAGAAAGTTTCCACCCAGATTCATCTTTTGATACTAAGTGGAAAAAGCACTTTTATCTATTCTTCCCTCACCATTCAGCTAAGCAAGTTATGCTGTCGCTATTTCTTTTGACCACCATCTGCAAATAAGTTTTTTTTAGCAAGCTGTTTTGCAGATGGGAGAGGGCAAAAGAATGGAACAATGCACTTGATGTAACATTCTTCCACAGCAATATTTTTTGGAAACAGCATAAAGGTGGGTACTGGGAGATTTTGAGGGTTGGTCTGGTAGGGATTCATGAGCCATTTGCCACTTCCTAACTTAGCTGACCACTTCCTAACTTAGCCACTCATGAGTGGGTGGGGAAGGCTGCAATTTTGTGTGAAAAAAACAAGAAGGGAGGATTTAGGGTGCTTAGCTGTTTCCTGTCCTGCTGCTGTTCTGTTCAAAATCTCCAGCCTCCATACCAGCTACTTTTCCTGAATAGCATTATGTTTGGACCATATTAGCTTGTTCCAATAGTGCTCCTTGGGTACAAGAGCCAGCGTAATAGCTTTTCACATTATGAATAGGTACTGATAACCTTGTTTTGACCGATATTGCAAATGTGAAACAGCAATATTATTGGGAACACTTTTCACTAGAATGTTTTCTAAACTTTGTTTTGATGTACCATTGGCAGGTGAGGGAAGTAAAATGGCGGATGCCACCACTATGCTGTCTATCTGTGATCCTGTACATATTGTTTTGATAAAAACGGACACATCTGGGGAGATCACATTAGTAGCATCCTATTTCTTAGAGTGGCGGTCTGTTCTAAGTGCAGAGAACAGGATCACAAATGTAGCTGTTGAACTCCTGGGTGTAGGTAAGTTATGTTATATGAGTCTATAACAGTGGGGCAAATACTGTTGTTGACTAATGTGGCCACAGTGACTACATTCTGGTTCTGGTTTGTGAGCAACTTATGATTTCTGCAAACCACACATCTCTCTATTTTGACAATCAGAATCAGAAAACAGATTTTCTTACAAATGAACAATAATGTCTGATTTCCTTCTCTTGTGCAAAGTAGGGGGGAGTATTTAAATCTGAGACTTGCATGTGGTTGTGCTTGAATGCAACCAATGAGCAAGTCTTGGAAAGGAGACTGGAGTAATAAGGATTCAAATTTGTTTTATGAAAGTAGATTCCCAAACACTTTTGCTTCATTATATCTCTCGGGTTTACTTGCATGAGAGAGACTAGAATGACACCCCATGGTACAACTTCAAAGCTTCTGTTTTCTTCCTTGATCTTGTTTTTTTCACAGTAAATTAGAAAGAAATAAGCTTATGCCAATTTTCCCCTTTTTTCTTCAGTCTGACTTGTGTCTTTCTCTTTCCCCAAACCCGCTGATAATAGTTTCTAGTAGTCCTGATTGATGTGGTATGATTTTAACTACTGCTTTGAAGAACTATTTCGCATGCTCCAAAAGGAGTTTACAACCTTGATGATACCCCATAAGTTTTGTTAAATATTTAAGAAGGTGTTTTCTTCTAAAGTTCTGTCTTACCTATTATCTACATTACCTAATAAAACATACTTGTTTTCTGATCAAGCTATATATTTTGGTCCAAAGGTACAGAATCAAAGGTTTCAGTTGGAGTACTTAACATCAGACTTGAATTGTACCCAAAACTAAATAAGATACTTTCTCAGGAAATAGTTAATACTCAAGTAAGTCTTATTTTCTATATGTACTCCTTTAAGTGTTACCGTCTAAAGCAGAGGTTCCCAAATTTTTTAGACTGGTGATTCCCTTGACCTACTGAGCCATTGACCATGGTTCCCCATTATGGCTGCTATCCTGTATATTGTATAGGTGGCGGTTTTTTTGTGAGGATTCCATGGCTCCAGGGACCACTGAGCTAAAGAATGCAATTTAGATTGATTTAATATTATTACAAAAAGCGGGAGTTTGAAATATGTTTCTTATTGCAATCTGATATGATTGTTCTGCTGCAACACTGTTGCTGCCCTTCTTTCTAATCAAGACTGAGGTCATGTTACAATGAATGTGAAATGTAACATAAGAAGAAATTATTATGGTTTATGCATGGTACTGTTTGGAAAGCTAGAGAACAAACTTGATCAGTTTTGTTCCTCTTTCCCCTTCCCATTCTTTTTTGTATTAAAATACCATTTGATCCTTCTGTGAGGATCTGAATTATTGTGAATGATTGGCAAACTACCCATCAAGACAGCTCCACTTCTTGCACTGCTGAAACATGCCAGTGTATCATCTCTGTCTTCCTATGCGTCTAATCCTCTTGCTTCTCAGCATTACCACTTTAAACCCTAGGTTGTGTTATCCATGTGGATGGGAAGGAGGCATCTTCCTTTCTTTTTGGTTAATGAACTCTGCTCTCCAGGTCTTTGTAGGAAATAACAAAGAAATGTCCTGGACAGGTAATGTCCTGTTCTTGTACTACTTGTTTTCAACCATCTAGACCAGGGGTGTCCAAATCTTTTGGCAGAAGGGCCACATAATCTCTCTGCCACAATCAACAAAAATTGATTTACATTTCAAATTTGAATAAATTTACATAAATGAATATATTAGAGATGGAACTTGTCATAGAGAGGATGTGGTCCTCCTGCACACCCCTGCAGTTTGCACACCCCTGATCTAGACCATTGGTTCTCAGTTGTTCTAGCACAGGAACCCATGTTTTAGAATGACAGTCTGTTGGGATCCCTTGGAGTGATGTCATGGCCGGAAGTGACATTATCAAGCAGAAAATTTTTAACATCCCTACTGACTAAATCAAATCAAATTTATTAAGATTTACAATAAGTTAAAAAAATTATTTAAAATAAAGGATATCCTTCCTAACCCTCCCAAGCAGTTGCTAATCCATTTTTAAAAAATTCCCCCAACATCCTAAAGGCTGCAGTCCTAACCACACTTACCCCAAGTAAGCCCCATTGACTATCATTGTAAAAGCATGTACATGGTAGCCTGTTAGAAGTGCAGATCTGTAACGTTTCCCCAAATGCAGTCACATACCATGGTAGCATCAAGTCTAATACGTTAAAAATAAAATCACATTAGAATGAACGGGACTCGTCTGAAATTGGGTCATGACCCACCTAGTGGTCCCAACCTACAATTTGAGAAACACTGGTATAGAATATCACAAAAGGGCACTCTTCTTCATCTGCTTTTACATGTATCCACTGGTTTTGTTGGCTGTGCAGTCAGAATCCCGTTTTGGGCAGCCTGTAAGCTGCAGTACCAGCAAGTCCTCCAGATCATAGCAATACCTTTTTCTGTGTCTTCTCTACTCCCCCCCCCATCTGTTATTTTAATATGAGATAAGGGTTGCATGAAAGTTTGGAAAAGGATTTTCTCCCAGGTTAAATTGAGTAGAGAATTTAGAGTATTCTGCCTTAAACTCCTTTCTATCATGGCTTTTAGGGGTCTCTTGGAATGTATTTTTTCAGATGCACTTAAGTTTTCTTATCGTTTTGTGGCACATTGGGTACATTACTGTCAGTGAGCTTGATGCATGAAGTAATTTGCATTGATGTAGCGCTGAACTTTTTACTACTGGACCTTTTTGTCCCTCCTGGCCTTCTATTTTTATGAACAATGTTCATAAAACATATAGTGTAGTGTAGTACTTCCAGTTAAATCTACCTTTTCCCTTAAAACAGGGGTGTCAAAATCCCAGCCCTGGGGCACTTGTGGCCCTCAAGGACTCCCAATCCAGCCCTCAGGGATCCCCCAGTCTCCAATGAGTCTCTGGCCCTCTGGAGACTTGCTGGAGCCCACGCTGGTCTGATGCAACTGCTCTCAGCGTGACGGCCAACTGTTCGACCTCTTGCGTGAGCTGTGGGACGAGGGCTCCCTCCACTGTTTGCTGTATCACATCTGTGATGCAGTAGCAGCAGCAAAGGAAAGGCTGCTGAGCTATTCTATTGCAAGGCTATTTTATAGGCCTTGAGCTATTGCAAGACATTATTATTATTATTATTATTATTATTTATATACCGCTTTTCAACAGAATTGAATTTACAGTTCAGGCTTGCCCCATATCAAGTTTTATGAGAAACTACAGCAGAATTGAAAAAGCTCCTTGGGTTTACCAAATCACTTCAGTATATGTCCTGAAATATTTCCTTTATTTAAACTAGGTCCTCATACTGTATTGGAGTGCACTGCAGAAATTCTTTTCTTGAATTTCATGGGGAACTACCGGTAGTTTGGCAGTTGCAAATACAGACTTGGAATGGGAGGGTGGGGGAGATTCACAAGTCTTACTGGGTACATGATACTAATTTCTCAGTCCTTAGTGTACTGCTGGCAATGTCAGGTTGGCACAAATTGTGGTACTGAAGTGATGTCTGTCGCCCACTCTCCTCATCAGTTCTGGCATAGCAAGTCGATGAATCTTACTGTTAGCATCTCTTAACTTTAATTTTCCAGCCATAATTGTGCTTTAATAACATAGATACCTTACAGATGTTTATTACATCTGTTCTACTGTATTTTTAACTCAGCTTTAAAATTATTCAGGCAAGACACGCATGTAATCTTAATATTTTCTGTGTTACCTGAGTGACCGAATCTGTTTAGCTGCAATGTAGGGTGGCAAATACTGTCTAACTGAAATGTATGAAGAACAAAAAATAGCAGATGTTGTCTTTGAATTGCAGCTTGCTTTAGAACGCCAAAAAACAGCAGAAAAAGAGCGTTTGTTTCTTGTGTATGCTAAGCAGTGGTGGAGGGAATACTTGCAGATCAGGACTTCACACAACACAAGGCTAGTGAAAATTTTTGCACAGGTAAACTTAATATTTTTGGGTTTCATATTGAAGACACAATTTGAGGAGCAAAGGCCACAGCTGTGATAAACTGAGAAGAAACAGACTGTCGGAGCAAGTAGTGTACTCTTCTTCCCATGCTGTTCAGTTGAGCTTACTCCTAGGAAAGTGTATATAAGATTGCAGTCTTACAGCCCAATCCTATCCAGTTTTCCAGTGCCAGTGCTGCTGTGCCTATTGGGTATACACTGCTTCCTATGGTGGGGCAGCAATCACAGAGGCCCCCTTAAAGTATGGGAACATTTGTTCCGCTACCCCAGAGCTGCATTGTGGTTGCACTGGTGCTGGAAAGTTGGATAGGATTGGGCTGTTAGGCTGAGGTCCTAAACACATTTAGCGGAAAGTAAGGTCCATTGAATTAAATGAGGCTTACATTTGAGTATATTTGCATAAGATTCCACTGTAAATTACATAGTATATAACTTACTTTAATAGAGAAATGCAGCTTCTCTGGTCACATACGTGATTTTACTGAAACATTGTGGCATAAGCATAGTTTAGCAAGCGATAACTACCCATTCCTTGACATTTTTGTCCTTTTTAATAAAAAAAAATCCTTTCAATGATTTGGTTTGGTTTTGTTGATTAATAGAAGGAGCCTTGAAATGAAATATGTTGTTGTATTAACGTATGCCATCTAGCTTATGAAATATCAGTTTCTGTGGCCACATAATTATACTTTTCCAGATGCTAAGAAGCCATAGACCATTTTCACTCGGGGCATAGATGGGATAAGAGATTCTAGATGGCTCAGCCCATTTCTGATAGCAGCTATTTCTGTAATGGATAAAAAAGAACATTGCTTTCTATTGGACTTCATTTATTCACTTGTTTCAATTTTTTTTAAATCTTCAGGATGAGAATGGGATAAACAGACCAGTATGTTCATATATCAGACCACTTCGAGCAGGTCGACTTCTAGACACACCCAGGCAAGCTGCAAGATTTGTTAGTGTGCTTGGTTATGAAAGAGCCCATATGATTGGTGGAGGAGGTGGTAAACAAGAACAGTGGTGTACTCTTCTAGCTTTTCTGTGTCGAAATAAGGTATTGGCTTAGTAGGACATGCTATTGTTAAGACAGCATGTTAGTTAAAATGATAAATAGTTCTGTATTCAGAACTGTTAATTCTTGTATATTTCACACTCATGGTTTGAAACTATTTAAGGTGATAGCTTGAATCCAAAAATCCTGAGTGCAAGCGAAAGAACTTCAACATGTACCCTATAAGGCATTAAAAACATCACTTCTGGTTTTTCAGAAAAACTGGTTTTTTCACTGTGTGTTTTTTTTTTACTATAATTGTCATTTTGCCCCACAGAGGTCGTGGGTGGATGCACGCAGCCTCTGCCAGGTTCAGAAGACCCTCCAGAAGCACTTCTGGAGGGAGGCATTCCCTGGTATCCATGGTTTCACTTAACAGAACAGAACCCCCATAGATACTGGGGCATGCCTGTACCAGGTTTATTGTGATATAAACTTGAATCACAGGGTAGATCAGACTAACACCAGGCTGTCTTCGAAATTTTCACAAGTTGCAAGTCTCACTGTATACTGTAGCTTCTGTCTTGCCACCTTGTAGTGCCTAACTGGAAGTACGCATGGTCAGGGTAAAAATGATGCCTTGGCATATAAGCTGTCCCACACTCGTGCAAGAGTGGGGCAGAAGTAAACATCAACAAGAGGAGGAAACTCTGCAACAGCCCCAGTGGTGGTGACAGCAGCTTCTGTGGCAGCCTTGGTGGTGATAGGGAATGTATCTTCCTACTTAATTGGAGGAGGAGGGAACTGTTTCAGCTTATCACCAGGAGGAGCAGGCAAGGGTTACTGGTGCTGTGTGAGCAGCAGCTAAACCAGGCCTGTGCCCTTTTGAGGCAAAAGGGAAGGCAAATCTGGGTCCCACAAACAGCAGTTTCATTTGTTTATTTATTTACTCTATTTCTATCCTGACTTTCTCTCCTAAGGGACCCAAGGAGGCATATAACAATAACTAGAAATACAAAAACACAAAAAACAAAAACATTAAAACCCTTCACAATAAATAACATTAAAAACAGCAATCAGACATTAATACTATATAAAATTGCTGTTGTTGCTCTTTTTAAAACCCCAACTCTGTGTAAAAAAACAACAAAAAACCAAATGTTAAAAGGATGTTTTAAAAAGATGTTTAAAAGGCCAAGAACTCAGGAGGCTTGTCTGAAAAGGTGTCTTTTCAGAAAAGTTTCCAGGGAGGGAATAGTTCGTAAATCAAGGGGGAGGGAGTTCCATAATGTTGGTACCACTACTATGGCACCACCATTTATATGCATTTCTTCATATGCATTTATAGTGACATCTGAAATCTTGAAGAAAAACTGCTGGAGTGATCCAGTATCCTCAAACCCTTTTTATATAGCTTGTTCAAACTACAGATTTAGTTTCCAAAATATTGCTTGTACTGAGTTTCGTGCATTTCCCTATAATGCTAGATAAGAGCAGTATAGATTATACTTCTATATAACATAATCTCCATAACTTCTGATATTGCATATAGCCACTACTGTATATATTCCATAGCAATTACATGAACATAACATTTAGGCCACTAATTTCAAACAAGGAATTTTGATTTTTTTTTTGTTTCTAAAAAGATCTTTAAATGTGAGGTTCTTGATGCCATTGCTGATGAAATCTTCGCTAGATGTCAGTTTACTTATTTACTTAGGTTCATACATTTAATATATCCCTGTTCAGGGTGACTGTGAAGATCATGCTAACCTTTTGTGCAGTCTTCTACTGGGATTTGGCCTGGAAGCTTTTGTATGTGTAGGAACAAAAGCTAAAGGAGCTCCTCATACATGGGTAATGACCCATGGGATTGATGGAACAATCATTTTCTGGGAGAGTTTGACAGGGCATAGGTAAGTAAACAGATGTAATTGCAGTCAACATTCTTTCTGTGTTTCACTGGAGACACTGAAATAGCCATTTTTATATAAACTCTGTTATGCCTAATGTTCCATAATTTGTGTTGCTTAATTTGGATGGCATATTCTTTGTTCTTTGAGTGTTGCTCACCATATTGAAATGCTGTTTGTCTAAAATATGCCTGACAGCCCACGCATATGGCCTCATTAAGTTGGCTTCTACTGTGCTACTACCTGAGCCAGGAAAAGGTTGTCTGTAATCTGTGTCTGTAATCCGTTCAGCAACACACTGCACCACTAACTGCCCCCAAATCTTTGCAACTATGCAGATCTTGCAATGACGGTTTTTCCCATAGTATGCTTTTCTAAAAAACTATATCAAAAGCACCTCCCAAGCTGCAGTGTCACGAGTCAGCAGTGTGATGCGGCTGCAAAGAAGGCGAATGCAATTTTAGCCTGCATTAGTGGAACTGTAGCTGAGAAGTTGTGGTTCCACTTTACTCTGCATTGGTCAGACCTCACCTGGAGTACTGTGTCCAGTTCTGGAAACCTCACTTTAAGAAAGATGCAGCCAAACTGGAGCGGGTTCAGAGAAAAGTGACGAGGATGATCAGAGGGCTGGAGAACAAACCATACAAGAAAAGGTTGCAGGAATTTTGTATGTTTAACCTGGAGAAGAGAAGGCTGAAGAGGATATAATAGCATTCTTCAAAGTGCTGTCATATGGAAGAAGAACAATTTTGTCCTTAACTGCCTATGAGAGTAGAACTAGATCCAATGCATACAAATTGCAAGAAGAGATTCCAACTGGGCATCAGTAAGTGGAACAGGTTGCCAAGGGTGGTGGTGAATTCACCCTCACTGAAGATCTTCAAGTAGAAACTTGACAGGCACCTGCTGGAGATGCTCTAGTAGGATTTCCTACTACAGGCAGGGGGTTGATGACCTTTTAGGCCCCTTTCAACTCCATGTTTCTATGATAATCAGTTACTTTCCTCTTCTCCAGACTATGACCAGGTAGTATTACAGACAGAATAGGAAGCCTTCTCTCTCCAAAGCCTGATAAAGTAGTCCAGTAGGGAAAACAGCCACAATAAGAATCAGAAAGTGTGTTTAAAAACTGTTTTCAGTGCACATTGCTATGCATGGGTTGCTACCCAATGAAAACTGTTTTGGAATAGAAAGTTATAGTGACATGAAGGAATATAGCTGCAAGAGTGAAAACGAAGTATGTAACTTCTGGTTCAGTACTGCATTATGAAATGGAGAACATGAATTTAAATTATGTTCGGCATGTGTACTATTAGCGACTATGTATTAACTACTATGAGGCCTGGAGGCAGCGGTGCTGGTGAGAGTGAATAAAAGAATGCACATTTCAACTGCTTAAGGCATTTCTGCCCAATGTTGCAGCAGGGACCAAATGTGTACATCTGTGGGCCAGGCAAAAATGGGTTAACAATGATTGAGCAGTAAATAGGGGCTTCTGCTTTTACTGTAGTTTGGGGGTTGGCTATTAATCAGATGCCTATAGGCTACTTTCAAATTCAGTGGCAGTCTGTCTCTGAATACTAGTTGCAGGGAAGCAACAATGAGCGAGTGGTCTGCCTTTCTCTCCTGCTTATGGACTTTTTAAGAAGCAGCTAGTAGGCTATTATGGGGAAGAGAATGCTGGACTAGATTGACATTTTACCTGATTCAGCATGGCATTTCTTATGTTGGCAGTACTGCATTTTACTATATAGAATGAAAATGTAAAATCTGTTAATCTTCAGGTACATCCATAATCCTGTCAAACCTGATGATCCTCCAATTGTTGAGCAGCCGAAGCCACTGTACCCTTATCGAACAATAGGATGCATCTTCAACCATCAAAAGTTTCTGGCAAATTGCCAACCTTCTGATGCTGTAGAAGTCTGTGTTTTCGACCTGTATGATGAATCCAAATGGAAACCAATGAGTGGAGAAGCAATAAAATCTGTATGTTCTCCAGGGGCCACCAGTGCGCTTCCACCTTTTCCTCCTCTCTGTGCTTCCATAATAGATGCTGCAGAAGCAAGTAATGAAGTAGAATTGCAACTGAGAATATTGGTGGCAGAACACAGGAAGGTATCTGTCATTCTTTCTCTGGTTTAGCTTAACTAGCATACGTCTTGGGTTTGTGCCTCTTCATGCATGAGGGAAGAACATCTGCCATTATAAGCTGTGGTTAAAAAAAAATTATGATTTGTTGCAGAGACTAAACCCAACAAATTGTAGTTCATTCTAACCATAGTGAACAAGCCAGAATATTGACCAGAATGATTTGAACTTGGTCAGAATCTATGGTGTCATTGTCAAACTCCTAAATAAAGAACCTCTTTATTTATGTTCCCAACATTTGCCAGTCTAAAGATTTGTTAAGATATACTAATATGATATACTTTTGTTATGCACGATGTTGACTATTGGGTTGTGTTCTAAATATTCTTTTTGCTTGCAAAAGGTGCCTTGTACACTCGGAATCGCTAGCATAAAAATCCGATTGGAATCCTGACTTAGCTTTGTACTTGCACAACATGTTGTGCAGTGTGTGGCACAAGATGTCATACCTAAAATTGTCAGCACCTCACTGTTTAATTTTTTCTGTGTGTACTTGCACATCTGCAAACAGAAAAGTGAAAAATGTCACCATGATTCCGCATATGCTCCTAAGGAGAAAACGTTGACTATAGTAATATGTGGTGAAAAGCTGCCTGTGCATTAAGTTCTCTCAAAGCCTAATCCTATACATGTGTACTCAGTAAGTCCCATTGAAGTCAATGAAATTTGCTTCCAGGGGTGAATAGGATTGCAGCCTTAGTTTCCAAACTTATTGCATGATCACTATTCACACCTCAGGCAAATTCTGATTTAAAGGGACTTCTCTTTGCATGGGGTTTAAAAGTGGTTAGAAGCTAAATGTTGCTTGTTACATCCCGCCCAAGTTGAATCACAACTCTTTCTGTACATATACTATTATGCTTCACAACCTCTAGTGCAGGAAACGAACAATTGGGTTAGTCATCGGAAACTTCAGGATGCATTCAAATTAATTGGTATAATTACCTTAAATTTTCTTAACCGAGATAACATCAATAATATAAAACCTTCTGTGTGAGGAAAGCAGATGTGGTAGCCCTTCCTGGACTATTACCCTTAGGAAGGAACTTGCACGTTCATGTAAACAACTTCCATATGAAAAGCTAGCCTATTTAGGCAGATGATAGTGTATTTTTTTAGTAATTAGAATCCATATGGTTTAATGCTGAGAACTTGAGGGCCAGGAGCTGAGCTTTTGAGGGAAGCAGAGATAATAATTTCAAAGCAATAATCTGACTTCTCCCCTTTTCTCCCCCCCCCCCACTTTTCTTTCTCTCTGGTTTGCTCCTGTTGTAATACATCCTTGTTGATATGAAGGTGAAACATAATGCAAAATTCTTGCCTTCCATTCTGTCACTTTTAAAATTTTTATTTCTTTCTGCCTGGTAACTATATTTAATAAAAATAAACCTAAAGTTATAATGTGGGAGAAAAACTCATTGAAGCTATCCTGTTCAGACTTTACAAAATGGTAGGAACTTTATTCTTTACATATGACCTGCCTTGTTCTTTGGTGTACAGACACACTTATACTAGCAAAGTTAATTTAATTTGCCACTTTAAAAGGTAGAGACTGACGAATTTTAAAATTCTGCTATGTAATAGTGGTATTTTGACTAAAGATGCAGTTTGTAACTGTATTAAGGTAAGTGTGAAGTAACATCTGAATATGATCACACTCCTTTTAACCCATCCAGAATATTTGAGTATTGTAAGTGCATTGACTTAATTATCCTGTGTTCTTTGTTCTATCATATAGGACCTAGGTCTTGCCACAATTTGGGATGATCAGCTATCTTATCTCTTATCACCAGCTTTGGCAGCTTATGAACTTGAACGTATCACAGACATTTCTGTAGGAAATGAAGAATTTCAAGATGCCATCAGGAGAACAGTACCTGATGGTCACACATTCAAAGGATTTCCCATCCATTTTGTGTACAAAAATGCAAGGAGAGCATTTGCTACGTGTCTCCGGTAAGGCTAAGATTTAAACTATTCTGATTTTGAAGTAATACTTTAGAATTGACACATGTTGGTTGTGTAGTTCTTGCCATTTTTGCACCTAGCTCCACATTTAAATTCATTTGTGATACTTAGGGCACAATCCTAACCAGGTCTACTCAGAAGTAAGTCCTATTTTGTTCAATGGGGAAACAACACACACTCTCAGGAAAGTGTGGTTAGGATTGCAGCCTTAGTGTTTTGGGTGAACATGAGTTGGCTATCAGCTCTATGATACAATGTTTTAGCTGTTCCAATATTACTGACAGTAAGAGCAAGAAGAAGTCACGCACATAGTCAAATGTGTGTGACTATCAAACACATAGTCATTACTTCATGCACACTGATACTTGTTAAACATCAAAAATTCTATTTTCAAATATCTGGTAAGAGGAATACTATAGTTATAGCAATTAACCGTTTTTACAGTTACTATCCCCACCATTTTTTCCCATGTAAAAGGCCAAGTACAACAACCAAGCTTCGGTCACTTATTCATGCTTCTGTTTTATTCAATCAGGTCTCCTTTTTGTGAAGACATAGTATGCTGTAGAGGAGATCAAGTGCGACTTGCAGTTCGAGTCAGAGTATTTACATATCCTGAATCTGCATGTGCTGTTTGGATAATGTTTGCTTGCAAATACCGTTGTGTACTCTGACAAGTCACTTTCATTTCTAGTATAAAATCCTTTGTACAAAAATACTACTAGGGTCAGAGCCTTGTGCGTATATAACTGATGACAGCCTTGTATTCTTTCTTCCTGCCTTGAATATGAGTTTCATTGATTTCAGTCAACTTATTTCTGTGTGTGCTCGGGATAATAGGATTGGATTAGAGTGTCTACAACAGGGGGATATACTATTTAAAAATAGTATTAAAACACTTCTAGTACATGGTTGTTTGTCTGGGATAAAGGCTACCATTAAAATCATGTTAGAGAATTGGCTATGGTGCTGTTTTGGAAGATCATGGCAGAAAAATTGTATAAAATGTAATGACTGTATTATAAATTTTATATTTTATTGTAATAAAAGCCTGTTTATAAAGTCTTCCAGAAATTTTAATGATCAATTTTTTATTTTAATAATTCTAGAGTAGAAAAATTCAATATCTTTATAAACGATTTAAATCATAGTGAAATTAAAAAGCTGATAAAGTAAACAGCATTTTGTTAAAACTAAAATTGTGCTTAGAAGAAACCATACATTAGCATACATAAGAGGAGAATTCCCATATTGCCTGATGATATATAATTCACTTGATGTGACTGGTTGCTAAGCAGGCAAGGGAGATACTATCTCTGCTCTCATGGATGCAATTGTGGACAGCTTAAAACTCATTGATTTGTGACTTCGATTTTTAGTTACATGGTAAACAGTTATTTCAGGCACTTTTGATAAGAAACATAGTCATAAAAGTACATTTGCAGTGCTACCCAATGTCTTAAAATAGTACTTATACTAGCTTTAATTTGTGGTACGTAAGAGGGCATGTTTTGGTTCTTTATTGGGATTTGTACTGTGGTTTAACATATGTCCTGTACTTGGTAAATGAACACATGCAACTTTTTAAATTTTAACTTTTCAGAATTGTCATGCTGTATTGCAGTAATAAGGAGTTTCTCTAGAAAAAGAAATGGCACTTTACACAAAACAGATGGCTCTCTGGAATAAACGGTGCTGTACATTATTAGTTTTCAGTGAAAGCATGAAGTATACTTGAAATGGCTTGTGACACTTTGCCCTACCACTGTCACCTACCTGTTTACAACTCTCAAAATGGTTTTGTTAGAAAACTGGTTGTTTAGTAAACAAAACCTATTAGAGTACATCCAAGTATCTTCTTGCAACGTGTTGGAAATAGTGCAAAGCAGATAACGTTTTTGGAGGCACTATTTTGTTACAGATTAAAAACACTACAGTAATGCAGTACTTCCAGCTACATGGGCGAACTGCTCCTTTGTTATTTGAGAGTTATTTGAAACAGCTCTATAGGAGATGATACAAACTGGTGGTATTTGGCCAGAATACACTGCTCTCATTGGCTGTAGTAGCTGTTAAGTAACCTAAGACAAATCATACTGTAGCAAAACAGCACTAAATGAAGCTGCATTGGGGGGGGGGGTGTTGTACTCCATTCATGTAGATTTCATTACCTATAGTTATCAGTGCTGTTAAGCCAGCACAGCATAAGTTTCTGGGTGTAGATGGCCCGCCAGAATTGAATTTGCACTAGATCTAGACTGATATCCATTCCATTCAAAACTATCATTCAGATACAATTAGAAGAAAAAGGATTGTATCCTATGCATAATTATTATTTTAACAGTATCTAATGGTTATATTGATGTGAAGCTATGGTCATTGGATTACTGTCTTAGTTTAAAAGATTTGCCTATGCAAATCTTTTATCTCTCAGATATAGGCATGCTTTGTTACAGTAAGATGCATGTTGAGCTGTGTGTATTTCCTTCTTGGTCTATTTGAATATGTGTCTCATGTGGTGATAATATGATGTCAACTACCTAAGGGGGGAACAATATTTCTTTTTATTCATATAACTGTATTATCTGATAGGGTAGTAAAGAAAATGTGCAACCATCTTCTGATTTCAAAACATGTCCCATGTCACGTTGAAGTTTCAGCTGTGATCCTCTTGCCTTGTAGCACGCCCATGGTGTTGTATCCAACTAGATTTGGGCTAGCATATGCAGGATGAAATGAAAAACCAGGCAGGATGAAAAGACACTAAGTATCATGGAATACAGCCAACCCAGGACATGAAATTGCTTGGCAAGGCAGAACATAAACTATACCTAGTTGTTGTGGGTCTATTCATATTTTTGTTTAGGGGTACAGTACAAGTGTGCAATGTGACAAGTGCCTGCTTGAAGGCACATACTGGCACCCCCACCGCCCTACCCCGTATTGGCAGTGAGCCATTCCAGGCCCCCCCATGGATATGGAAATCATGGGTATGAGGAAAGTATATCCACCCCCCCCCACCCCATGCCCATTAACATTGTTTAGCTCAGCAAGTGCAAAACTCCAGCTCACAGGCTGGATCCAGCACCCACAGCAGTCCTTCCCCCAGGTAAACAGAGCTTACCGTTACAGAGCTTACCCAGGGGCCTCTCTTTGGTGCCACAGAGTGACCCCGACCTTCGCATTGGCCAGCTGTGCATGCCTGGAAATCCTGGCACAAAGCCTGCTAGGGTGACAGATTTTGGAAGCAGCAGGCTAAGATGAAGGTTGGGGTCACTCTATGGCATCGAAGAGAGGGCTCCAGGTGAAACGGTAAGCTCCATCTGCATTGGAGACACCTTTACCTGCATATAGCAGTCTCTACTTCAGAGACAGCTGGTTTAGATGCTTACCAGGGCAAAATGTTTCTTCCTTTTACAAGTAGCTATAAGCACGCAAACTTAGTGTGTGCAGGCAGCCTGAATGCTTGAAATGGTTAGATGAAATGTTAACAGGAAGCAGAAATTCAATTGATAAAAGAACCCAGGATCAGTAGTGACTTTCTATTGAATGCAATCTTTATAGCAAACTGAGGCTGGATAACTTGTGAATTGGTGCTTTTAAAGATGATTACACAGTGACTGTAAATTGAATACTATTTGGAAAATGTACAGGGTACTGATTTCATTGTAATTTTCCTTCTCTCTCTTTTAAGACACAAAATTCTGATGGTGGGAATAGCCTTCATTGCTGTTGCTGTCTTAAGCATAGTCTCAGAGCTAGGTCTTTAAATACTTGGACAATGGAGTTTTAATGTTGGTCAGAAGAGTTTATCTAGAATTAGCACTGGAACTTTTTAAAAGTTCAGTTCTTAGTACTTGACCATGTGACAGGTATAATTATCCAGGCTATGCTTTGAAGAGGGATAGGGTGGTCATCTTTCTCACTGCTGTTGCACTGCTAGTACTATAACCTATTAAGAAATTCCCACATGAATAATACTAAGAAATGAGCTTAGGGTATTATTTAGCCCCAGCCCTGTTGTTGAATAGGTTTATTAGTACATTTTGTAAGGTGTGCTGTTACATGCTTTCAGGAACCTTATTACGAGCAGGCAGGCTAACTGAAGGGAGTAGTGCTTGGAAGTTAGCATGCATATGCCCCTTCCTGCTTTCCCTTTATTGGACCAGCAGCTGAATGGGAGAGAACCTTGGTGGTTTTTACCTGTTGCTACCATATCAGATTACTTACTGGAGAATAGTGGATGTGCCTTCTCTTAACTAGCATCATATGCCACCTAGCAGAAAGCCCAAGAAGCTTTCTTGTGCTTGGATTTCGGGTTGATGTCATGAATTTCTCACTGGAGTCCACTTACCCTCTCCCTCCTATTCCTTTATTTAATATATTTCTGCCTGGCCCACAGGTGTATGCATTTGGTACCTGTTCTGTATATGCAACAGTGGGCAGAAATGGCTTAAACAGTTGCTGCACAGTGAACAGAGCATGGCTACCTGTAGGCTGACTAGCTATTCCCAGCCAGAAGCAGGACTTCAATTCACATTTAGCATGTGGGTGGTTGATAATGGTGTTTCATAAGAACATAAGAACAGCCCCACTGGCTCAGGCCATAGGCCCATCTAGTCCAGCTTCCTGTATCTCACAGCCGCCCACCAAATGCCCCAGGGAGCACACCAGATAACAAGAGACCTCATCCTGGTGCCCTCCCTTGCATCTGGCATTCTGCCATAACCCATTTCTAAAATCATTAGGTTGCGCATACACATCATGGCTTGTACCCCATAATGGATTTTTCCTCCAGAAACTTGTCCAATCCCCTTTTAAAGGCATCCAGGCCAGATGCTGTCACCACATCCTGTGGCAAGGAGTTCCACAGACCGACCACACCCTGAGTAAATAAATATTTTCTTTTGTCGGTCCTAACCCGCCCAACACTCAATTTTAGTGGATGTCCCCTGGTTCTGGTATTATGTGAGAGCGTAAAGAGCATCTCCCTATCCACTCTGTCCATCCCCTGCATAATTTTGTATGTCTCAATCATGTCCCCCCTCAGGTGTCTCTTTTCTAGGCTGAAGAGGCCCAAATGCCGTAGCCTTTCCTCATAAGGAAGGTGCCCCAGGCCCGTAATCATCTTAGTCGCTCTCTTTTGCACCTTTTCAATTTCCACTATGTCTTTTTTGAGATGCGGCGACCAGAACTGGACACAATACTCCAGGTGTGGCCTTACCATAGATTTGTACAACGGCATTATAATATTAGCCGTTTTGTTCTCAATACCCTTCCTAATGATCCCAAGCATAGAATTGGCCTTCACTGCCGCCGCACATTGAGTCGACACTTTCATCGACCTGTCCACTACCACCCCAAGATCTCTCTCCTGATCTGTCACAGACAGCTCAGAACCCATCAGCCTATATGTGAAGTTTTGATTTTTTGCCCCAATGTGCATGACTTTACACTTACTGACATTGAAGCACATCTGCCATTTTGCTGCCCATTCTGCCAGTCTGGAGAGATCCTTCTGGAGCTCCTCACAATCACTTCTGGTCTTCACCACTCGGAAAAGTTTGGTGTCGTCTGCAAACTTAGCCACTTCACTGCTCAACCCTGTCTCCAGGTCGTTTATGAAGAGGTTGAAGAGCACCGGTCCCAGGACAGATCCTTGGGGCACAGCGCTTTTCACTTCTCTCCATTGTGAAAATTGCCCATTGACACCCACTCTCTGCTTCCTAGCCTCCAACCAGTTCTCAATCCATGAGAAGACCTGCCCTCTAATTCCCTGACTGTGGAGTTTTTTCAGTAGCCTTTGGTGAGGGACTGTGTCAAACGCCTTCTGAAAGTCCAGATATATAATGTCCACAGGTTTCAAACAGGCAAAGGGTGCTGAACAGGGACAGGAGCCTCTAGGGATTAGAAGTGTGAAAAGGGAGGGGAAGTGTCAAGGGAAGTGTCAAGTGTCAAGGAAGTGAAAAGGGAGGGGACATGGGGCCATTCATCATTTATGCACAGTCATCAATTTTGTACTGCCTGGTCTGAGTGATGCCAGCTTTCAGGAAGCCTGAGATCAATATTTCTGCTTTATGGGTAATTTGAGCTGTGAAGCTGGAAATTCCTATGTGCTCAGCCTGTCTTCTACTCCAACGTTTGGCCTTTCTCCTAACCATTTGAACCAGCGACTTTCAATCTTTTTCATCTCATGGCACACAGACAAGGTGCTAAAAATATCAAGGAACACCATCAGTTTTTTGACAACTTACAAGACATACCCAGTGACCCTACTAACAAATGTCCCTCTCCCAAACTATCGTGGCCCACCTGCAGACCATCCCCAGCACACTGCAGACATCCCCCCACGCTGGTTGAAAATGACTGGCACAGTGAACTGCTGGAAGGAGTCCTCAGGCCTCTGTGTCTGTGCGAGGAAAGGAATTCCTGTATACAGTTCTCAAGGTGGCAAGGAGGCACTGTGGCTAAATTACAGCCCGATCCTCCTATGCCTGTTTCTCAGAAGTAAATCCCATGATAGTCAGTGGGGCTTACTCCCAGGAAAGTGTGGCCAGGACTGGACCGTCGGTCATCTCCTGCTGCCTGGCAGCGCTGCCGGGTGGGGCGAGGCTCTGAGCCTGTGTCTAACTGCTCTTTCTCCGCAGGGACAGCGGACCCTTGTGCTGAGGGGGCGAGCGGCCCGCCTCCCCCTTCCCCGGCGGCAGGAGGCAGTGTGGCGCAGCGCAGCGCAGCGCAGCCGCGGGCGGGCGGGCGGAGGGAGGAGGGACGCCATTGCGTTGCTATGAGGTGACTGCTGCCTTTCATCCTCCCTGCCAGCCTAGCTGCCTGTGGTCGCGCTGTGCGGCGGCGCCGGCTTCCCCGCCGGTGACTGGGGCTGCGCTGGGCGGCTCACGCGCTCTGGCTGCTGAGGGGGTGGGGTGAAGATGAAGGCGGCGGCGGGCAGAGCGGGGCGGCAGCGGCAGCTGAGGTGAGGCGGAGGACGGACGGACGGACGGACGGGGCAGCCAGAAGCCTCTCCCGCAGCGGGAATGGCTCACGCCGGAGCTGCGGCGGGCGAGGAGCCTCTGCCGGGCCCCTCCAGAGGCGACGGAGGCCCGGCGGCGGCCAGAGACGCCTTGTCGCTGGAGGAGATCCTGAGGCTCTACAACCAGCCCATCAACGAGGAGCAGGCGTGGGCCGTGTGCTACCAGTGCTGCGGCTCCCTCCGCGCCCGTCGCCGAGGGGAGTCCCGGGCCGGCAGGGTGGAGAGCGCCGCCGACATCCGCATCTGGAGGGACGGAGCCGTCACGCTGGGGGGGGACAGCGGCGCCCGCAGCCCCCCAGGAGCAGGTAGAGCCGTGCGCCCCGCCACACGCGCAGCCTTGGCGGCCCCCCGCAGGCCGGTCTCGGTGGCTGCCTGCTGCCGCCACCTCCACCCACCCCTCCCACAGGAAGGGCACAGCGCAGCCCCCCCAGTTCCACCCCACCTGCTCTCCTCTCCCACCCTGGCACCTGGAGGTTGCACATCCCCAGCACTGTGGGGAGGGGTTTGGAGCCAAAACCTATGCACGTCTACTCAGAAGTCAGTCCTACTGTAGTCAATGGGGCTTGCTCCCAGGAAAGCGTGGCTAGGACTGCAGCCTGAGAGCCCAATCCTATGCATCAGAATTAAGTCCCTTTGTGGTCTGTGGGGCTTACTCCCAGGTAAGTGTGGATAGGATTGCAGCCCTATACAGCAACCCAATAGACTGTCCTCATGAGGATAGGGCAGTTAAAGATTTCTTTACAACCCCTGCACTGTGAATAATTTGGTACCTTTCTCTTTTGGACTGAAATCCCATTATATCAACGCACTGTAGTGTACACTCTCTTAAAATCTTTCCTACCTTCTGGTGCTGCATTATGGCTGATGTAGAGGCAAGCAGTTTGATTCTGCAGGATGGCTTAATTACAGTTGAGCAGATGCCTTGGTTGTTATGTGTGTGCGCGGGTGTGAGTGCAAGGGTTTCATTTTGGCACAGAGGATCTAAAAAAAGAGATCTTGCTGCGTGGATGGCTATATCTGAACTAGATAGACAGCATCAGACAGACGGAGGATATACCTTTTGTGTATGAACCAGAATGTCTCCAGCTCCTTCTTCAAGACAGAAATTTCCTTGCTCCTGCTTGGAAAAAAAACAACGATGCAAAGCTTGTTCATGTAGGTCAGCATGATGATGGGGGAGGGCACTGCAAAGCAAAACAAAGAGAGCAGCTGTCAGAATCCAGGCATGCTGTTAGCAGGAGGTTTTAATGTCTGTTGGCTTTGTGCCTTTGTTATCCAAAATAACTAAGGCTGCAATCTTAAATCAACTTATTTAGGAGTAAATTCCTGTGATATGTGGGATTTAGCATTCTGATCCCACACATGTATTTGTGAAAGGAATGTATAGGAAACAAGAAGGTGAGAAAAAAATGCTCTAACATTATTTTAATTGTCATTTTAAGAAAAAAACTACAAATATCAAACAATTTATATAGTGAATACATTAAATAAAACATGATTTAGCTAATTCTTCTTAATTGGAGATGGAGTGTATACTTATGTGTAATAGAACAGATTTAGCAGTGCACACTAAATTTGCCTGAGTAATGCAGTACCACATGACTATAGTTTTACATGCCTCATCCTGTGCCTTCAGATATCTCTGATTATACTACTTAATTACAAACACACTTTTAAAAATCAACATCCTAAACCATTTTTCAAAGCCAGCTCAATATAAAATTATTCTAGTTGTAAACACATTGTGCCTATCATCATACTTATAGAACCAACAAAGTTTTATGTATGAAAAATGACATAGCATGTATCTTGCTGTGGATTTTAAGTGGTTATAATGCCACCAGAGGTAGTATTAAGACATCAGAATGTGGGTAGTTGGTTGATGGATTTAAGTTTTAGGTATAAAATGTGTCCTGTTCAGTCCATTTTTTTACAGTAAACAATAGGAGAATCTGTTATATACTATAATGTCAGCCTAGCAATCTCATGTTAGTTCCTACACAATCTCAGAAGCCAGCAATGAGTGCTTTAGTTTCACTAAAGTATTCTAGAGTTCACTAGAGTATACTAGATAGAATTTCTCTGCATTAACTAGTTGGTGAGGGCAGGGCTGAATTAAGCCATGCTGAGGCACTAAGCTATGTCCAACCCAAGAAAACCATGTCACAACATTACCACACCCCAAAAGTTATTTTTTTGAACGATGACACTAACACAATTGGAAAATGGCATCTGTACCTTCATGTTAGCACCATAATTCAAAATATGACGTGGATGGTTCTAACCTTGGTGCTAAATAAATAAATTTTGGTCATGTTGAAATGAACATGACCATTTTTTGAGAGCCTTTTTCTCCTAGTCACTTTTTATTTTTCAACAGATTATGTGATACTTGAAACTTCTGTATTTAGAGCCCCCCCCCCCATAGTGTGAGGTCTTAGGACCCAGTCCTATCCAATTTTCCAGTACTGGTGTAGCTGTACCAATGAGGTGTGCACTGCATCCTGTGGTGGGGAGACAGTCATAGAGGCCTCCTCAAGGTATGGGAACATTTGTTTCCTTACCTCGGGGCTGCATTATAGCTACACCAGTGCTGGAAAGTTGGATAGGATTGGGCCCTTAAGCTGTAGTTTATTTAGCTTGTGTGTAAATCTGGCTTGCATGAGGTGAGAAGTTGTGATTATGTGCAGAGTAGCTTTGCATTGTAATAGGGCAGTGGTTCCCAAACTCTGGGTCCAGGACCCACCAGTGGGCCATGACCCGATGGGTCCCAAAACTGACAAGGTAAATTAGGCTGTGTGCATCAATGGTTAAACGACCTGCTACTGGGGGGGGGGCACACTGCCTAATCACCATTATAGCCACAGCTTGAGCAGCTAGCTGGTAAAGTGAAACTTTTTTTATGTGGGTCCTGATGCTAAAATGTTTGGGAATGGCTGCTTGATCACAATCCTATGCATGTCTACTCAGTCGTAAATCCCATTATAGACAATGGGGCTTACTCCCAAGTAAGTGTGGATAGGATTGGACCCTAAGAGTGATTAAAATGAACTTCCACATGTCAGTGATTAATGTGCAGCGCTTTCACGTTAGAAAATGGGGTAAAAACCTGCTTGAGTGTCCCAACATGACAAACAACAGAGACAGAAAATGTCAGTGCTATTTTGAAAACATGTTTTCTTAGCCTGTAGCTGGGAATGTTCTATGTCTGAAAATTCTTTCTAGGGCTAGCTTTGATTGTGAAAGGAAGATCATCTTCTTGATCTTGTTGTCCCTTTGGCTGGATACTGTTAATTTTATCTGTTCACACAGCAGTGTGACTCAGTGGTCTGTCATAGCACTGATGAGGCAACTATTTCTGACTTTCTGTACCAAGCTCTCCCTTATTTGAGAGAGTCAAATTTAATAGCAAAAGGGCATGTGAGTGAGGAGTGCATACCCTATCCTTTCAGCTACATCTCCCAACAGCCCTTCTGCCAAGAGCTTTTCTCAACCAATAGCCAAACTCGTTTAAGAACATAAGAACAGCCCCACTGGATCAGGCCATAGGCCCTTCTAGTCCAGCTTCCTGTATCTCACAGCAGCCCACCAAATGCCCCAGGGAGCACACCAGATAACAAGAGACCTCATCCTGGTGCCCTCCCTTGCATCTGGCATTCTGACATAGCCATTTCTAAAATCAGGAGGTTGTTCATACACATCATGGCTTGTAACCCGTAATGGATTTTTCCTCCAGAAACTTGTCCAATCCCCTTTTAAAGGCATCCAGGCCAGACGCCATCACCACATCCTGTGGCAAGGAGTTCCACAGACCAACCACACGCTGAGTAAAGAAATATTTTCTTTTGTCTGTTCTAACTCTCCCAACACTCAATTTTAGTGGATGTCCCCTGGTTCTGGTGTTATGTGAGAGTGTAAAGAACATCTCTCTATCCACTCTTTCCTTCCCGTGCATAATTTTGTATGTCTCAATCATGTCCCCCCTCAGGCGCCTCTTTTCTAGGCTGAAGAGGCCCAAATGCTGTAGCCTTTCCTCGTAAAGAAGGTGTCCCAGCCCCATAACCATCTTAGTTGCTCTCTTTTGCACCTTTTCCATTTTCACTATGTCTTTTTTTGAGAAGCGGCGACCAGAACTGGACACAATACTCCAGGTGTGGCCTTACCATAGATTTGTACAACGGCATTATAATATTAGCCGTTTTGTTCTCAACACCTTTTCTAATGATCCCAAGCATAGAATTGGCCTTCTTCACTGCCGCCGCACATTGAGTCGACACTTTCATCGACCTGTCCACCACCACCCCAAGATCTCTCTCCTGATCTGTCACAGACAGCTCAGAACCCATTAGCCTATATGTGAAGTTTTGATTTTTTGCCCCAATGTGCATGACCTTACACTTACTGACATTGAAGCATACCTGCCATTTTGCTGCCCATTCTGCCAGTCTGGAGACTTCCAGTCTGTTAAGCTAACACAAAAAACCACTTGGGGGACAAGCTTCAGGGAAGTGAACTGTGAGAGAGGGGCTACCACCACTCCTTTTGGTCTTAAAATTAGGGCCCCCCTTTCCTACATGATTGGGGCAGAGCTGGATTTAGATGCATGGTTCTACTGCCATAAAATGATCCTTGTTCAGCTGCAACACGTGACATAGCCTTGCCCATTCGTAGTGCTGATTCTACTATTCATTATATGGTTGCATAATGCTTTAGCTGTAGCGTGTACAGAGCTGCAGCTGATTTTCCATGAAATGGGCTTTACTAAACATCTGGGTGGATACCCTCTTAATTGATGTGGGATGGAGCAATAATAATCTTTGCATTTACAGATCATGTTGATGTTAGCTTTTAATCCCTCAGAAAAAATTTCAAAAACTGCTGAGAGAGGAGAAAAAAACCTTTCTGATAGTCACTGTACTGGTAATTGTTGCATAGATGTAGTTTTCTGTAACTCTACCTGTATTAGTGCCATTGTTTACAAAAAAGGAACCAAATATATCTCTTGAGAAAATTACTCTAAAATTTTACTCTAATAAAAAACTGTATCTTTTTGTAGTGAGCATTCAGGGTTTGTTCAGGATGCTGAAAGAGGATGTGATCAGTTGTATATTACTCCGGAGATTGCTCCGGAGCGACCTCTGCCATGCCGCAGACTCGGAGCGGCTTCTTGGTTTACTGAGGAGCTGCGAATGATGAAGCGGCAGGGCAGGCGTCTAGAGCGACGGTGGCAGAAAACTTGTGATGAATCCGATCGGACACGGAGTAGAGCTCATTATAGAGCCTACTCCGTGGCGGTGGTAGCAGCGAAGAGATCGTTCTTCTCTGCTACCATTGCGTCTGCTGATAGCCGTCCGGCAGAGCTGTTCCGTGTGGTGCAGGGCCTCCTTCATCAGGCCCCTTCGGTAGTCCAGGAGGAATACACGGTCAGCCGCTGTGACGTGTTTGCCCAACACTTTGCAGATAAAATCGATCATATTCGTCGCGACTTGGATGCCACATTGACAATGTCTGATGATGTCCCCTTGGCAACTGCCTGTCCAGTATTGTGGGATTCTTTTCAGCTTGTGCAGCCTGAGGATGTGGACAGACTCCTTTGGAGTGTGAGGCCGTCTGCCTGCCTGTTTGACCCTTGCCCAGCTTGGCTGATTAGAGCGGCCCGGGGGGGGACTGGCTGAGTGGATGGGGAGGGTGGTCAACTCTTCTTTGATGGAGGGGACGTTGCCGCTCGCCTTGAAGCGGTCGGTGGTTCGCCCCCTCCTGAAGAAGCCCTCCCTGGATTCCACTGTGTTGAATAACTATCGGCCAGTCTCCAACATCCCGTTTCTGGGCAAGGTAATTGAGCGGGTGGTGGCGGCCCAACTCCAGAGGGTCTTGGATGAAGCGGATTATCTGGATCCTTTTCAATCTGGTTTCAGACCAGGCTTTGGGACGGAAACTGCCTTGATCACCTTGGTGGATGACCTACGCCGGGGACTGGACAGGGGGAGTGCGTCCCTGTTGGTCCTGCTGGACCTCTCGGCGGCTTTTGATACCATCGACCATGGTATCCTTCTGGGCCGATTGACCGAGTTGGGAGTTGGAGGCACTGTTTTGCAGTGGTTCCGCTCCTACTTGGAGGGTCGGTCCCAGATGGTGGTGCTGGGGGATGCCTGTTCGACACCCTGGCCCTTGAGGTGCGGGGTGCCGCAGGGTTCAATTCTGTCCCCCATGCTATTTAATATCTACATGAAACCGCTGGGAGAGGTCATCCTGGGGTTTGGAGTGAGGTGTCATCAATATGCTGATAACACCCAGCTCTATCTCTCCTTTCCTCCAGACTCCAGGGTGGCGGTTGAGGGCCTGGAGCGCTGTTTGGAAGCAGTGAGGATCTGGATGGGGGCTAACAAGCTGAAATTAAATCCGGATAAGACAGAGGCTCTCCTGGTTTGGAAATCCTCGATGCAGGTGCTGGATTATCGGCTTGCTCTGAATGGGGTTGCACTCCCTCTGAAGGAGCAGGTTCGCAGCTTGGGGGTCCTCCTGGACTCGCAGCTGCTCCTGGATTCCCAGGTGGCGGCTGTGGCTAGGGGGGGCCTTTGCTCAGCTTCGGCTGGTGCGCCAGCTGCGACCGTACTTGGATCGTGCAGACCTGGCCACGGTGATCCATGCCACGGTGACATCAAGGTTAGATTACTGTAACGCGCTCTATGTGGGGCTGCCCCTGAAGACGGTTCGGAAACTACAATTAGTACAGAATGCCGCGGCCCGTGTGGTCACCGGAGCCAGGCGGTTTGACTCTGTCAGTCTGCTTCTCCGGGGGCTACATTGGCTGCCCATTAGTTTCCGGGCCCAATTCAAGGTGCTGGTTTTGACCTTTAAAGCCCTATACTGTTCTGGGCCAGGATATCTTAGAGACCGCCTACTCCCGTACAATCCGGCTCGCCATCTCAGGTCATCAGAGAAGGCCTTTTTGCAAGTGCCGCCACCCAAGGAGGTCCGGGGGGCGGATGCAAGAAATAGGGCCTTCTCGTTAGTGGCACCAACATTATGGAACTCCCTTCCCCTTGATTTGAGAATGGCTCCCTCTCTTGAGAGTTTTCGGCGAGCCCTGAAAACACTGTTGTTTAAACAAGCCTTCTGATTTCTGGCCTTCTTAACATTGTTATACATCTTTTAGTTTTTTACAGGCTTGATTCCTCGGTGACTTGTTCTTTTATTCTGTCTTTAATCTGACTACTGTTTTTATGGCCTCTGTAATGTGTTTTTAAATGTTTTTATCTGCCATGTATTAATGTTTTTAAAATTTGTTTTTTTAATATGTTGTTAGCCGCCCTGGGTCCCATTAGGGAGAAGGGCGGGATAAAAATAAAGTTTTATTATTATTATTATTATTATTATTATTATTATTATTATTATTATTATTATTATTATTATTATATGTCATCACAGTTATTGAAATAGCAAATGCAGCAGACTATGATTTAATTATGGCCATCTTGCTTAATCTGATGATGCGGGGAAACATAAATATTTGTTTATGGTTATGTTGCTGGAAAGGAATTTGAAGAACTGGTCACCCAAATCCTTTACCTGAAGGTTTATGTCTCTCATTCAGACCACAATGTTCCACAAACAGATTGGGAGCAAAATGCATCATACTTGACCTGGTTGAAGGTAAACAGTGTTAAGCAAAGTAAATGCAGGTAGTTGAACCAAGCAATCACCTTGCTACATATTCTATGACAGAAGAATAAAGGAAACCAGTAGCCCAAGAGAATAGCCATTGGAGCAGCCACTTACCCAACTTTATGGAGGCTATGTGAGACCAATCTATCCTGAGGGAAAGTCAGAAAAGGAGAAGTCCAGGCCAGGGAACTCATACCATCAGCTCCAATCAGCAGTCTCATAGAGAAGTCTATTTTTGTTACTGTATTTTGTCTTTTGTAACTTTTGTTTTTGTATTAAATTGTAGTTGGATTTGAATGCCTTGGCAGAAAGGCAGTATATAAATTGAGAAATACAGTCTGAAACTTGCAATTTATTGTGAAAACTAATCAGATCTTGGTTGATCTAGACATTGGGAAAATGTAGTTCAAGTCCTTGGTGTGTAGGTGGTACGTCCATAGTTATGGTACATCCAAAGTTATTTCATGTAGCTGTGATTCTTAAAATAACCATCAAACTGTTTTCTTTTCCCTAAGCCACCTGCAAAAGAATAAGGAGGAAGTAAGAATTTGGTAGAATGTGTATATGCATACGGATGTGTCAGGTTCATGTGGAGAATTGCCCTAAGGGTTTAATGATGATTAACTACAGCCTTGAGAGTATGCTACCTGTTAGGACGGTGTAGCATACAGATTACAGAGATAGAAAACGGGTAGCTCCAAAATGACCTTCAAGATTACAGCTTGTTTTGGAAAAATGGCCATTAGCCAGTAGATGTTTTGATTGCCTTTACAGAATCACGTGAAAGTTATATAATTAGCAGAAGATAGCAAAGAAGATGCCATTAATATCTGTGATATCTCATAGTTCTCATAATCATTTCCAATTAATATCTTGGAGCAGTATTTCAAAAAGCATATTTAGCAGTCTTCTTACAAGGTGACATATGGAAAAGTATAGAACTTTAACATTGCAGTCTTATGCATGTCTACTGAATTCAGTGGGACTTACTCCCAGATAAAATAATCCTATATGGCAGGGGTTCCTATATGGTGTGGGTTCCTTCGTGACCTACACCATCCACAGTGAGTCCCAGACCCACTGAGTCAAGGAAGCCGGCAGGCATTATGGCATGCAACACAGAAGTCACTTCCGAGTCATGCCAGTGCATGACCTGTGTCATTGGCCGCATTGTGCCATGCAACATGTTGCATTTCCAATCTGCGTGTTGCAACCAACCAGTTCATTGCAACTCGATTTTCACTTGGTTGCAGGCCCACCATGACCAGCAAGCTGCACAGCATTTTGGGGTGTGATACAACGCAACATGGCCAATGATGCAGGCCGCATGCCAACATGACCTGGAAGTGGCTTCTGCATTGTGTACTATAATGCCTGCTGGCTTCCTGGAGTCCCCATGACCCACCAAAAATCAGGTTGCAGCCCACAGATTGGGAAACACTGCTATATAGGATTGCAGCCTAATTAGGTGTATCTGACATATATAATCACGTGTGCTCATTATTAATTTCAGTTTGAAAAGCTATTTTGATCTGCATTCTTTGACAGTAACTACTTATAGTACACATCTGTACATGCTTACTTAGTATTAATTCTGTGAAGCTTACTTCTAAGTAAATTTGTAAAGAATTGCAGTCTTATGGTAGCAGGACATTTTAAAGATCTGTATAAAGAAAGTAAATGTTTTTACCGATGAAATCTGAAAATCAATAGTTTAATCCAAATTGGTGGTAGCATTTTGGTTATATTTAAATATGCCAATAAAAGCAGAGTGGGAGAAGAAATGACTTGTGGAAAATTTTAGCTGCTTTGGGCAAGTAACCTGTTGGAAGTTGGACTTAATGCTGAGGTGGACTTGAAACCTTACAGTTGGGTGGGGGGGACTGACCTGGAAATGCACCATGCATCAAGGGGAGCTTTTTTTAACCCTTTCCCCATGCACTATTTTAAGCCCTAGTTCTGGAAGTAGCAGTTTGTCACCAAAGCAGCTGTTTTAGTTTGGGGACACACAGCTACTTTGAGAGGGATGTTTGGCACAAAAATCGTGCAGAGAGAAGTGTTAACTCCCCGTCACTATGCTCTCACCGGAGTGGTGTTTCTGCAGCTAATTGTTAGAGATAAAGAATTTTGTCTGGTCCACTTGCCCATTAAGCCCACCTCTAATGATGTGTTTACTGTCATGTGTCGTTTTGCCCAAGAGTTCATGTAATGTTGATCAATACTCTTGTATGTGCACAGAAAGAAATTTAGTCTAAATGAAAATTTTAGCCAGTTCACTATTGCCCCCTCATTATCTAGGACAGGGGTGTCCAAACATTTTAGCAGGAGGGCCACATCATCTCTCTGACACTGTGTTGGGGGCAGGGGGAAAAAAGAATTAATTCACATTTAAAATTTGAATAAATTTGCATAAATGAATATATTTGAGATGGAAATTATATGAATGAATGAAGGTCTTGCAGTAGCTCAAGGCCTATAAAAGACCATGCACAAAGCTTTCTTCGCTGTCACTGCTGGATCACAGATGTGAAACAGCAAGTAGTGGAGGGAGGCCTTGTCCCACAGCTCAAGTGAGAGTCGAACAGTCGTCCTCACAGTGAGAGCAGTTGCGTCGGGCCAGCATGGGCTCCAGCAAGTCTCTGGAGGGCCAGAAGCTCATTGGAGACTGGGACCTCTCCGTGGGCTGGATGGGGAGCCCCTGAGGGCCACAAGTGGCCCCCAGGCCAGATTGGGCACCCCTGATCTAGGAGGTGCTCTGTTGCAGAAGACATGGGGGCTTTTGTCCCAAAAGGATTCATACTCTAGAAAGATGCAGATAAACACCAACGGCCGCTAGAAAAGACACTGTGCTGGATGGAAAGTTACTTCTCCCGCTGCTAAATATGAGCACAGCAGAAAAAGTGTGTTTTTGCCCAGTTATATTTTAATTATTTCATATAGGTCAGTCATGCCCTGAAACAGGGGTGTCCAAACATTTTGGCACGAGGGCCACATCATCTCTCAGACACTGTGTTGGGGGCCCGGGGGAAAAAGAATTGATTTACATTTAAAATTTGAATAAATTTACATAAATGAATTTATTAGAGATGGAATTTATATGAATGAATGAAGGCCTTGCAGTAGCTCAAGGCCTGTGAAAGGCCTTGCAAGTCCAGCCTTTCCTTCACTGCCACTGCTGCATCACAAATGTGAAACAGCAGGTAGTGGAAGGAGCCCTCGCCCCACAGCTCAGGTGAGAGGTTGAACAGTCGTCCTCACACTGAGAGCAGTTGCGTAGGGCCATCACGAGCTCCAGCAAGTCTCCGGAGGGCCAGAGGTTCATTGGAGATTGAGGGCTCCCCGCGGGTCAGATTGGGAGTCCCCAAGGGCCGCAAGTGGCCCCTAGGCCAGGGTTTGGGTACAGCTGCCCTAAAATATCAGTGCCTAAGCTTGATTATTAGGTGCTTGATATCTCCAGGTAAACAACGTGGGAAACTCAGAATGTGTTGGCTGTTATCTGACAGGAAGCAGAGTGCAGAAATTGGTTGTCAAGGAACTGCACAAGATACATAGAAATGGTACATTTCAGTATAGGAAGTACATTACCTTAAGAATTGTCAAAGCATTTGTAGACATTTTTATAAACAGAAGTGTACTGTTGAAGACATTTAAACCCAGTTAACAGCCCAATCCTATCCAGGCTGCCAGCACTGCAGTAGTCTCTTCGTTTCTCTTACTCCATGTTGCGGCCAGGCAGCCCCTGTGGGGCTACTGAGATCTGCACCAGCTCCATAGATGGTGCAGATTTGAGTAGCCCACATAGGGCTTTCAGGCATGGGAAGGGGAACAGGATGTGGCAGAAGCTTTTGTTGCCATCCCTGCCCCCCTTCCAGGCCTGAACCACTCCCTGGGCCACACTCCCCCTGCCCCACACCCCCTCTCTGCCCCAGTTCCACACCTTGCCTCTGGACACTGCACTTACCCTATCTGGCAGCCACACCCTCTCCTGCCACTGAAAAAGGCCAGCACCCACCTGCACTGGTCTCAGCGCCAGTGCCAACTAATACTGGGCCGTTGTGAAGTGTTTTATGGCACTTTCACAATGGATGTTGCCTGGGCAGCATGTACAAGGGTGGTTTGACGTTTAATTGGATGGTGCTGAGTAGTGTCTGACAATAAAGGCAATCTCCATTATACATTTCCCCACATTTCAACTTTTTAAAGAATTGCTTGCAAAATTTCCTGCACTAGCCCTGCCTTCATATCTTCTTACTCCTCTGAGCCGTGAAGGGGAGGCATTCCTGATATTTAGATTTTGCCACTGCTGGGCCTGCATGTTCTTGTTTATCCTCCTGCACTCTCCAAGCTCTTAAAGCCTTCATGATTTATGACACATTGTCAGTTTTGGCATTGTCATTAATTGGAATAATGGGGAAAGTCACCCCCCACCCCTGCTCACTTCACTTACCACTGTTCTTGGCATCCAGTGCTGCCATGGCCACTGCTTCCTGTAATATCCACAGAGGGAATACTGGGCTCTCAACTTTCTGTCCATTCACTATTAGAGGAGGAAGTGGCACCAGCAATGGACACTGAGAGGAGGATGGGGAGGGCTTATTTTTCTCTCTTTGCATCCATCTCAGCCACTTCCACCTTCTCCAGTGACTGGCGAAAGGAATGCTGGGTGACCAGCATTCTTTCCCCGAGTGATTAGAGGAGGAAGAGGCGGCGGTGACAGTGTTAGACACTGAGGGAGAGAAGTAAGCCTAACTCGTCTTTCTCTTTGAGTTCAGGGCCACTGCCACTGACATCTCCTTTAATGGCCAGTGAATACTAGGAGTCCAGCATTCCTTCTGCAGTCATTGGTGGAAACAGCTTAGGCACGGATCCAAAGGAAGAGAAGTAAGCTTCCCTGCCCCTGCCTGAGAGGTAAGCTCCCCATTTACCCCTTCTCTTACCATCCAGCACCACCACCACTTCCTCCAGTGGCCATGGAGAGAATGCTGGGCTCCTTGAATTCCCTTCACTGGCCATTACAGACGGAGGTAACTATGGCGGCAGCAGCAATCCTCTTCCTCTTCTGGAAGCCAAGAAGAGGATTGGGATGACTTACCTCTCTCAGTATCTAGCTCTGCAATGGTGGTTTCTAATGTTCAAGAAGGGGCTGCTGGTCTCCCATGAGAAAAGAACTAGAAGGTGCAAGAAGATAGAGCTGGTCTAGGCTCCATGAAGGTGACAGCCTGGGGTAGGTGGTGGATGAGTGCAGGGTACCCCCACCAACTAACCATCTCCTTCAGTTTGCTGCATGACATCAAGTTCCTCAGTCATGTCATGAGCAGACTGTCCCTGCTGGGAGTATATTGGTTTATATGTGTTTAGGACTGCATGCCACTTTCTATAGTCCCTATACTTACCTTAGTTTCTTATGGGAGAAAATTCCCCTTTTAAAGTCCAATTTAGGGTATGTATGGACATATGATCCCATTATTTCTTATGGAGGCAAATTCTGTGTGCAATCTGGGTCAGCCAACAGCGGAACGTGTGTTCTGCTGCCAGCAACTGCCTTACGGCAGTCATAAAAAGTACTCCAGCAGTTCACAGAACAGCCAGCTTTAGGAACACCAGTGGGAAGGATGAACCTTCCTGTGCCTGCTAGAGGAGCACTCTGGAGCTGCCAAGGGAGGTAGGATGTCAGAGGAACAAATGTTCCCTTATCCAGAGCAGATGTCCCCAGCTGGCTACCCTGTGGGATGCAACTGTAACCATTTTGTGTGGGGGAAGAATAGTATTGGGCTGTTAGTTATTTTGCTATAAATCCGAACTTTCCTGTCCCTAATCCCAATTTGTAACAGGGATCTCCTGTAGTTAGCATCAGTGCTGTAATGAAAAATTAGTTAAAGCTATCATAAATGTGGAAGCAGTAAATTCTCCAGATTTGTTCCCAAGTACTATACTGTATTACTTTTGAATTAAAGTAGGAAGGTGATAATTTTAATATAAGTTTATATGATTTCACTACTTGAGATAAAGATTGAGATTACAACCGGATCTGTATTTGTTTTCAGTACTAATCACAGATTCAGACAAATTTAAAAGAGTGAGATTAACATGTACTGTGTATTCTAGGCCAAACTAAAACTGAATTTGAAGTTGTCTTACTCGTAATAATGTTTTTATGAGGCCTAGTTCTCACTGAATTGGTGAACTTGTGTCTGGATTGTACTACTGCAGGCAGAGGCTTGTGTAGCTGAATGCTGCTCCATTTAAAAATACAGTCTCTCCATGCAGACAAGTATTATGTCAGGAAGAAAGTAGACTAGAAAGAACCCTTTTCTCTGAAGTGACGGGAAGTAGCTCCACCCAAAGACAAGTTCACCACTTCAATGAGAATTGAGCCTTAGTTATGTCTTTTCTTATATGGGAGTGTGAAGAGGCAGACTGTAGCAATGTTTTACAGAAGAGTAGCCTATTGCAGCAAAAGCGGAGGGTCTTGGAACTCTTTAAAGAAAAACCAATTTATTATGGTATGCGAAAATCTGCTGATACAAATTGGTTAGTCTTTAATGTGCTACAAGGCTTTGTGGTTTTCATTACAGAGCTGAATCTTAGGATTGTAATTATAACTATGAGCAGGCTAGAAGGCTAGACAGAGGTTCTGAAACTACAGGAATGTTGTCTTTCATATGTTGGTCGAGAATTATATAGAATTGTAGATTTATTGGTTTGGGTTATGTTAAAAATTTTTGAAAGGGGAAAATTAAAGGATTAAGCAGCAGCCTGGTAAAAGACATTTGTCATCTGGTGCCTATAAGCATGTGAAAACTCAGGTTCTGATGCCAGAATTTAAGAAGTCATGTGGCTTTTCAATTCCCCTGTGTGTGTGCACACAGGCAGGCAGTCTTTCAGGTCCTCCTTCCCTTGGCAGTTCCCACATTATAAAAAGACCCCACTGAAGTTGGAGGACCTCTAGAGAAGCGTTTCTTAGGTACAAGGGGCTACTGATGGAAGAAAACTGTTATCTGCTGCACACATGCACCACCCAGTGTGCAGTGTATATGCAGGGCCTGAAAAATCTGTAGTGCCAAGTTGCCCGAGTCATGTTGAGTTGCTTAACAATGCCTGCTCCAGTACTCTTAAGTTGTAGTAGTAGTAGTAGTAGTAGTAGTAGTAGTAGTAGTAGTAGTAATAATAAAATAAATAAATAAATAACTAGGTATTTATATACCGCCTTTCTGGTCATCAGATTACTCCTCTGACTTTATTTAAGGTGGTTTACGTAGGCAGGCATTTCTAAATCTCTCAAGGGGATTTTTACAATCATAGAGGTTTTCTCTTTCAAGAACCAACAACATTTCAGAATGGATCTTCCTGGTTTGGTCTCACTTCTGGCCTCCAGTTCTCCCATGCATGCTGACAAGCAGCTCCATCTCTCACATGGAGGGCAGCCAAGATGCTTCTTGCTCACATCAAGAGCAGGTGGAATCACTCAGCTCGGCTTATCAGCTGCTTCAAGGTCTCGCCATTCTCAGCCGTTCAGGGAGCTGCTGGTGTCCTCGAACTGGTGATCTTCTGATGTTATCTTTGGGCTAACAGAGGCTCTATCCTCTAGACCAGACCTCCTGCCTAAGTTGTATTGTAAGGATCTGCTGTAGTTTAGAAAGCATGGATGGTTCTAGTTCATCAGGAAGCAAGGGGATCTCAGTCAACTGTAACACATTGGTTCTGTGAATTCTTAAGTTAATTGCAGGTTAAAGGTTGCTTTTGAGACACCCTTATTAAGAATGCATTTTCAGTTTCTACCTTAGCTAAAGATAACTTCAAAAATGTAACCTATGTGATAAATGGATTTGATGCAGGTACCACTTTGTTGGTTGTATGACTGGCAGCAATTTCAGTTGTTCTTGCATTAAATTCTAAAACATGGTGTTGCATCTCTGTACATTTTCAGCAGGTGACACAGATGACTCAATAACTGGTGGCACACAGTATTAAACAGTGATGCTCATCAATGTTGGGCAATGCACCATTAATCAGTTAAATTTATTATATCTGCTTTGAGATTTTATATAACCTTTATGGGGCTATGTGAGAGAGTCATACATTTTTAAACTACTCTTTATATAGCGTGTACAGCATGTAGAGTATTACATTCAAATGAGTGAATGACAGTTCATGTTTTGAAGTTCAAGTTCTGCAGCTGTAAGAAAGCAACATTCCTAAGGACCCCCACTAGATGTATAAGATTTTAAGCCAGATCCATGAGTTACTTAAGGATACAGTCCTCTAATAGTAGATGCGCATAATTTTCATATCTTTTTTCCTGTTTACTTTAAAATAGGTTATAGGGAAATACTTGATGTGTGTTTCCAATTAATGTGTGATTCTAATATGCGCACAGGAACCATGGAAAGGAGTGTAACTGAGGAAAGTATGTTGGATGAGACCAGTGTCTGAGTTCTTTACAATTACTTCTGCTGAAATTAAGTCATATGTTTTTTATGACTCACTTGTCAAATCCTCAAAGTGAGCCGATCAGGCTGTCAGACAAATATACTGTCATAACTTCCTGAAAAGTGGAAAAAATAAAAGCTTGGTTAGAACTGCAGTATTTTGCAAGTCTTGCTTGTAAGGGTTTTCCATGTGTGTCATTAAAAAAAAAAAAGTTCTTCTCTTCTCACTTCTAAGTTGAAGAGTGGGAGCCTACAAATCCACTTACCATGGCAAGTACAAAGTGTTCCTCCCCTCTTTTTTCACCTACGCAAATTGACACGTACAGTAGCTCTCAGTTACTTCTTTTTTTGCATTTCCCACCAGCATCTAGTTTTGAGTGTGTAAGCTTTCTCCATCCCAGCACTAGGCAGCACTCAGTGCATGGTTGCTGGTGGCCTCCAGCAGTGCGTTGCTGCCTTTTCCAGTGTGGTGTGTTTTTGTGTATACCTATGCGATGCGCTGGGCAGCAGCAAACTGGCAGTTGTTGGAACTGCAGGAGGCAGAAATGGCTGGTATGCTCAGCACTGCTGGTGTTGGAATTGCAATTGGTTCAGTAGAGAGTATTGTATCTTGACCAGGAAGATTTGGGTGCAGATCCTCATTAAGCCATGAAGTTCACAGGATGACTCGTCAGTAATGATTTCTCATTCTAATTTACGTGACAGGTTTGTTGTGAGGGTAGAAGGAATGGAGGGTAGAAAGGGTGGAGGTTAACCATGTATGCCATCCAGAGCTTCTTGAAAGAAAGGCAGAATACAGATAGGCGGAGTTGACTGCAGCAGTGGCAACTGCAGAGATGTGCAGAATGAGGGACTACAGAAAAACCAAGGAACTGGCAGTGGCTCAACCCGAGCCAAGGGGAATGACTCCCCTTCTCCCAGGTAACGCAGCAGTAGCCTGAATGGGGCTACTTGGATCTGCACCAGTTAAAGAGGTGACGCAGATCTGAGCAGCCTGGCACAAGGCCTAAGTACCAGATCCTGGCTTCACCCCTGTCCTGGACCCTCTCTGCCCATGGGCCTGCCCACTGCCCGTCCTATCTCCACCTCAAAACGCCCCCCCAACACCTCTCCCTGCCCTCCCCAGTCTCCCGCGCCAGCACAAATTCACCCTCTGCTAGCACTGTTGGGGCTGCGTTTGTCTCACCTGCTGGCACAAAAGTGCTTTATGGCACTTTTGTGACACCAGGAGGCCAGTGCAGGGGACCAGCCAAGGGTGCACTTTGGACTGACTGTTTGATTAAAAGTCTTTAGTGTCTTATGTTTCTGTAAAGGATATAGCTCAGATTTTCAAAATTTGTTTTTGACGTGATGTATTTGAAAGATAATCATGAAAAAGTGCATATAACTTTTTTTTTTTCTAAATTTCAGGTAAATCAGAACATTTGCACTGTCCAGAAACAGAGGTAAGGAGAATCTATAAGTGTTCCTTTTTTGTGTTCTGCTAACTCAGTGAAACAGAGTCTGCTTTCTCATCGCTTTCCAGAGAGCTTTTTAAAACACTGTACTAGTGATAACTATCTGCAACTGTATCTGTCTTTCTGCAGGAGAGAAAAAGGGGGAGGTGCACACGCGCATGCAATGGCCGAGGATTTGTCAGAGTTTTTCAGGGTTGTTTTATTTATAAGCATGCATATAATACACTTATATTGTGTCCAGTCTTTGAAGTTTAATGCCTCTTCAGTGATGATATTCCCATGCAGAACAGATAACAGATCTTGGACTTGTGTGTGCCCCTGTTCCCTGCCTTTTAACTGCATGTAAAATGCAGGGCTGGCTCAACCATGAGGCAAGATACGGCAGGCTGACTCAAGTGGCAGATGGGCACAGAAGGCATTCTATGCCCTTCAGTCCCCTCATCTAGTTCTCATTTGCCCCTTAACTCTTCCTTTTTTTTCTTTCCACTTTGAAATAGAGCAGCAGAGTGGAACAGAACAAAAATTCACTTCCATTTCTCCTGGCTTCCTTGTTCTTCCCAGCTTTACTGTACTATTTCAAAACAGGGACTGGGTAAGCTGGGCAGAGAGCTAGAAAGAGGGCACTGCTGCCATCATAGTCATTGTCTTTTCTCCTCCTTGCTCATGGAGGAGGAGGAAGTGGCAGGAGAGCGGAGTGTCTAAGAGGGTCCACATCATTGCTGTCTGTTTCTAAATAAACATGGGAGCAGCAATGGTAATGGATGGGGGGCCAACAGAGATATCACAGACTTCAGGTACCTTTTTCCTTTGGCCCAGGCCTAGTAAAACATACTGTCTGAACTAGAAGTTCCTTTAGCGCAGTGTTCCCAACCTAGAGGTCATGACCTCCCAGGGCATCAGGAAACAACGTTTTCTCTCTTAAGGGAAGTGGCAAACAACAATGATGGCAGGATGGTGGCAGTGGCACTTCCGGGTTCATGCTGTCACTGCCGAAGTAAAAAAGGGTTTTTTTGGACTTAACCAGTATCAGCTGGAGACACTGCAAAACCTGGGTTCTTGCTGCCACGTCACCACCCCACAAGCACCTAGTGGTTCCCTTACCTTTGAGTAAAGGTTGGGAACCAGTGCTTTAGCACAAGTTTATTCAAGTGCTATGTTCTGTGGGTGGGAGGTAGAGCCCAAGATTTCATCTTACTACATATGGAACATCTGGAACAAATACTGTCAAAACAGATCCTTTTTGAGAAACCATAAGCAGCCCTTGTATGTCTTTATTTAGGAGGCTGTGTGTATGGTTAGGGAGTGTACTTTTAAAGTAGGCTTGAGCATTGGCACCTCCCTCTTTACAAATGAAGCCTTGCAATAATGTAATACATGCTTGAGTTATACAGGTGACAGAGCCTCATCTCCTAGGTTTATTTTAAGAACAAAGTACATTGTAAAACAATCTTACTGAGTTTTTTTTTATGAGGATTTTTGTAGGTTACAGTTTCTTAATACCATACCTCTGTTGTACACTTATACTAGTTGTCTTTAAAAAGCCAAAGCTGCAAGGTAATGCCAAAAATGGACTAATGTCTCTACTGAGCAGGACTACTTTTGTCCTTAAAGGTGTTTGAAAAAATATTTCACTGGTTTTTAATGCTCTATGCCAAGTTCCTCTTGTAGCCTGCTGAAATTATGTTACAGCTTGTTACCATAATGCAGGGCTTTTCAAACTGGGGCATCGCGATGCCCCAGCCTGAGGGCCCTGGCCTCTGCGTCTTAAGGGATGGGGGCAGCCTAGAGGGAGGGAGGAGGCAGCAGCACGATCCCCAGGATCGCACCACTCAGGGGGCTGCAGGGGCTTGGGAGCACTTACCCAAGCCTCCTGCAACCTCCCCAGGGTGCAGGGAGCCCGGTGCAAACCTTTGTTAGGGCTCCCCACAGCAGTGAAAGTGGAGCGATCGCGCTCCACTTCCGCTTTAGCGGAGGCAGGGCACTATCACTCCACTTTTACATTCACTGCTGCAGGGAGCTCTAACAAAGGTTCGCACCGGGCTCCCCGCACCCTGGGGAGGCTGCAGGAGGCTTGGGTAAGTGCTCCCAAGCCCCTGCAGCCCCCTGAGTGGCGCAATCCTGGGGATCGTGCCACTGCCTTCCACCCACCCCAGCTGCCTCCCCCCCGCCCCCGCAAGAACTTACAGTGGCTCAAACTCTCCTGGAGAGTTTGAAAACCACTGCCATAATGTGAAATACTTCAGAAGTATAAAAAAGTGGTGATTAAACTACGTTTATGAGGTTCGAGTGTTCTATTTTGAAGCTAAAGATAGTGTGTGACTGTCTCAGATAAATGTACTGTCATACTTGGCATTCATTGTATCATAAAAAAAAAATGTAGACCTGCAATCCACAGATGTTGGTGGTGATGATTGTTCAGTGCAGTTAATGGTGATGTTTAATTTTAAGGTGATCATATTTATTAGATAATTTTTATGCATAAGGACATTCATTATAGCTTGAAGAAATTTATTGCAAAGACGTTGCCAATGTTATCATACCTTGCCATTATATGAATGAAGGAGATTACTTATAAAGGCTGCAATCCTATCCACACTTACCTGGGAGTAATGGGACTTACTTCTAAATTGACATGTGTAGGATTGACTCTAAGTCAATTGTGCTGGCCCAGTATAGTCACAAACATGCAGAAAGGCATGTTTGTGCCGACATGAGCTGGCTGGGCTGGTGTGGGGGTTTGGGAAGGTCAGGACAGGGGCATTCCGAGGTAGGGGGAGGGTGGGTGGTGGGCAGACCCATGGACGGACCAGGAGGAGGTGATGCCAGGATCCAGCACTTAACACCAGACCCTAACCACCCTCCTGAGTTGCCCGGCCTTACACCAGGCTGCTCACATCTGCACCACCTATTTAGGAGTTGCAGATCTGAGTAACCCAATGGAGCAACTTCTGTGTGACATGGGGTAAGGAGAATGAATTCCCCTTACTCCAAGTTGTGCCCAACCCTGCTCTAGATTCAGCACAGTTTACCTACTCTAGGGTAGGTTAGGATTGGGCTATTAGTCGTGTTTGTTATTACATTTCCTGACTTTGGCGGGTACTTCAAGTATTTCCCATGGTTGGAGTGTCAAGTGCCATGCTCCAGACTTTGATGGGGTTTGACATGCAATCTGTATACCACTGCTGCACACATACATGTGTCCATGAAGTTGTATTTTTTTTAAGTGATGGTTCATTTAATCTTACCACTCCAGGGCTCATTTAAGAGGGGGGGGGGGGGGTGGATGAGAAGACTCTTATCCTTATCCCTGCATTTTATTTTTTTTGCTGAGGGTGTGAAGTTGGAACATGGCATTGTTGATATTATGGTTGTCATGGTGGTGTTGGGCAGTCAGTACTGGGGCATTGCACAGTAGACAAGAATGCAGTTGATAGTGACTGGAAACATCTGATTCTCTGCGCCCACTTCTTGAGTAGATTATGGGATTAAACTGAGAGGCAAATAACAATAATGCAGTTTAAGCTGTATTGTGTTTATCCAATGCTTATATGGATATCGTGATACATAATCAAATTGTACAGTCCCGCAAAGGGCTTCTTTAGTTATGGGATAACACTGCGTTGTCTAACTGCCTGTTTTACAGAAAACATTTCAGGAACGGAACGCTCAAGCTGTATAATGGAACAAAAAAAGAACTTTTCTGAATGTTTTATATTTTAAAGATAAATGGACCAACAGTATTGCGGAAAAGGTCACCGAGTCCAAAATCTGCCAAAATAAAGTGTTTAAGTATGTGTCTCCAGGGACAAATGTGACTAGAATTAGATTTTATACTGGCTGGTGATAAACAGCTATATTTACCAAGGCCTGGAGAATTTAGTGAATCATTCTTTGTGACCATATTGGAACTACTGCAACTCCAGTCATATGACATTCTGCATAAAATCCAAAGCAGTTTCTGGTTTGAAAAAGAAAAAAAATCATAACATGTGAGAAAAATAGAAATGTTTTATATTAGAAATGATCTATTAAACAAAATAGGTATACTGTACTATTTAAACAAAGCCTACTGTGGAAGGTCTGGTTATTCTCCAGTCACTATGTGGCTTCATTTTTTCTTACCTTTGCGGTCACTGGCCATGTTCATCTCTCCTTCCTGGCCATTTCAGTTTCCTTTCTCCTCAGCTTTTCAATCTGGCCTTTGGAATGGCATTTCCTTAAGTCAGCCAATTACCCTTTTAGACTTTTGTTATCTTTTTCAAGGCCCCTGCTTCTGTTCCTCATCAAGGAGTCCTTTTATCTGTATAAAAATCTGCTTACTGGGATGGTTCCAGGCTGATTCAGGAAAAAGTGGCCTATAGATGTCCCATTATGGTCTTTGATAGGAGTGATGGGATTACAGTGACAATCCATGTCTCATCAGGTTCTCTTAATCAGACATCTAGTACGTAGGACCTTGGAAGCAAGTGAGTAACTAGAATAGGGATAGTATTCAGCTAACCACATCATGAATTTGTTCTACTGTATTTGCCAGTTGCATTTTAATTACATCGGTTTTTGCCAATTTTTTTTTACTGGTTTACCTATCTGAATCAAGTTCACTTGGGAAGGGAGCAGGTTGCCATATCATGCCTACCATATTGCTATATTCCTCTGCTGATTTGTTCATTAAGGGGATCCTCAGATTTTTGAGCCCTCTGGTCACCTGAGACAATGACTCTGACAGAGTCAGACTCTTTCTGTCAGGCCTTCCTGACTTGGGGGGTAGCAACAAGAAGACTACTCATTCTACAGTAGGCTAACTATTAAGGAGGGGGAAGCAGCCAGCAAGAGAGACAGGATTGTTATTTATTATGTATTGTGCCTGTTTTGCCTCCTATCCCCATTTGTCACAGCTCTTTTGATTAATTTAATACAGAACATTCGTTTGTGCACACAACTAGCTCTGAGACCTTAGCACACAACTGGATTTTACAAAGCTAACCACCTTTTGCCTTGCTCACATGTAAAGCAGGGTTTACGTGTCTAATTTTAGCCTAAAGAAGTACTTTGTCTCTGGTACTTTTTTTCCAACCTGACTCCAACACCAGAACTTAGTGAAGCAGAGAGAAACAGGTCATGTGGGGCAAGGGTTCAGCAACCTGCATGCCCCTTTTGAAAGTTCTCCCTTCTGTTGTTAAGATCTGACATACCCATTTATGCATGCTTTGTATGTGATGGGATCAGCATAACAAATGTGGCTGCCCCTGAATGTGCTGCATAGCTATGATTTGTCTATGGATGTAATCAAAGCTTATAGACTGCATAGATACGTAACTGTGTTATGTTCATTTGTCTAACCCATAGATTGTAGCAATAATAAAAAGAATATATACAACCAAACAATAAAACATTCAGATTTTAAACCAGCTGTAGACCAGCAAGTCATATATGTAATCACCAGTTGAACTTTTAGTCCAATGAAATGTCACAGTTCAGGCAATAATTCTTCATTATTTCCAGAACAGACTTTTTCCTTGGCTTTTGAAAGAATATAGTATGTGATATTGCAAAACATTGAAGTACCAATAGCTCATCTGGAGTACTTTTAAGGCCCAGTTGGAAAAGTCAGCCTGAGTGCTAAACTATTTCCATCAACCATTATTTCCACTTTTCAAAACCTCCTGGGAGTCTAAATTTAAAAGCTATTTGCTGCACAGTATGGCTTTCAGATTTATCATTATGCTCAGAAAACTTTAGATACAGTGAACTGGAAGTCCTTTGGGGAAAGCATCTTCTGTCCAAAACCTGTCAGGCCTGTCTTGGGGGAAGAAGGCTGATCAGGCCTTACTTCAACTGCCCAGGAAGTCTCTCATCTACTCTGGGGAGTGGGAGTCACCTCCAACCAACCAATGAAACCAACTATACCAGTTTATTGATTATAACGTGCCATAAAAACAATTCTACACTATACATTCTTGTTCATTTGCGTTCTCAGACCTGGCCACAATTTTGTTGCACTTGGGCTGAAAAAACACATGGTGGATGATCTTTCTCCATGATCTTTCTCTTAGGGCACAATCCTAACCCCTTATGTCAGTGCTTTCCAGCACTGGCATAGCAGTGCTAATGGGACATGTGCTGCATCCTGCAGTTGGGTGGCACTCACAGAGGCCTCCTCAAAGTAAGGGAATGTTTGTTCCCTAACCTCAGAGCTGCATTGGCTTTATGTCAGTGCTAGAAAGCACTGACATAAGGGGTTAGGATTGTGCCCTTAGTTGGTTTGCTTCTTATAGGAATAAAGCTGTGTTCCAGGCCCTGTTGCTCCCACCTGTGCCTAGTCCTGGCTTGAATTATTGCTACAGTATATCTTCCATTGGTATCTGATATCTCTCTGGCCTTGATAAAGTATATCTGGTTTCAGGGCTAATTGGCTGAAAAGTTGTACCTTTATACCTTGGAGAACTTAACCCATGTTCACTTTTGAAGAGCTTCTTTCCCCTCCTCAAAGAGGGAGTTGATAATTTATAACTTGTATATACAAACTAACCTGATTCTGTCTTCCTTGTCTCTCCTCACTCCAGTCCTTCATCAACCTTGGCTGGTCAACCTCATATCTATGTTCCCTGTAAGGGGTCTGTGCTTCTGTGTAGATCCTTCTGTAATTGCGCAGCATTGCAACTATTGCAGTGCCATCTTTAGACACTTGGCAATGACATCATGTGGGTTGCCAAGCTTCAAGCTGCATGACTGCGCACCTTAGTGAGAACCCTGCCCCATGTCCATTCACAAGTTTTACAGCCTCACACATTCCCTTGCTTTTGCGCACAGCATTGGGGGGGGGGGGTAGGAACAACAAGGAATGATTTTCTAACAATCAATTACCAATATGCATTAATTACAGCATAATAAAAAGATATGCATCATAGCAAGCATTGTAAGTTGTGAGACAATGAATAACATCGAAAATGAAGTTTAGAAGCTATCTTGCAGAAAATGATGCCAATTTTGGTTCTGATACAAATGCAGGAATGAAATAAAAGTGATGTGATTGTTTTTATAGGTTTATTCCAAAAATTATAGGTTGAAAATAGAACATGGTGCATGGTGCAAACTTTTAATGGAGGATGGACTCTGTCTGTCTGTCTGTCTGTCTGTCTGTCTGTCTGTCTGTCTGTCTGTCTCTCTCTCTCTCTCTCTCTCTCTCTCTCTCTGTAGTTGAAGACTTGCATAAGAATAAAAAAGTCCCCCACAAAAAACAGTATCATAGCTTGTCATTTAAGAGATTACTTTCTGGCAAATCTTTAAAATCAAACAAATATTTTGAAATAGAGACTTGATTTGTCAAAAAGCATTTTAATTTCTGTTGGTGTGACAGTTTTTCAGTATTTGGTGTAGAAACCTATTTTTGAAGATAACACTATAACCTTTTAGTTCTTATAATATAAACATAGAGTACAGGTTGAGCCGTATTATTTGTGTGGGTTCCGTTCCAAGCTCTCACGTGGATCGCAAAAAACGCACTATAGCAAATCAATTTAAAAAACAAAGTTTCTTTGCTCCCGTGATTTAAAAACAGCCTTGCTGACCTTTGTGATGTAAGATAAGAGTCATTAAGAAGACAATCCATCAACCAGTCCTCTTCCAAGCGCTTACAAGGTGCTTTACTCAGCTCCTCCCTTCACCAATGCAAAGTGATCACCTTTCTTACACGTGCTCGGGGGAAGGGAGGGGTCGCCTGGAGAGAGAAGGATTGATGAATTGTCAGCCAGTTGCCCTCTCTCTTTCTCTCATTAATGAAGCTATTTTTAAAGGACTGTTCAGTTTTTTTAACTGATTTTAAAGGGTTGCATTTTTCCCCTTCTCCAGGGATCAGCACATTCCTTCTTATTTGCAGTGGCCATTCGTGTTGAATCAAATCCATGTATAAAAAATCCTGTAGGGCTAACAAGAACCTGTAGTAGCAACTGTGTCAGTTTGATGCAGCAGGCTGAGTTATAAGGAGAATAGCAGCTGCAGGAGGTGCCGTGGCCATCCAGTTCATCCATTCTTACTCTGAACTCCCTTGCACGAGCCTTACTGCACATAACTATTTGAATACATAATGACGACCTGTTCTCGTGTGGCCAAATGCACACATCCAGGTACAATACAAATCTCTATCAAAAGGAGGAGGAGAGGAGGCTCCCTGGCAGAACTGTAGGCTATGTTTGCACCAGGGAATGGTTTTTTTAGAATGGTTTTCCCCCTTTTTAGGGAGGGGAAAGAAGCAGGTTTAGAGTATGGAAATAAATAAAAGAGAAAAGCAAGGCTTGATGTTCATTGGAAAGAAACATAAATTTCCTGTATTTTTAAAATTCGTTTTGCTTGTGAAAAGTAACCGGTGGAAGAGAAGGGAGTTGGGCATTCTCTCTGAGTAACTGCAGTTATCTGGCTGTATTGGATTCAGGTTGCAACCAGCCTAAGAGATATCTGAGCTTGACAGATCAAAATCCTGAAGAACAGGTGTAGACCTCCAGAGATTGTATCTCATAGTCTGGTCATTGTGTATTAATTACAGTTGGTTACTTGTACATCAGGCTTGTACTTCAGTGGTGTACTTTTGCCAGGTCCATTGTAGAATCTTCTTTCTCCTAATGTAGAAATGCTTTAGCAAATGAGTATTCAATAGTATTCTTTATCTGAGAGTTATAAGAGTATGTGCTCTTTGATACCAAACACTATTTTAATTGATTTTTGTAACTGCTTATTATAATTTGCTGTAGCTTGTGCATGTGTAGTTATTTGGGTTTTTATTTTATTTGGCCCCAGTTTTCAAAACAGAAGGCTTTTTTAAAAATTTGTGTTATATTTGACTCTATGTCAATACGGCAATTTTTAATTAAAATTAGAATTCTAAATTTATTAGAATTTTAATAAAATTTTAATTTTATTAAATTTAATTTTAAAATTTTATTAAAATTAGAATTTCTAAATTCAGTCTAGGTTTATCTAGAAACCAAACTCCTAGAAAATTTTCCTCACAGGCCATAAGCAAACATAGGTGGTTTGTTGTAAATACAGTAGTTGTTAGATTATCAAGGCCTGACTATGTCAGATGGGTTACTAAAAAATTGGTGCCAGTAATTCAGAAATTTGTATTTTCTTGTGAAAATATATTTACTTGGCACGGAGACTTCTTCTTTAACTCAATAGACATCAATTGCAAGGGCTGTAAAAGTATTACATGCTGGAGAGCATTACCAGGTACCGCCTCCCATTTTCCTTTAGTTTAATTAGAGTAGTCAGCTACTTATCTTTAGCAGCAATCATGGAGCATTGCACTTTCAACTTCATCTGGTAAGGAGATTATCTATTTGACTTGTTAGGCATCCATTCATCCTTCTACTTACTGTGACTGCTTTGCTTACTACTCAGATATCTCTCCTTGGGATGCTGGGGATAACATGACAGATTGGATTAATGCTGGGAACAGGGAACTGCTGCTTAAAATTCATGATTGTACAGAATTGATAACCCTGTTCTTTTTTTTCCTCTCATTACCTTGAATGCCCTTTGGCTGTCCATCCAAAGTAGTAGGAGTTAAAGTTTGTATCTTATTTGGACATCTTATAAATAGTGTTTATTTTAAAATTTCTAGCCCATATTTTTCTCTCTGGGGTTTTAAAGGCAATTTACAGTATCAATTAAAAATTATCAGTACCAAAAATACAATAGACAACAGCAGCCGTTAAAACAAAATCATAATGAGGAATAAACAAATCAAGCAAACTAGGGAAAAGCCTGTGTAAAAAGTCAGGACTTGGAATGAAAAATCAACAACAAGGGAGATATTTACACAGCACAAGGGAGGGAATTCAACATTTTGGAGGGCTGCCACCAAGAAGGTCCTTTCTTGTATCACAGTTACTGTGAACTTCAGAGGATGACAGGACATGCAAGAGACTCTCCCTTCCTGTTTTTAATGGAAAGATAGATTCATTTAGAGGGAGGTCATCCTTCAGGTATCTTGATTCCAAGTTGTATAGGGCTTTAAAGGTAATGGCCAATGTCTTAAACTGTGCATACATACTAGTATCCAATGCAGCTGAATAAGCAGTGGGGAAAGATTACTGAATTCTCTTGTGCCATTCAGCTCCTGAGCAGCTACATTTTATACCAGTGGAAGCTTCCAAAGGGTCCTCGAGGGCAGCTTCACATAGAGCACCTTACAGCAATCCATACATGAGGTGCGTAAGGCATGGGTCACCATAGCTTGGTTTGCCCGAAACAGAAACATGTACAGTTGATGTACCAGCCTAAGCTGTGCAAAATCAACCCAGCCCAAATCCTCTACCTCCCTGCACATCCAGGAACAAAGTCAGGTTGAGATCTCTTAAAATGCAGACCAATTCCTCTAAAAGGAATGCAACCCCATCTGGAACCAACTCACACACCATTGCTAGGCATCTTGACCAGGAGAACCTCTCGTTTGGATTTAATTTCGGTTTGTTTATTCATATCCTGCCCTTTGCTGGCTCCAAACACCAGTTCAGGACCTCTATAGCCACTTCAGCTGTGAAAGGCAAAAATATCCATGTGTCATGCCCCCAATGAACTTTCCCTATGGTTTCATGTAGATGTTAAACGTCATGAGGGTCAGAATAGAACCATATAGGGTATGATTAGCCGCATGCCCCAATGTCAAGCAGGGGTGTTCTATTATGGAAGAAGACCTTCTTCTGGAACGTACTCTCCAGAAGAGACTGTAGCCACTGACACCTAGTTCCCCCATCCTGGCCAAGTGGTCTAGATTAGTACACTGTCTCTAAAACATTACTGGCATCCAAACATTTCCTTCACAATTTCCTAATGAATGTGACAGCCCCAAAGCCCATTCGCTATGGTAAGGAAACAGACAACCACTTGATTTCAAAATTAAACTTACACATATAGTTAAAGTCATAGGTTGAAACCACTAACACAGGTAAATGAAAGAAAGAGCCTTCAAACGGGGTGCTTCTTGCACAGACAAAACTCAAAGACAAAGATAAGCAAAACTGGGCACTGAATAAAATGAAGGCAGTTTTCATTAAGTTCTGCATAAAGAGCAAGGACTATTAAAAATAAAGCTCTTAAATGAATGAAATATCAATTAATCTGAAAGTAGCAAGCAATGTCAACAAGAGTCAATTAACTGAATTGCCTCCAGGGACTCAACCCTTTGATATTTCAAATATCAGTGAATAACTTTATCTCCTGAATTATAAAGCACAGAACAGTTGTGCCCTGTGTGGGTTATTTTATATAAAGAGCTGTCTTCTACTGCAGCAGAACAAGGCCAAACAGAATAACCAAGTAGCATCTTACTCCAATTCTGGGATTTCAGACAGAGGACTTTCTCAGGCTAAGTATTAAAGGTCTCTTAACTGAACATGTAAGTCCTGAATCTGGGCCCTCGTAAATGTAAAATCTGTGCTAATGGATTGGGCCTTCTGCTGACAGAACACTGAGCTGCTGGTCCTATAGTTAGTATTTGCTGTTAAAAACTATGTAAAATGAAGCAACTGGAGACTAAGACCCAAATCCTTTCCCGCACTGACACAGCTGTGCCAGTCAGGCATGTACTGCATCATGCAGCTGGGTGGCAGTCACTGAAGCCTCCTCAAGGTAAAGGAATGTTTGTTCCCTTACCTTGGAGCTGCATTGCCCTTATGTTGGTGCTAGAAAGTTGGTTAGGATTGCGCCCTAAAATAAATGAATTCAAAATGACTTCTCTAGATTTCAGTTCTCTGCTGCTATCTCCCAAAACAGTTTCCCTCCCTGCAGCCTGTCATGGAACACTATAGTTCCTAATACCATTCCAGGAACATTTAGTTGTTGGCCTCGAAAGACCAGTCTCAGTCTTCAGTCTCGAAAGACTATGGTATCGCGCTCTGAAAGGTGGTTCTGGAACAGCGTCTAGTGTGGCTGAAAAGGCCAATTCAGGAGTGACAATCCCTTCCACACTGGGAGCAAGTGCAGTCTGTCCCTGGTCTGTCTCCCTGGCTATGGGCCTTCCTTCTTTGCCTCTTTGCCTCAGACTGTTGGCCAAGTGTCTCTTCAAACTGGGAAAGGCCATGCTGCACAGCCTGCCTCCAAGTGGACCGCTCAGAGGCCAGGGTTTCCCACTTGTTGAGGTCCACTGCTAAGGCCTTCAGATCCCTCTTGCAGATGTCCTTGTATCGCAGCTGTGGTCTACCTGTAGGGCGCTTTCCTTGCACGAGTTCTCCATAGAGGAGATCCTTTGGGGTCCGGCCATCATCCATTCTCACGACATGACCGAGCCAACGCAGGCGTCTCTGTTTCAGCAGTGCATACATGCTAGGGATTCCAGCACGTTCCAGGACTGTGTTGTTTGGAACTTTGTCCTGCCAGGTGATGCCAAGAATGCGCCGGAGGCAGTGCATGTGGAAAGCGTTCAGTTTCCTCTCCTGTTGTGAGCAGAGAGTCCATGACTCGCTGCAGTACAGAAGTGTACTCAGGACGCAAGCTCTGTAGACCTGGATCTTGGTATGTTCCGTCAGCTTCTTGTTGGACCAGACTCTCTTTGTGAGTCTGGAAAACATGGTAGCTGCTTTACCGATGCGTTTGTTTAGCTCGGTATCAAGAGAAAGAGTGTCAGAGATCGTTGAGCCAAGGTACACAAAGTCATGGACAACCTCCAGTTCATGCGCAGAGATTGTAATGCAGGGAGGTGAGTCCACATCCTGAACCATGACCTGTGTTTTCTTCAGGCTGATTGTCAGTCCAAAATCTTGGCAGGCCTTGCTAAAACGATCCATGAGCTGCTGGAGATCTTTGGCAGAGTGGGTAGTGACAGCTGCATCGTCGGCAAAGAGGAAGTCACGCAGACATTTCAGCTGGACTTTGGACTTTGCTCTCAGTCTGGAGAGGTTGAAGAGCTTTCCATCTGATCTGGTCCGGAGATAGATGCCTTCTGTTGCGGTTCCAAAGGCATGCTTCAGCAGAACAGTGAAGAAAATCCCAAACAAGGTTGGTGCAAGAACACAGCCCTGCTTCATGCCGCTTGGGATGTCAAAGGGGTCTGATGTGGAGCCATCAAAGACAACAGTGCCCTTCATGTCCTTGTGGAAGGATTTGATGATGCTGAGGAGCCTGGGTGGACATCCAGTCTTGGGGAGAATCTTGAAGAGGCCATCCCTGCTGACCAGATCGAAGGCCTTCATGAGATTTATGAAGGCTATAAAGAGTGGCTGTCGTTGTTCCCTGCATTGTTTGCCCAAGTTGCACTAAAGAGGCTCCAGGTACTTGCAGAGAGCATTTATCCAGAATCACAGTGCGGATTCCGAGCCAACAGGTCCACCACTGATATGGTATTCTCCAGGAACATTACCCAAATTAATATTCAGGTGGAGTCTTGGTATCTGTGGGGGATCCATTCTCCCTTCAAATACTGAAAACCGGGGATAATGAAATCCATGGTTTCGGCCCCTTTAAACACCCCGAAGGGCTTTCTGAAGCCCACTGAGGCTGTAGGTAGCCTTTGGAGTCAACAGGTTTCAGAATGGCTGTTTTGGCAAAAAAAAAACACCAAAAAACCAAAAAACCACAATTTCCAGTTTGGTTGCCTTTTTTTGGTCAATGTAGCCATTCTGAAGCCCTCAGAGGCCGTGGGCGGATGCAAGCAGCGTCTGCATGCTTCAGAAAGCTCCGGTTGCTTCTGGAGGGCTCAGGTTGGGCCAAGTCTGGTTCAGTGTGGGTCCGGGGCACGTGAGCCAGGTCCACGGATACAGAATCTATGCATACAAAGGCCCCACCTGTATCATTCAGTTTTTCAATAATATTGTTGGATCACTATTTTCACTTTTTCACTGCTGGGGTTAAATTAGAAGTGAGATCTTTTTGGATTGTCCAATAAATTACCTATTGGGTATAATCACTGAGAAACTACTCTACATATTTGGTGAATTATGAGAAATCACATTTTTAAAGATTTTGGGTATACTAGATACTGTATTTTGCACATGCTATGAGAAAAACATCTTATATTCCTCAAACCTGTAATCATTTTTAGTTGAACATAACAGGTTATGAATTAGTACACAACATTTCATTGCTTCCATTTTGTGGATTAGTTTGGACTATAATCTGTTCACTAGGAGATGGTTACCACAAGGATTCAATCAACCAGACTTTTCTTCAACTTTTTTATAACATGCTTTTTTTTTTTTTAAGTTAGTCATTTAGGATTAGAAAGATCTCTTTATTGAGTCTAAGCAGAATTAAGAATACTTGGACTGCAGTTCTATACAACCTTTCCTGGGAGTAAGCCAAACTGAGCACAGTGGACTTATGAGTAGACATGCATAGGATTGTACGTTAGAAAGACACTTACCCCACTATCTGAGGTAAGAGCTGTTGGATAAAAATTTCCCCTTGAAGGGAGGAAAAGTCCATTACAGGTTACAAGCCATGATGGGTATGTGCAACATCCTGATTTTAGAAGTAGGCTACCTCAGAATGCCAGATGCAAGGGAGGGCACCAGAATGCTCGTCTCTTGTTGTCTTGTGAGGCATCTGGTGGACCACTGTGAGATACAGGAAGCTGATCTGAATGGGCTTTTGGCCTGACCCAGCAGGGCTCTTATTAGACTAAATGAGCTCCAGTTCTCTGGGTAAAGTTCTATAACCAACTGCAACTCAGTAAGACTCTGAAAGTCACTCTGAATGAAACCCAAGAGGACACACTGGAATGCACTTGTATCTGTTGGTTATATAACTCCCAAAGATTGTGCTAATCACGGAAGATCTTGGTATCTCCTTGAGATATATTTAGGCAGCAGCTCTGGAACTCTTGACCAGATATGAGAGGCTTGGTACCTCTTACTTTTTGGTGTATATACCACCTTCCCCTCTTCTTATTATCACAACAATCTTGTGACACTGTAGATAAAAAGAGATACAGTTTGATAGTTTAATGATGTACATTAAACTGAGAGATAGACTAGGCCAAGGGCAAGCAGTAACATTCATGGATGAATGGGCATTTGAACCCAGGTCTCTCTAGTCCTGGCCCAACACTCTAATTCAGCCGTTTTCAACCACTGTGCTGTGGCACACTGGTGTGCCACGAATGGTCCCCAGGTGTGCCATGGAAATTTGGGAGAGGGTCATTTATTAGTAAGGCTATTGGGGGGTGTGAGCCCCCCATTGACAGCACAGAGTGTCTTTGTCAATTATCAAAAAAACTGATGGTGTGCCTTGACCCTTTTAGTGCCTTGCCAGTGTGCTATGAGATGAAAAAGACTGAAAATCACTGCTCTAATTGCTAGGAGCCAGGCCTACAGCTTTATTGAAAAGTTGGGTTTCAAATAAAGGTTTGCAAGGGTTGGGAAAGAAAGAGAGAGAATGAACATAACAATAGTGTTCTGGGAGAGAGGGTAACCAGCATCTGTAGAGTACACAGGAATTTGGGCATAAGGGGCAGTATTGCAAAATTGCTGTAGAATCACCATTATAATAAACACACAGATGCACTGATCTTAAAAAGGACTTATTTAATCCCTCTGTGGAAGACTCTGTAACAATCTACTGTTCTGCACACAGAACTATTACTCTCCAGGAAGAGGGTCTCATAGAAACATCCATTCACTTTTTATCTGAGGACAAGCAACTCCAATGCAAGATGCTTCATCCTAGTAAGAGTATTTAAAAAGAAAACTGCATTCAGAAAACCTAGACACGCTGCCAGACTGTCTTTCACTCTCTGCACTGTACTCATTAATAAAATTGTGTTTTAAGTCCTTTATGTAATCTAACTGCATGAAACTTTTGCTCTTGGCTGATGAAAGCTAGAAAAATCCTTAATGCTGCACTGGATTGTGTTTAATACTATGACACAATGTTACATTACTAAACTGTTGCAAATCAAGTGGGAGATGAAGTTGTAATTTTGAATAATTCAGGGAACCAACATAGCATGTTATAGGATATGATTGTGATGTAACTTTGACATGTTCTCAGTGGCTTGGAAGCTAATATTGTCCCATCTATTTCCCAAAGGTCAGGAGCATTACTAACTGCACAAATAAAGCATGAAGGAAAAGTACAGTGCTTTTTAACACCCTAAGATTCCATAAAAATAATTTTAACATGCCCTGAAGAAGGGATAATTGCCAGCAAAAATTATAAGGGCTCCTTCACATCAAAATTTCAAGCACAAATCATGAATTTGTATTAATTCTACAGGAACTCATCATGCAACTTTCAGGTAGAACTGTCATTCTGTGTAAGAGCTTTGAGATTGTAACTGTCCCAGTAGCTTTCAATAGTATCAACCATAGTATCCTTCTAGACCAGGGGTGTCCAAACTTTTTGGCAGGAGGGCCACATCATCTCTCTGATACTGTGTCAGAGGCCTGGGAAAAAAGACTTAATTTACATTTAAAATTTGAATAAATTTACATAAATGAATGTATTAGAGATGGAACTTATATGAATGAATGAATAAAGTTTTCCAATAATTTAAGACCTATAAAAAGCCTTGCACAAAGCAAGGTTGGCCTTTCCTTCACTGCCACTGCCCCATCACAGATGTGGAACAGCAAGCCCTGGAGGGAGCCCTCATCCCACAGCTCCCGCAAGAGTCAAAACAGTCACCCTTATGCTGAGAGTAGTCGCATTGGGCCAGCACAGGCTCCAGCAAGTCTCTGGAGGGCCAGAGGCTCATTGGAGACTGTGGGCTCCCTGAAAGCCGACTTGGGAGTCCCCGAGGGTTGCAAGTAGGGTTTGGGCACCTCTGTACTATACTGTTAAGGGATGAAATGTTTATTTGTTCCGCAAACATCTGTGGCAAGCTCCAGCAATTTGTACACTCCTTGGGATTTGTTTTATTGCATGTTCATTCCTGCAACACCACGTTGCCTTTCCCTCCTTCCAAAACAGGCAGGCCATGTTTTACATGCCTTTGGGCTTAAATCTCAGTGTGTGGTTCAGCCTGGAGAGGACAGGGATTGTGTCCAACCCTCAACTGCTTGAAATATATTTCACTGGCCTTCAGTAGACTTTGAAAAAGTACAGGTAATTTATTTGCAACTACATAGCTACAAACCCACTGTTTGTATATAGCATGTAAAAAGTTTTATTTCTCAGGAAGTCAAACAGTATGCCAGTGTCCTGATTCTTTGCTGCAGAATATGGAACACAGATACCCAGTTTATGGCTCATGTGGCTTTATGAATTTAAATGCCAGTTATTTAAAATGCTTAACTGCATAATCTGGCATTGTGAGCTTTGTCCTGCATGGCACATTGATAGCTAGTCAAAATTTATCATGGCAGATCAGGTAGGACTTCCTCTGATTGTTCCATCATTTGGCATAATGCAAATCTAACCATTACTAATCTAACCAAATCTAATTATTAAAGTGCCCAGTGTAGAAAAATGACTCCACATGTGGCAAATGTTGGAAATTATTGACTTCATGAGGACATTTCAGTGGTCTAAAATTTCAAGATCAAATATTTTCGTACATAGCAAATAATAGAGATTGTTACTGTCCTTCTTACATAACATAAGAACATAAGAACAGCCCCACTGGATCAGGCCATAGGCCCATCTAGTCCAGCTTCCTGTATCTCACAGCGGCCCACCAAATGCCCCAGGGAGCACACCAGATAACAAGAGACCTCATCCTGGTGCCCTCCCCTACATCTGGCATTCTGCCATAACCCATTTCTAAAATCAGGAGGTTGCGCATACACATCATGGCTTGTACCCCATAATGGATTTTTCCTCCAGAAACTTGTCCAATCCCCTTTTAAAGGCGTCTAGGCTAGACGCCAGCACCACATCCTGTGGCAAGGAGTTCCACAGCCCGACCACACGCTGAGTAAAGAAATATTTTCTTTTGTCTGTCCTAACCCTCCCAACACTCAATTTTAGTGGATGTCCCCTGGTTCTGTTATTATGTGAGAGTGTAAAGAGCATCTCCCTATCCACTCTGTCCATCCCCTGCATAATTTTGTATGTCTCAATCATGTCCCCCCTCAAGCGTCTCTTTTCTAGGCTGAAGAGGCCCAAACGCCGTAGCCTTTCCTCATAAGGAAGGTGCCCCAGCCCCGTAATCATCTTAGTCGCTCTCTTTTGCACCTTTTCCATTTCCACTATGTCTTTTTTGAGATGCGGCAACCAGAACTGGACACAATACTCCAGGTGTGGCCTTACCATCGTTTTGTACAACGGCATTATAATACTAGCCGTTTTGTTCTCAATACCCTTCCTAATGATCCCAAGCATAGAATTGGCCTTCTTCACTGCCGCCGCACATTGGGTCGACACTTTCATCGACCTGTCCACCACCACCCCAAGATCTCTCTCCTGATCTGTCACAGGCAGCTCAGAACCCATCAGCCTATATGCGAAGTTTTGATTTTTTGCCCCAATGTGCATGACTTTACACTTACTGACATTGAAGCGCATCTGCCATTTTGCTGCCCATTCTGCCAGTCTGGAGAGATCCTTCTGGAGCTCCTCACAATCACTTCTGGTCTTCACCACTCGGAAAAGTTTGGTGTCGTCTGCAAACTTAGCCACTTCACTGCTCAACCCTGTCTCCAGGTCATTTATGAAGAGGTTGAAAAGCACCGGTCCCAGGACAGATCCTTGGGGCACACCGCTTTTCACCTCTCTCCATTGTGAAAATTGCCCATTGACATCCACTCTCTGCTTCCTGGCCTCCAACCAGTTCTCAATCCACGAGAGGACCTGCCCTCTAATTCCCTGATTGTGGAGTTTTTTCAGTAGCCTTTGGTGAGGGACCGTGTCAAACGCCTTCTGAAAGTCCAGATATATAATGTCTTTGTGGTCTATATATGTAAGAATATATAATATATTCTTTGTGGTCATTATGCTGTCACAGCAATGGGATCTGCTTTTGAGTGGAGAAACTCTGAAACTTTTCTATCTTCAGATAATTGGCACTCACCCATCCTTCCAGGGAGGACTTCCTCTTGTCTAAATGGGCAGAACAGACCCTTTCCCAAATAAACAAATATCACTTTGTCATGACTGTTTTGGTGTGCACTCTCTGTGTGGTTACAGTGAGTGTCTTATGCCTATGTCTCCTGCAGGTGAGATGTGGCAGAAACAGGGATGAATGACAGCTTCAGAAGTAAGATGCTGAGCAACAGTATAATTGTTTGTTATATTTGTATACTTATTGTATACTGAGATCCATAGGTACTGGATTTGTGCCAATTCACAGTCATCTTAAAAATTACCTAGGCCAACACACATTTTGCTTTTCCAACATACTTTTCCAAAAGAAGTCAAGGTGTGTATAACAATAAAACCAAAGATTATGGTGAATCCACCACCATTGGGAATTCTGCCAAAAAATAATGGGCTGGATGAGGTGGAGGGTGCATGGCTAATGACTATGGCTGCATCTCCTAACACTATGTCACCTAAATCACCAACCTAGTACACTTTTAAAGCAATTATAATTTATAAAAATGCGCCCTTGGAATAAAAAAAAATTAACACTGCTTTTTGCCCTTTCCCCCTTTTGGAAAAAAACAAAATCTAAGCAAAATAAGCATGTTTAAGTACACCTCTAGGTATGGGGCCTCTTTTCTTGCCTTGCTGCCCTTTTGAACTCACCATTCCATGCCCAGGCTTCGGGTTGTGTTGTGTGTGAACCAGCCATGATTCAGTTTATTATGCCTGTAGTTTTCAAACTCTCCAGGAGTTTGAAACCTGCAGTAAGTCTTTGCAGGGGCGGGGGGGGGAGGCAGTGACATGATCCCCAAGATCGCGTCGCTCACGGGGCTGCAGGGACTGGGATGCACTCACCAATCCCTGCAGCAGACATCCCTGTGTGCGGGGAGCCCTGCGCTAGCGCCTGCAGGGCATCCCAGGTTAGGGAAAGGGAGAGTCGAGTGATCTGCCCTGCCTCCGCAAAAGCGGAAGCGGAGCGCGATCGCCCCACTCTCCCTTTCCCTGGCTGTGAGCGGCGCGATCCACAGGATTGCGCCGCTGCCTTCCCCTTGTCTCCTGGCTGCCTCCGCCCCCTAAGGGGGCAGAGGCCAGGACCCACAGGCTGGGGCGTCGCAACGCCCTAGTTTGAATACCACTGGATTATGCTTTGATGGCAGATCCATAGGCACTGGATTTGGGCCAATTCACAGTCATCTTAAAAATTACACAGGCCAACACACATTTTGCTTGCTCAAACGTTACACCAATTCCTTGGTATATTTGGAGTGCCGATTCCAAAAACGGCATCTGTTTTACCCTATCACGTCTACACCATGGCTTCCTCTTGAGGAAGCTGCTTGAACTATTCGCTCAAGAGGCTATACTATCTCTAAAACTAGACATGATAGGGCAAAACAGATGCCATTTTTGGAATCAGCACCAGAAATTCATATCAAACCACCATAAAGTTTGGGAAAAACTTTTCTGACCCTCAGTTTTGTAGGCCTGTGTTATTATAATGGCAGGCATATCCTTCAAGAAGATCAACTGTTCTTTGTCTTCAAAATGTTATTTTTCTGGAATTGTTTGAGGTAACATAGGTATGCAGTTGTTGAATATTACATAAATTACTATTGAATTTGGTAGTAGGTGACAAATCTTAAAACTTTTTGTATCTTTGATTTATTCACATTATAAGGATGTGGACTGAGAAACTTCTACATGTAGTTTGTACTGGGCATGATTTGAGGTATAATACCACAGGTTAACTTTCTTCAGGCCTCTCATGTTAATATTGTCCATCATTGCACAAGAAAAAAAGTTACATATGGAGTTAATGAAAGAACATTTTTTAGAACTTGTTTCTAATAAAACTCTTCCTTTTTTTCTGGGTTTACTGAAGGTGTTCACCTGAGTACTTTACAAATAGAAAGATTAACAGTCCTTCATTTTGAAGAGTTCAAACACAGAGCTTTTCTACTGGCACATACCATTCTCAAGGATGTTGGAAAAATGTAATGCACCAATAAAGATAACAATGTCTATGCTGGAAAAGTTGCCTGGAATTAGTTACACTAATCCAAATTTTTATATCAGAAACGTGTTAAATCTTTTTCCATGTAATGCCCTAGTGCAGTGTTCTTCAGCCTTTGGGTTGGGACCCCAAAGGGGTTGTGTAGGCTTAGTTGTGGGGTTGCATCAACTTATGAGAGTGAAAAAGGTTGAAGACCACTGGACTAGAGCATCACCAAGTAAGGGAGTTGCATGTGGTGTTCCCCTTCAGGTTCCAGGAGATTGTGGCCCAGTCCTGCTCAAGTTCTTAACAATTGTACTAAAATAGATTTCACTTGTGACAGGCTTCATGGTATGTTTTTCTGTTCTCTCTGATAAGAATATTTGGTTACAATGAACAGGGCTGGGAAGACATTAAAGGGATGGGGAGTGGACAATGAAAAAATCCTGAGAGGAGACAGAATCTGTGGTGGGTTCCCCAGTGTCTGATTGATTGATTGATTGATTGATTGATTGATTGATTGATTGATTGATTGATTGATTGATTGATTGATTGATTGATTGATTGATTGATTGAGGTTGTGGCATGAAAAAGGTTGAAGACTACTACCCTGGTTGATATCTACCATTTATTAAAACCTAAATAAAATTGAAAATGTTTATCAGTGATCCAATGGGTATTCTGTGGAATCAAATTATATTCCTATGCAGAGAACAGTAAAACATTATATGTATGTGTTGAGGCCTTGGAAATCTTACAGCAATTAGATTTAAATTTAAAATTACTTTGGGATAAAAATCAGTAGCATAATTATGCGGGGGGGAAACCTGGTTTAGCAAGTACATGTGTGAAAAAGATATAGATGTTGGGCAGCTCAATCCTGCAGCACCTGCACTGGTACAGGCAGGCAACAGTGGATATTTATTCCCTTAACCTGTGCCGAGCCCCAGCCACCCCATGGGGCTACTCAGATTGCACAGCCTCTGCAGCCCTCAGAGAGGTCTCCACAGGTATCAGAAAGGCACTTCTGGAGGCCTTTCTGAGGAGGCTTCTGAGGGTCTCAGAAAACCTCCTGGACACAACAGGAGAACATCTCCAGTTGCTTCCAGGAGCTCAGGTCCGGCCTTCCTACTGTGAATTCAGAACTCATGGTGTGTCTATGGTCCCTAATCCGCAGATCGGGAGGATGGACCTATATGTATTTGTTATTAAAGACTAGATGCTGCTGTTAAAAAGATATGGGCTTGTTCTTGCTAGCAAGATCATTTGGACCTCGTACTTTCACACACTGAGGAAAAGGAGGAGAATTACAAGTCTAACAGGAATTTTGGCTGAGAACATTCTGTTTACAAGTACAGCTATGCATCAGAGCTTTGTTACGTTATTTATGAATAGGGGTAACCTTGCAAAGAGGGCAAGCATTTAGATAATACTCTATTATATGGTGTGTGTGTGTGGGAGAATGGCTCACATGACAAATATAAATGTACGTTTCAAAATTACTGGAAAGTGAAAACAGTATTTTTAGTGAACTTCAAATGGATACAAATTGATATTGCAATATAGCAGATAGCCTATTGTCTTGCTCTGAAAAATAGTTTTGGGAGAGATATAGTGTAGCCCCCTGCTTGATGCATGAAATTCTTTTTTAAACAAAAACTTGTATCCAAACAATATGTTCCCAGATTCAGGGCCCAATCTTATTCAGTATTCCAGTGCTTGTGCAGCCGTGCCACTGAGGTGTGCACTGCATCCTGTGGTGGGGAGACAGTCACAGAGGCCTCCTCGAGGTATCGGAACATTTTTTTTCCCTTGCCTCGGGACTACATTGTGGCTACACCAGTGCTGAAAAGTTGGATAGGACTGAGCCCTCAGTTGTCCATTAAACATATACAAAGCAGAGTACCAAAGGGGGCTATGTTGGAGGTTGTGGTCACCCTGTGCCATGGTAATACTTCGGATTTGTATAGCACTTTCTGAGTGAGCAAAGCACTTAACCTGTATTATCATGATGTTTTTTTCACAACAACCCTGTAAAGTAAGTAGTGGTACACCCATATTGCTACTGTAGAGCTTAGAGGGAGGCTTGCCTAAGGTCACTCTGGTGAGTCCATGGCAGATAAAAGATTTGAACCAAGGAGGTCCTGATTCGAAGCTCAGCTTCTTGGTCACTATCCTACACCAGCTCTACAAAGCTATTGCAGGGGCTTATCTTCAGTTCAGGCTGTAGTAGGCTATATCTACTGAATGCAGCATCTGGGCTGAAGGTGTTCAGGCTGCATTTTGCTTATGAGCTAGAAGCACTCAAGCCTGGGCGTTGAGATTGACCCCTCTCTTGCTGATTGTGGGGGAAGGACATATTGGGGCATTTGGAGGATAGATACCTGAGAGCAACGTATTCTCCAATGCCTGTTTCCTTCTCTCCTCAACCCCTGGCTGAGGATAAGGAAGTGGTCACATGCTTCCTTTCAGCCTAACTGCTAGTGGCTTACTGAAGCCACTCTACTCCTACTACTGGCATTTGTTCGCAACATGATGTTAGGATATATGTGCTTATCACTCTGGTTAATTTAGTTTAATAATCGAATTTTATTCCAATAACTTTGTTGTACATTTTATTCCTTATTACTTTAAGGGTGCTCAACTTTGTTTTATTGTTTTATTTTAGTTCATTGTATCTCTTCAACACACACATGCTCATTCTACATATGGTCCTGTTCTGGTGATTTCAAAACTTCCAGCACAGGAAGCCGGGATTAAATTTAGGTTTTGACAACCCATTTTTTCTGATCTTTCCATTTCTGTTTACGGATGATGACCTGCTTGTGCAACTCTGATATAACAATGGAACACTACATTAATCTTTCTCTCTCCTCTGTGTGAATATGCATGCGCTCATGCATGCACATGGAGAGAGGAAGAGAGAATAGCCAGCTATTAGTTTTATGCTCACTCTTTAAAAAAATAAAATCTATCACTGAGTAACTTCCCTGCCAGGAACCCTGGGTGCTTTCTGAGATCCTGTCTAGTAGCTAGGGCTTAAGCTACAATAGGGAAAATTTCATTTGGATATCAGGAGGAAATTCTTAATGGTAGGACTAGTTCAACAATGCAATTGATTACCAAGGGAAGTGGTGAGTTCTTCCTCGTTAGAGGTTTTCAAGCAGAGGTTTGGCAGGCACCTTACAGACAGTCTGTATAAATCCTCTTTGCTCTAGACTTCTATGTAATGCAAATCTTTGAACCATTTCACACACCTCTCTCTTGCTTTTTTTTAACATCCAGTTTGATGAAGAGTTCTAGGGAATTTGAAAACTTGTTTAATAAGGGTTTCTGTTTCCTTTTATTTGGGAGGGGCGGGGTTGGTCCTAATACAATTTTTACCAGAATGTGTTTTTTTAATATAACAGCAAAAGCCTTTCCCTGATTAACTGTTCATATAGTTTAAAAAAAAATCAAAATGGGTTTCAAAGGCTGTTTAAAAAAAAAATCAATCTGCCTAAAAATTGACACAAAATCTTTTCTTTCAGGTAATAGAGTCATTGGGAATTATAATTTATAAAGCTCTGGACTATGGCTTGAAAGAGACTGAAGAGCGAGAGCTCAGTCCTCCCTTGGAACACCTTATTGATCATATGACTAATACAGTAGAGGCAGATGGAGGCAAAGATGAAGGTTATGAGGCTCTGGATGAAGGTGTAGAAGATGAAGATGACAACGGGGCTGTTGACGTTATACAGTCTTACCAAGATGTCATGAAGGTACCATGCTACTCTGTTTGCTTGATATTGGTATTTAAAAAGCAGTTAATGTATTTTTGGTTCGGTCAGGTGGAATTTAGATTCATCATAGGTCATATTCTGGCCACAGTCCAACACAGGGTAATGTGCACTTAACCCTATTGCTAACAATGGACTTAATCATATGCCTAAGTCTTCACTGGATCTTAATAATCATTAGCATTATCACTATAACCAAAGAGTATGAAGCAAAAATACGACATCCTCAGTACCAGTGACAACTCCCTGCCACTACCTGGAGTAGGTGGAGAACACAGTGGAGGTCATAGTGCAGGGCTTTGCCCTAGGGCCACAGCTACTTTACCCCCTGTACTGCACATAATATTTCACCAAGTAAGGCAAGCAAAAAAGTCCAAAGAAGTATACAATTGAAATTTTTTAATTGGGAGCAAATCCTTCTCTCTTTAATGGTCTCTTTATTGTTTTCTTATCTTCTGTTGTGTTGTATTAAACTTAAAATGCAAAAGGCTGTTGCATTCACATCATTAAAATACACATGGTCAACACAATTAGGCATATAAGTGGAATACTGAGTATGGAACAGCAGACATGTTGCAGAAAATTACAGGAATTCCTGTCTTTGCAAAATGATTTGAAACTTAAGTTAAGACACTGTTCACTGTGATGAATAACTAGAAAGTTTTGTAATGTGAACCAGAAAAATGAATTAGTAAGTAAGCAAGAGAATTATGGCAAGTAGTTACTATGTGTGCCATTAGTTCTAGGGAATGAAGGGTCAAACTACACATGGCTTTTAACACATTAGAACAGTGGCTCTCACATGTTTTAGGCCGAGACCCACTTCTGAGAATGACAATCTGACCGCGACCCACTGGAAGTGATGTCATCAACCTGGAAGTGATGCCATGACCAGAAGTGACATAATCAAACAGGAAGTGCCATCATTATTATGCCAGAGCCTGAAGTGATGTCATCAAGCAGGAAGTGACATCACTGTTCTCACATAGGAACTCAAATGGCAAATGATAAAATAAAATATTGCAGCTCAGAAGCTTTGTCCCCCCCCCCCCATGCTACCAATGGTTTCTCAGAGCACAATAAGCCATAAATTGAAAGTCAGGCTCAGAAAACGGTGTCTTGCTCAGTATAACTAGAAAAACCAAACAAACAGCAGGCTGCAAAGAGAGCCTAAGGAAGGATTGTTGCCTGCCTTGCATTTCAAAGACCATTCTTTGCAACAGATGCATCTTTCCACATATATCTCTAAATAATGTCATCAACCAGTCTCTTAGAGTTGTATTGCACACTATGCACATGTTGTATTAACAGAACAATCCAGTGCATGTCTACTCAAAAGTAAGCCCCATTGTGTTAAGTTGGGCTTACTCCTTACTCCCAGGAAAGTGTGCCTAAGATTGCAGTCTAAGGGTATGGGGACAGAGGGATGAAAAGGGCTGGAGGACAGGGTTCAGTCATTGCAGAGGTGGGGGAGGGGTTTGAAAGAATCAGAAAGAGAGAGAGAGAGAGGAGGCAAAGGGGTGGGCAGATAAAGGAGCTAGTGTCACAACATGGACCACTCAGCATCACACTGTAGCTCCAACTTGTGTGAGTGCATATTCCCCCTCCCATCAATTTGCTTAAGAAAAAGAAAAAAGATCAACCTTTAGTCTGACTGCCCCATTTGAATCAGTCTATTGTTCTTATTCCAGAAGCCAAATTGAAAAGCAGTCAAGCAATATTTGAATCCACAGTAGGCTATTTAGACTTCCCCTAAGTGGAGGAAAGATGAGGTCAAATTATATTAAATAAATAGTTGTATTTTGTATCTGTGTGATCCACCTGACTTGGGAGTAAGTTCCACTGAACTCAGAGTAAGGCTTGCTTCTGAGTAGATCTGCATAGGATTTGTAGTGGCTCAATTGGAAGTTAATCAGGAAGCTCTTTGTGGCTGGAGGGGGGTGGCAGGGGCCTCCCTTTGTTATTCCAAGGAGCACAGAAGTGGCTCTGGTTGCCAAAGAGACCCCCCACCTCAATGACCAAGGAAGAACACTTGAACACTTGTTGCTGCAAGTAATAACAAAGGCAGGCAGGGTGACTCCCTGTCCCCTGGAAGTGGGATTCAGCTGCTTCTCTGCACTGCCTTGGAAGGTGAAAGGAGGGAGGGCATGTCCCTCATATGTCTTGAATGATTAAGGGAGGCAGATTAGCCATTCCAAAAAAAGAGAAGGGCTCTGCCACCCCCTCCCAAGGATTGAAGCCTTGAAAGGGAAGGGAGTCGAAAGGAACCAGGGCAGGTCCTGCTTGATGCCCTGAATAATTAAGGGGGGGCAGAGAGCAAAGAACACAAAGTGCCTGTCCCTCCAGGCACTTTACAGGCACAAGAAAAAGCAAAGCATGCAGCCCACCTCTACATTGAGACTCACAGCACTCCAGGCTGCAGCAGCCCACTCACAGAGACTAGGCAGGTGTAGCCTCGCTCCTCTGCCTGCTGCTCTTTTGCTCCTGGGCGGAGCTTACTGCTGTGCCAGCCAGGGAAAGGCTGTAACAGCTTCAAAGGTGGAGCCATTCCAGGCTCCAGTTTCCAAGATGGCGGCGCCCACTTAAATTACCAGGTTCCAAGATGGCGTCTCGGACCTTCTTGGGACCCACCTGGCATCAGCTCGCAACCCACTTGGTGGGTTGCGGTCCACAGTTTGAGAAACCCTGCATTAGAAGACCCTTGTGTGCTTGATTTTTAGGAACTGTGGGGTGGGGAGCTTAAGGTTCAGGACAATGATTAAGGGGGGTGAGGTTTCTTTTAGCAGTTTGTCCATGCAATCCTGATGAACATGTGATTTTGAGGCATAACTCCTTGATTGGGCCAACAACCTTGGTTTTATTTATTTTTCATATTTTTATACTGCTCTTCCTCCAAAGAGCTCAGGGCAGTGTACACAGCTGCTCCCCTCCTTTTGTCGTCACAACAACCCTATGAGGTAGGTGAGGCTGATGGCTGAGGGGAGATTACAAAACCTGGATCTTCCAGGACTAAGTCCACCTCCCAAACCACACAATCCTGGCTCTCTAATGTTTTGTGACATGTATATTTAAGAAGGGATCTCCAAACTCCAGCTCAGTGGCCAAATACGGCCCTTGGGAAGATTTTATCCAACCAGCTCTGTTCCCCAGCCTCTTGGGCCTAAAAATAACTCAAAAGATGCACTTCGGGTATATACAGCATTCAGCCACTAGAGGTGCTGAATGTAATGCAACATAATGGAAAGAAATTGGCCCATTACATTGCATTGCATTCAGCACCTCTAGTGGCTGAATGATGTTTATACCTGGTATATTCCTCATTCAGCCACGAGAGATGCTGAATGTAATGTTATGTAATGAAAAGAAATTATTCCATTACATTGCATCCCATTCAGCACATCTAGAGGCCGAATGAGATCTATACTGATGCTGGAAGACCTGGAGTATAAATATAAATTAAAAGTTGTTAAACTTACAATGGAACAGAAACCAAGACAAAAAAGTTTGTGATTTGCATTGTAAGTTGCTTGATGCTTTTCAAAATCCATTCTCTCCTCTTCCTGTGCAAGTCAATTTTACCCTCTGCTCCCCTTCTCCTTCAATCTCCATCTACTTACTGTAGTCAATCATGGTTTCTCCATGTATTTTTAAATTATATTCCGGCCCGCAACATCATTTCAGATATACAATGTGACCCTCATGCCAAAACGCTTGGAGACCACTGATTTAAGAGAATGTAGTATTATCATATACGTATTTCAGTGCATTGCTAAATGCTGCACATTAAATGATTGTCTGGCCACATTCTTCATGTAAAACTAGATATGTGTAATTAATTGTACATCATGGTGTTTACCACACCCTTCACAGGGAAGGCAAAATAATACGTTTGGGTGTGCCACTAAAGTATATTTATATCTTGCTGAAAAGTATGTACATATTACATCTTTTCCTATTCAGTAGCCTAGCAGAATGAGGTCTTATGACAGAGACTATTACGGGTAATTTCCCATCAGCAGATCTTTCTCCTTATGCTGGTAGAGATTCCTACAGCATATTTGCTTTTTGATTTGTAACCTTCCGTTCTTCAAATTCCCTTTAAAGTGACGGAGACCTTTATGTGGCTGTATTGGGTCTTTTAAATAATTTATTATGAGTGCAGATGCAGTCACTCCGATGTAAGCTTCTTAGGAATTTCACCACTGCATTGATGTAATATTCTCCCCCAGCCCACACACCTTCATTGCATTCCACTTTCCTACGAACTCCTAATAGGGAACTCTGCATATCTTAGATTAAATTATAAATGCACTCATTGTGTGGCAGCAAATGAGTAAAGTTATACACTACTGCACTGTAGTGACAATTGGTGGTGCTTTTTGGTTTTCTGACTAGGCTTGTGAGCACTGCAAGGTTAGTCTGGAGGAATCATCAGTTGTCAAGTGACTGCTGAACATAAACCCTGGAGACTTTATCAGGGTCCCCAGAAATTTCCAACATTACATCATTGCTGGAAAAGCATCTATAGGAAAAGCTTCATGCAGAGCAGATAACTCTACTTGTGATGTTTGTATCAGTTTTATTTTAAGAACTTTATTACTGATAGGCTGTGATTTGTATAACACCATTGATTGATTTGCGCTAATGCATCTGGTACAAGTGTAAATGCACTAGAGGCAGGCAGCTGGTGGCATATAGGTCAAATCTGACTTGTGTACAACTGCTTATCAATCCACCATTTACTTATACCCTTTTCTTTCTAAAAAGACTTTAGTACTAGATAGCATCCAGTTGCCTTTAGGAGGGAATGTAAATTACCAGATGCATGTTTCCTTTTTCATATTTCGCTTCGAAACTCCCTTCAATCCAACAGATACATACTATCTCTTTAATAACTAAAGCACAATATGAGCACACATGGGGACTGAGAGAACAGCAGCTTCATTTTCTCATTTCAGGCTCTGTCCAGGGCATAAATACAATAAATCAAACAGTGGGCAGAATCGCCTGCACTATTTAAGCTGCTGTGTTGTTGTTTTTTAACTACTTTTTTTGCCATTTTTTTTTTTTTGTTTTTTTTTTGAGGAGCTGAGTAAGTATACTTGAATTGGTACAGGTCAGTTGTACATAAGATACCAACCAACTGTACACTCATCAAGCTTGTTCATCACTTATCAGAATTGTAGTTAACTATATCATCAAGTGCAAATGAAGTAAGATACTTAACTGTCAAAAGGAGAGTATCAACTTTCTGAACATAGATGTTCTACTGTATTTATTTAGTACACCACTTTATCCGCAAGCTCAGCATCTGCGAATTTGAATATCCATGTATACCGAACTTGTGGCTAGAGGGCCTTAGAGGACCTCCCAGATGCAACAGGAAGTGAAGGCCCCTCAAATGCAACACAAAGGCACTTCTGATTTGCCGGTGCAAACCAGAAGTGCCTTCCAGTTGTGCCTGGGAGACTTCTGAGGCAACCTCTGATGGGCTGGGCATGGCCCCCACATATGTAATTGTGGTGCCATGCAGTCCCTGTGGATTTATCCTTGGAATTTGGTATTCGTGAAAAAACTAGATGAATGCTAACAGGAAATTAACTGTTTCCTGTTAGCATCCATCTAGTTTTTTTTTCTTTTCAAATATTCAGGTTGCTGGCAATCTGCCTGAGCGTCACTGTAAAATTAAATGCTTATAGTGACCTGTACAAGCAAGAAGGTTTTCATTCCAGTAAACTTTTCAACAATGTTAATTGATGTGCAGGGCGCCATGGAGACAAGGTTCCCCTGTATCCACTGTTTCCATGTTCATAGTGGGGGGGCTGGAATGGAGTCACCCTCAGATATGGGGCACTGCCTGTATTAGGAAATGTAACTTTGTCATGCCAAAACCTAGTTTTTTAATGAGCCATTATGTGTTTCCCTTCAGTTTATCAAAGTGTAGTTTCTTTGAACCATTGCTCGATTTGGTCAGTAACTGTTCACTTTAAGAGATGTATTTCTGAAAGCAACTGATGTGGCAGAGGTGCTTTTTAAACTAAAATGCAGCATAACTCTTTAGGGATGTTTTGAATAGTTCTATTGACAAATTGGATATCAAGGGTTATTTCTAAGATTTACTGATTTGGCAAAGTGTAAAGGAAACTAGGGAACTATAGTCAGTTCTTGTTATCTGCTAGGGGTTACATTCCTGGAAAACATAGTGGATACTGAATCATTAAGCCTATGGAAAAATGGGGTTAGGTTCCAGGGAACCCTTTTCACCATACACTCTACAAACCTGAATCTTAGCTTGAAGTCTATAGGGCTGGGTGATAGTGAGGGCTCATCAACATCTCCAACATCTTCCTCCTTTGTGCTGACTATCCCTTGATTTGTTGAAGGTTGCTGGCCCAACAACAAGGCCTCAGAGTTCAGCAGTGGTGGTGGGGGGCTGCTTCACCCATCATCATCATAAGAACATAAGAGCATAAGAACAGCCCCACTGGATCAGGCCATAGGCCCATCTAGTCCAGCTTCCTGTATCTCACAGCGGCCCACCAAATGCCCCAGGGAGCACACCAGATAACAAGAGACCTCATCCTGGTGCCCTCCCCTACATCTGGCATTCTGACTTAACCCATTTCTAAAATCAGGAGGTTGCGCATACACATCATGGCTTGTACCCCATAATGGATTTTTCCTCCAGAAACTCGTCCAATCCCCTTTTAAAGGCGTCTAGGCTAGACGCCAGCACCACATCCTGTGGCAAGGAGTTCCACAGACCGACCACCTGTTGAGTAAAGAAATATTTTCTTTTGTCTGTCCTAACCCGCCCAACACTCAATTTTAGTGGATGTCCCCTGGTTCTGGTATTATGTGAGAGTGTAAAGAGCATCTCCCTATCCACTCTGTCCATCCCCTGCATAATTTTGTATGTATCCTCCACCTGTCTCTTGGCTCCTTCCTTGGGCTTGCCCCAGAGCAGCCCTCAGGTAACCTTCCAGAGACCTCTCATTATTGACCTCTCATTATCACCAGGGTTGTGAAGTTTCAGCTGGAATCTCCAAGATGGTGCCCAAGATAGTGGGGCAAGTCTGGAAGCAGACACAAATGTGTCCAGCAATTCTCCACAGGCCAATACTAATGCCTGTTTGATGCGAAAGTTTGACCCAATCCAGACAGCTTTCTAAAGAATGAGTATAATTGGCTGGATGTGATTACCACAACTCCCTTCCCCATCTGCCATATACCGTAAAGGCGTCTCTTCCTTTCCCCCTTGCATGGTGCCAGCTCTGCCTTCTGCTTGTGCGGAGGTCACTGTCTTTTCTCCTTCTCCCCCTGCCTGCCTTCTCGTGGGTGTGCCAAGCCCTCCTTTCCTAAGTACACCAACACAATATTCCGAGATAACGAGACAAGAAGTAGGTGGCAATTCTGCCCCTCTCAGATAAGCAAATTCACAGATAGTGAATTCACCTATAAAGAGAACTGACTGTACACTGTTGTCTTGCTACCAACATGCTTTTTCATCAGTTCATAATTCTGATGATGATCAGAACTTGCTCATTATCAGAAATGAATTGTGCCATCAGTTTCTGAGATCCAAATATTATTTTTATTAATGACAGCAGTATTTATATACCGCTTTTCAACCAAAATAGTTCACAAAGTGATTTACAGACAAAATCAAATATCATTAAATATTTAATGAGCATTGGGGTTGTTTATTGGGAAGCATCTTGGTGTGTTTATCTGCAGAAGAAATTTAATCCAGGTCCTGGGTTCAAATTCATAAAGAACTGTGGATGTGGCGGCGGCAGTCATATCTGTTTAATCATGTCTGCCCTGTTCATATATAAAGTGGTGGGTAAGGAGCTGAATCTTCCCTTGTTTCCTGATTATAAAATTAAAAGGGTAACACAGATGAGAAGGGTTCAAATTTCAAGTTTGTTTGGCTTAATAGCCTATAAGTCATACACCATAATTTAAGAATTTAAAAGCACATTATGATAGAAATTTGCCACATCTACAATATAGTTTTTACAAAGATTGCACAAAAGTAATCTTAATCTTGCAGCCTCAGAGATGGTTTAATATTTCTACAGCAATTCGTCTCTTGCTATTTCATATTTTGGGCAATAAAAGAAAATATGAAATGGTGTATTGGGTTCTGTCAAGTGACAGTTACAGTAGCGCTCATCTGAGGGTATCCTGAGGAATTGGCCCCTCACCTGGGCTGTTGAAAGCTCATTGCATTGTGCAATCATATAGGATCATCACAACTTTAGGACTGCCGATATTTTAAAGGCAGATCAGAGAGGAAGATCAAATATGAAGGAATATTTGATTCCCAGATGAAAAGGGGAGCATCTATGCCTAGTGTCTTCTTGAAGGGAGCCTCTGTCCTCCTTAGTTTATCTATTAGTAGCTTTCGCCTTCTTTCATTTAGATTTTCCATTTTCCATAGACCTAGTTTGCTTATTTTCATTTCTACCACATCATTCCACTTCAACCGGCAGCACTCTTGTGCTGCCAGTATAGTGATTTACATTAGAAAAATGGCACAGGAAAATTAAACCTCTCTTCCTCCAGCACCCAATCTGACGGCAACCTCCTGGCTGCTTTTAACATTTTTAAAAAATGGTTTTTTTAATCATAACGAAGTATACAAGACAAAAGCTGCTCCTGATTACTTAAGTAGACCAGCATGTCTGGCTTTCAGGTAGACAAGTAGGACTGATCAGTACTGAAGCTGACCAGATCTGTTGCTGAGCACATCTCTTATACCAAACACCTTTGCTTGCCCAGTCATTAACACTAATAAGGTCAGTATGTGGTGTGATGCATCTTTCAGTTTCACTATCGGCGTGATGATGGCATTAAATCTACCTAGGCAAATTGGATAAGACAACAAATAATCTGGACTCAGGATTAGCAACTCAATCCTCTCTTTTTCATTCCTAAGCATAGACTTCGCTGTCCTTAAAGGGATAGCTCTCCTAAAGAGAATCTGCGAAGCAAAACGTCACAGAAAATACAGTAATAAGTTACAAAATGAAGAGTCTCCTAGTGATTTTTTCTAGTGATTACCACTATGACTTACACTGGGGATAAGCTGTTTATTTGAAATAATCTCTATTATTCCATTACCTTGGAAAGACAAGGTAGAAGCTGTGCTTGACTATGTTATTTATCTGCTGTAAAATACAGCAGGAAACAGTGTTGTTAAAAGTTGTATTTGTTGCATACATTTTGTAGTTGTAGTGTAGAAATGTCTCCCCTGAACTTTCCAGTAGCCAAGGATGGCAGTTGGATGGTGAGCAGCAAAAATGATACCTCTGTGAAAAGTCCAAATGAACTTTTATGTGAAGTATCATGTTAATATGCATCTGGAGCAACTATCTTTCAAGCAGAATGGCCAACAATCAACTGTCCTTGGTTACTGACAGTGCTTTTTTTTAAAAAAATAAGTAAATAACATGTTCACACAGAGGGAAACAAGTGTGTACAGGGACCCAGAGTAACGGCCAGTGGCACACCTAAGCATTTCAGTGGCGAAAGGATGACTGAAGCAAAAGTGAAAGTGTTTACTGATAAGTGCTCACATGCCAAAATAGGGGGCTTGAACTGAGAGCACGATATAGTCACACATTCCCTCTTTATACGGTTTAAGGGGTATGGTTACTACAGGTGGAGCCTCTTTATTCACAATATTTTTAACCGCGAATCTGACTCAGCGCGGGTCCCTAGGGCCTGTGTGGAGCCAGACTTGGCCCCACCTGAGCCCTCCAGAGGTGACTACAGCTGTGCTCCAGTCGCCTCCAGAGGCGCTTCTGAGGCACAGCCTCCACAAGCCTCACAATGGCCTCCGGAGGTCCTAGAGAGCCACTTCCGGTTTTTGTCTGAAAACCAGAAGTGCCTCTGTAGGACCTCCGGAGGCCATATGGAGGCATGTGGAGGCTGTGCACAGCCTCCACAGGCTTCATAAGAGCCTCTGGAGGCAGGTGGAGCACAGCTACAGTCACTTCCAGAGAAGTGGCCTCCGAGGCTTTCAGGGGCCTTTCTGAGGCCCGTGGAGGCTGTGCGCAGTCTACACAGGCCACAGAAAGGCCTCCAGAGGTCCTAGAAGGGCACTTCTGGTTTTCAGCCAAAAATCGGAAGTGCCCTTCTAGGACCTCCGGAGGCCATTTTGATGCCTGTGGAGGCTGCACGTGGCCTCCACAGTCCTCAGAACAGTTCCAGATGCGACCGGACAGTGACTCTGGTCGTGTTCGGAGGTGGGTGGAGCCCAAATTTCACGTGACTTGGTTCCATGCGAAATTTGGTATTCGCATGGGCTCCAGGAACAGAAACCTTGCGAATAATGAGGCTCCACCTGTATGTGGTTCCAATTAGAGGTTAGAAATGAGGTCTTCCTGCCCTGTAGATCTTGCCAGCAATCCTCGTAATAGTCACAGTTACTGACTGTTGCTCTCCTGGGAAGCCCCCAGCTCAAAGAACACAAGTTAGTTTAGTTTAAGAAATGTACATATATCCTGCCTTTACCATGCTGAAGCAAATGCCCAAGGTGGTTTACAAAGCTTTATAATAAAGTACAAAGTATCACAATAGGTATAAAAAGAAAAACATCAAAGAAAGCATAGAACATTAATTTTAACATTGCATATTAAAACATAAACCAAAGCAGAACCAAATCTAAATATCATTGAGCCAATGAGGAAAAAATTAGTCCAGGGAAGCAGTCAAGTCACAGCGGTATTAGAGAGGCACAGAGGGCAACTATCCACTCAGCGATCAAATGGCAGACGACACAGGTATTTTGAGCCCTCGCCATGAGGGAGGGAGTAATTTTCAATTGCCCTGGAGTAGTTACCATTAAATTCTTGTCTCCTGCACCCCTTGAATTAGAAAAAAAAAACAAAAACAAATAAAATACTGACTATGTAACACCATGGGAACTTCATTCCATCTGTAATGAAACTATTGTTTCAGGCTTTGGGAACACTTTAAATGTGGTCATCCTCGGACCAGCTTATGCAAAATTTCAGCCATCACTGTGGGTCCTGAGCAAGTATAATAAAAACACAAATGAAATAAAATGCTACAGTATTATTATTATTATTATTATTATTATTATTATTATTAAAAACAGTATTTATATACCGCTTTTCAACTAAAAGTTCACAAAGCGGTTTACAGAGAAAAATCAAATAACTAAATGGCTCCCTGTCCCAAAAGGGCTCACAGTCTAAAAAGATGCAAATGAATACCAGCAGACAGCCACTAGAACAGACAGTGCTGGGGTGAGGTGGGCCAGTTACTGTCCTCCTGCTAAAAAAAGGAGCACCCACTTGAAAAAGTGCCTCTTACCCAATTAGCAGGGGTTCTCTATAACAGCGGTTATAGAGAACAGTAATTCTCTATAACAGCGGTTCTCACGCTTTTTAGCCCGGGACCCACTTCTGAGAATGAGAATCTGTCTGGGGCCCACCAGAAGTGATGCCAGCAACCTGGAAGTGATGTCATAGCCAGGAATGACATCAAACAGGAAGTGACATCACTGTGCCGTCAGAGCCGGAAGTGATGTCATCAAGCAGGAAGTTCTTGCCTAGAAACTCAAACTGTAAATGACAAGAGACAGTATTCCAGCTCAGAAGCTTCTTCCAATTCTCCCTGCCCTCACTACCATTGCTATCAAGCAAAAAATAAAACAACATCTGTAACAAAATATTTGTGTATTTACTACTGTTTTTATTTCTGTCTTTATTTACAAAATTTCAAGCTACTTCTTGTATTGCACTTGAAACTGACAAACATTGATGTGGCTATTTATACTGTGCTCAGCACTAGCCAGAAACAAGTGCACCCTATTCATGCACCTCAATACAAGAAGTAGCTTGAGCTTTTGTAAATAAAGAAAATAAAAACAGTAGTACCCCCCTCAGAAGGCAGGGATGCTTCCCTTCATCTCCCCCAAGCCTAAGCGCGTCAACTCAGAATTGACTCCCTTTACTGGCAATGGGGTTTACTCCCAGGTAAGAGTAGACAGAATTGTAGCCTAAGAAAGAAGTAAGAGGAGGGGAAGGTTGCACATCAGAGAAGTGGCTGGGGGAGCAGCACTCCCTGGGTGCTTCCCCCCCCACATGCTAGGCTTGCCCTCCCCCCCTCCTAGCTGCTCTCTTGGCAGCCAGGCAACCAGGGATCCCCCCTCACCCCAGCAAAGATATAAAGAGAGGACGTGCTAGCCAAGGCAGGAAAGGATCACGGCTTCCAGGCAATTTCAGAGAGGGAGAGAGGTCGTGATGCAGAGGATGAAAACAGCAGTGGGGTGGTGGCAGCGGTGATGCTGCTTTCGAAGCAGGCTCACAAGAGGGGAGATCACGCAGGTCTGCCTCTACTCACCCAAGCCCTGTATTCAGGTCTCCACCTACACTCTCCAGCCCAGTCCAGCTGCAGTGGGGGAGCTGCTCTGTCTTGCAACCCTGACGCAGCCCATCCTATTAAGGCAGCCAAGCTGACAAAGGTTGGTGGGTAGAAGCCTGGCTGGCTCATCCATGCCTCTCCCGGTCCTTCTTTGCCTGCAATCCAAGCCTGCACTCCGCGATTGGCTCCCCGAAGGAAGCCTCTAAGTGCAGAGGGAGGTCCAGCTGGAAGGCAGCAGCACACTTTCTTGGGAAAAGCGGCACACTGCTTTCTTTGCACATGTGCAAGCTGCTCTTAGTTACTTCTCAATGCCGGGAAGCTTAAAATGGTGACGCCCAGGCTTTGCCCATTTCCAAAATGGCGCCACCAGGTCTTTTACCATCTTCCAAGATGGCTGCTGCCAGCTTCTCGTGACCCACCAGAAATCAGATTGTGACCCACCAAGTGGGTCTCTACCCACAGTTTGAGAACCACTGCTCTATAAAATCAAGACCAGCAATATGAAAAGGGCATTTCTTGTTTTGTAACATTTTCATTTTGATGTATTCAGTGTAGACCTTTGGCTCAAGGCAAAATTACTTCTCCATGGTCTCTGTGCAGTCATACGTAGAGCAGTTCTCTGCACTTGCATAGCCAACCTTGAAAGCATACAGAGCTTTGTCAAACGTGCCTCATGCATGGTTGTGTGCCTCAAGCATGTATAGAATGCCTTATCTCTCAGTTCCTCTTTGACTGCCGCTGACCTAACATTGTGAGGTAAATTTCTGACTTGTCTTTTTTCTTCCTCATTGGTACAGAACATATACCTTATTTTTAGTCCTACTTTATCTGTTAGTGTCTATACAGGTTAACTCTATTTATTCACAGACTTTCCATCCACAGATCTGGCTCAACGTAGGTCTTCTGGACCTTTGTTGAGCCAGACTTGGTCCAGTCTGAGCCCACCAGAAGTGACTGGATCTGTGCTCCAGTCACCTCTGGAGGGCTTTCTGGAGGTCTGGCATGTCCACCTGTGGCTTCTGTGCGCTTCAGAATGCCTCCTAGAGGCAAAAAAAAAAAAAAAGAAGGGTCATTTCTCATTTTTCATCAAAACCAGAAGTGACATTTTTATGCCATTGAGACCCAAATCCTAACCAGCTTTCCAGTACTGCCATAGTTGGGTGAATGGGGAGTGCACTGCATCCTTTGGTGAAGTGGCAGTCATGAAGGTCTCCCTAAGGTAAGGGAATGTTTGTTCCCTTACCTCGGAGCTGTGCTGCCCTTACCTCAGTGCTGGAATGTTGGTTAGGATTGCACCCTAAAAGGTATTAGGAGGGACAGCGAAGCCCCAGAGGGTGGACAGGCGTGGCCTGTGTGGGCTTCAGAATAGCTCTGGTCACATTTGGAGCTCAGATGGGCTCCAAAAACAGCAGATTTTATCCACGGTTTTCAGTATCCTTGGGGGGTCCAGGAAAGGATCCCTCATGGATAAAGAGGCACCACCTATACTTCTAAGTTTTTCAGAAAAAAAAAAAAATCTCACCTGTGGGACTAACCCCCCCCATTGTGTGTCATGGGGACTTTTGTGTCTGTTACAAGGGCATCTTGTAACAGATGAGAATGAACAATTAGCTTTGCCTGGAACCTGTTCTATGGGACTCAGCGCTCACCTTCCCCCCCCCCCAGTAAGTTCCATTAGTCTAAGACTTTAAATTTTGTCATTGTTTTCCACCGTCCATATCATTGCTAGCTTCTTGAATGAACAGAACTCCAGTAAGATAAGGACAAAGAAAAATTTGGTTTACCTTAGCATATTTTATTAGGAACTGTCAACAACAGTCAGGGCCTGGGCATAAGACTTTTGACTTGAAGCTTGTGAAAGGATTGTGGGGAGCAGTGGGCAAAATTGACTGGCCCAGGATGAGAGGGGAATGGATTTTGAAAAAGCATCAAGCAACCTACGACGCAAATTACAAACTTCTTTTGTCTCCATTTCTGCTCCAAATAAGTTTCACGTAGACATTAACTTTATATTTATATTTATATTCCAAATCTCCCAGTATCAGGGTATATCTCATTCTCATAACCCAGTATCAGGGTATATCTGAATGAGTGAGCCTCTGGCCCTCTGGAGACTTGCTGTGCTGGAGTCTGTGCTGGCCCAACACAACTGCTCTCAGCATGAGGATGACTGTTCAACCTCTCACCTGAGCTGTCGGATGAGGGCTCCCTCCACTGCTTGCTGTTTCACATCTGTGATGCAGCAGTGGCAGCAAAGAAAAGACTGGCCTTTCTTTGTGCAAGGCCTTTTATAGACCTTGAGCTATAAGTTCCATCTCTAATAAATTCATTTATGTAAATTTATTCAAATTTTAAATGTAAATTAATTCTTTTTTCCAAGCCCCCAACAGAGAGAAATTATGTGGCCCTCGTGCCAAAATGTTTGGACACCCCTGCACTAGAGGTACTGAATGTCCTGCAGTGTAATGGAATAATTTATTTCCATTACATTCAGCATCTCTCGTGGCTGAATGCAATATATACCCAGGCTGGGAAACTCAGAAGTGCATTTTTAAAAGCTATTTTTAGCTCTGAGATTCGAAGGAAACTTGGGAGCTGGATAAAATCCTCCAAGCGGCCAGATGTGGCCCCTAGGTCAGTGTTTGGAGACTCTGGTTCAAGGAGATTCAGAGCCCAATCCTGTGGTCTGTGGCACAGCTCCGTGCCGCAGACCACAGTCGCAAACGTGCCATAAGGCACGTTTGCAGGGCTCACCGCCAGGTCCAGCTGGTGCTGGGCTAGCGCTGGGTGGTGGCCCAGGTTTTGTAGCTCGGGGGTCTCCCGGACCACTGCGCTGCGGAACGGGAGGCAGGGGCATGGATGGGGGCATGGGGGAGGCGTTCCAGGGAGAGGGGAGGCCGACAGGGGCAGGCAGGAGGCGTGCCAGGGGGCAGGTGGGAGGCATGTTTGGGGGCGGGAGAGAGGTGAATCCGCGGAGCTATGCCCTGCAGGATCCAGGGCGTTCGTGCAGGGCTGCGCGCCCTACACGAGTGCCTTTACTTTAGTGCCGACTTTTCAATATTACCTCCCATTCCTAGCTTCTATACTGACCTGCAATCTCCATACCTAGTTTCTTTGCTATGGCAATTCAGCTGTTTAATACTTTAATCCTCAGAAGCTGGTTCATACTTTACAGATAGTAAAAAACCTTGATAGACACTTCAGTGCCTAACTGAAAACTGGGTACATATCTCTCTATTTATAGAAAATCTGTGCTATGTTACCAAGCCATGATCTTTGTCCCAGCATATTTCAGTCTCTGCTCATTTTTTAATGTTCAACAATTGAAAGATTACTCTTATCTTTATGGATTACACCCTCAAGAGCACATACAGAAGAAAGGCAGCATTTTCAGCTGTTCCACAAATGGTTGCAGAAGCACATGCAAAAGATGTTGCATAACAATGAATTTAACATTTTATGTTCACAAGTGGCACACTGTGGAACCTCTTGTGCATACACGCAATGTAGTGCATACACTCATAGTCTAGTCAGAATTCCAACAACTTTGCTCTATCACCTCCATGCATGCAAACCCCCTTATGCAAGCAGAAAGGTAACTTGGGAAGCAACCTTAAAAACTGAATGTTTTTAACACAAATTTAAAAATTATGGCCTTTTGTCCAACCTGATATTGTGCCAATGTAAAAGGACAGTACTTTGTTGATAACAACTGTCATGGAGTGACTCGAAAGTTAAAGTCTGTGATCCTGGTTTAGAAATTGGTCATCTGACTGATTTTAGTCCATCTGTTCAAGAGTAGTTAATTTGTGCAATCAGGGTCTTCAGTGTGATGGGCACCACTTTAATCTTTGGATAGAGATAGTCATCTCAGTCATTACCACTTAATGTTTTACTGTCCAGGTAATCTCCTAGACATGTTCAACCAGTGCAGTTTGTATGCAGCTCTATCCTTGAATTAATGTTGGCTTCCATGGATCCTCTTAAGAGGGTCTGAACACCATCTGCCGCCTCCTAGGTGGTTAATCCCCACACAGGGAATGCATTAACCCTAAGAAAGGCATCAAACAGACCTACATCTAAAAGGAAAATAGAATGTCATGTTTGATCTCACTGTAGTATGCCTCTACCCAGGGCCTACTGTCTTAGGTTGCAATCCTGTGTGCACTTACCTGGGAATAAGCCTCACTGAACACAGTGAAAGTTGCTTCTGATTAGACATGCATAGGATTGGGCTGTGAGTCACTGTTTAAAACTGTTCAAATTTCAAAGCTTGTTTAGGGTGTTTTTGAAAGAAAGTTTGGAGAGTTCATACCATTTTCTGACAAAACATTCAGTTAATTTCTTTTATTAGTCAGCTGTTTTAGTTTCGTAGTTAAAATAACTGCATGGTGTGTTACTCACTTTACAAAGTTTGGGCATTTTCTTGTGGGTCCCATTAACAGAATTGGAATGAATAAGTGAACCTTCTGGACAAAGGGTTTACAAGTAAGATGTTATGTCATGCATACAGAAATAGATTTCTGTTGTTCTAATGTCTCCTAAAAGCAAAAGAACGACTTACGTCTGTTTATGTAATTGGAAATCTGTCTTTTGACTGAAAGAGAAGAATCAAGCTAAGGGCAAAACACAAGCAGATTGTTCTGAGCAACATTTTAACACTTAAATATAGATACATAAATCATCTGCAATGTTGATTTATGTGAAACTATAAAATACAGTTGCGGTTTGTTCCCTGTTGAGAAAAGATATCTGTCTTTCTCACATTTTCACCTTACTTTGGTATTTTCATTTTTTATATTGCACTGTAGTAAAAGCCACCCAAGCATAAGCCTTGCTTTTTGAAGGCAACTAACAGTGCACTCCTATACTTGTTTACTTAGAAGTCACACTTTGTTCATGGTAAATGTGTTTAATAGTGCAACTTAAATAATTAATAATTTTATAATTGGGGGGCAGGGGAGCTGAAGTACCTTTTTATCCTTCAGTTTTCCATAATACGTATCCGCATTGCAAGTTTCTGTGTCTATTAAATCATCTGCTGTTAGCCCAGTGTCAGTGTGATTGCTGGAGCCTACCAGTGTTAGAAGAGAGGCTGCCAATACTGAAGTGTCTTTAGCACTCTTCTCCAATCCTGATTGCTCAGGCACACTGTTGATACGCGCTCACCTCACAAGTCCAAAGGATTTGGTTCTTTGATTATATTTTTGGGTTTATGAAAATTAAGAATAGAAAAGTAATGTAAGCCAATATGATTATGTGGAAACTGTAATCATGTTTGATACACCACTGTGGTTAGGTGGATTATCAGCTGGACCTGGATTCAAGCTGTGGATTCAGTGGATTGCTTTGGGTAGGTCACTGTGTTTTCAGTTGAGGTGTTCCACTTCCTGTTGGGTGTATAATTACATCTCGGGCGGACAATCTTTTTGCCTGGTTTTTGCAGTGATAAACTGTTCATTCTTCAATTGCCACCTTTTATGGTTCAACTATTTTCTTTGATGGGGTGAAATGTTTTAAAGATTGGAAGATTAACCACATTCTTGAGCAGTCACAAACTCTAGATCACTGGTTATCAGCCTGTGGTCCATGGAGCACAAGTGGTCTGTGAGACCCTAGGAAGTGTTCATGAAACCTTGGGGGGGAGGGGGAAAGAAATTGACTTTGATCCCCTCCATTGCCTCGCTGAGCTAGTGCTCCCCCATGGACCACCATAGAGGGTGGAGAACAGAACACCCACAGCCTGCAAGAAAAGTGGAAATCCACAAATTTTCTCTATAAATAATGCATCTATTATACATCTCCTTTAATTATTATAAATTTAACTGTATTTTTGGTCAGGTGGATTGGGGGGGTTGCATGTGGTCCATGACTATTCCTATATTTGGTCTGCGAAATCCTAAAGGTTGGGAGCCACTACTCTAAATGTATGCCACAAGTTCCTGAGGTACCTGTTACCTGTTTGTTTTCCTCTTCAGAGCAAATTGCAGCTTTGGGGAGGGGAATAGTAACATAGTTTGGGGAAAGGAGTAACTCTTCTTCCTCCAGGCAGATCTCATGCCCACCCCGTCCTAGCTATTTGTTATCAAAACAACAGCAACCATCTCACAAGGAAGTCTAATAGGGTCATACAAATGGGCCTAAGTCTACTTTGGCCCTAAGTCTGTACCACAGTGCTTCCAATATCTGGGCACCTAGGAGGACACATGAAAAGCTTAGTTGTGTGTAGTGGACCAAGTGAAGTAGTTTAGAGGAAATTGCAGGTGTCTGCTTTCTGATCACAAATGCCAGTGTGGCTGAAAACATGCAAATTTGACAAATGATGATAGCTGAGAGTGAAGGGAGAGGATCACGAATAATATTGGCTGTATGGATAAGGAAAAAGCATGGAGGGATGTGTGTGACAGATTTCCATCCCCTGGGATTGAAGCTAGGAGCTCACATGAAGCTTATGCTTTGCCTCTTTGCTTGGGATTTGGTGAAATGTGTTTGATTCCTCTTAGTATAGCAAATATGAGAAACATTCAGGCAATATTTTTGCTGCTTGGATACATTGGATTGCTTGCATCAATAGTCAGGTTTTTTAGGTCCCATGGGAAAGAATTTTTGCTTACTCCCAAGAGAATAGAGAGCAATGATACATCCTCTTTTCAGACTGTGATGAGAAGTGGAACAAGTTTGTATCTTTTGAACTCTGATCCCAGTCAAACCGAGCTGTTGTGGTGCAGATTTCAAGTCTTTATTTGCAGAACATTTATTCACACAGTCAGTTGTGAATATTTTGTAATTTGGCTTTGCTCTTGATGGAGTACATTCAAATGATGCCAGAAATTTTGTTTGATCTTTCCTAATAGTTGTGATTTCTGTTAACACCAGGCTGGCTGGGTGAGCTAGGCGCCTCCTCAAATGAGAATGAACTCTCAAAGAGCAGCTGGCAAGATTCTCCTGTTTACATAATGTTTCTTTTTTCCCCTGCAACCTCCTGAATGTAGATGTAAATGCTCTAATCTTCTTAGCGGTCTAAGCAAAAACTGAATGCTGCAACCCAGTTACCAGGCAGCCCAGGAACTGCTCAGAAAAGAAATCTTTACCTAGAAATTCAGTTACGCAGCACTTGTATATGTTGTTATTTTGCAGGTCAGCAAAGACAAATAATGTTTTTCCCCTTTTACTTTTAAATGTACATTTTCATGTTTCTTGAAAGTAGTACAAGCAACCTTTGTGCTTAACCATAGTTACTCTGGAAATATTTTCTCCCTTGGGATAAGTTTCAGCAAGGCTACAGCAGTTTTTTTTAAAAGCCAGTATCTCCCCACTGTTGCCACCCTACTTAACTGCTGCACAAAAACCTTTTGATTGCCTTCTCCTGAATGACTACCATTTTTCAAACTGAGTAAGGGCCCAACCTTATCCAGTTTTCCAGTGCCGGTGCAGCCGTGCCAATAGGGCATTCGCTGCATCCTGTCATAGAGGCCTCTTCAAGGTAAGGGAACATTTGTTCCTTTACCTCAGGGCTCAATTGCAGCAGCACCGGGGCTGGAAAGTTGTTTAGGATTGGGCCCTAAGTTGGCTGCTCTCCTCTGCTAACTTTATTTGAGGGAATACAGTATTATATTAAATGCAGGAGTTTAGGGCCAATCTATTTTAATTCTAGTACTGTATGTACATCAAAATTCACAAATAACACAGGAGACAAATTCACATTCACATGGCCCAGATAAAGCAGGAAAGTCCCACTGAGGTTAATAGATCTTCTCTTCAACCTGGCTGCAACAGAGACAGAGGTAAGATCAAATTTCCTTCATCGATCTGAGAACAGTTTCCATTTGTTCTCTTCCCTTCCAGAGCTATCTCAGTGTCTATTCCACTTTGTCATTATGCTACTTAAATAATAATACTAAAGAAGGAAATAATAAAAAAATGAATGAATGAATAATATGCACACAAAGGAAATAGCAAAAATGCAAGCATAATATGAATAGAAAGCATGCAGATCACAAAACATATCAGTAAACAATTTATATAATGAAAATAAGCAATCTATGCATAAATCTCTAAAAAAAGGCTTCTGGATCTCAAAAAATGTATCCATGCGTAGTTGTCTTCAATAGCCATACATTCAAATATTGATAAAGTTAAAAGGTCAACGATCCATTGAAGAATATTAGGGGGAGACTTATCTTTCCAATCCTTTGATATAAGACTTTTGGCTACAGTAAGGGCATGCAGAGTCCAGTCCTGAGATAGGCAGATAACTCATGTTTGTTTGAATTATCTACAAATTTCAATGTTGTAAAGCAAAAATAATAAATTTTTCCTAAAGAAGAATTAAAACAATTATTCCCAAAAGAATTGCATCACTATACCACATCATGTGCCTAAATGATGATTCGGGCACATACAATGCCAGCAATTAGATTCTTTAATCTATACTTACTATAGAGGTGTATACCTCTTTCTGTAAAGTTGTTGTGGTGTCCCATAAACTCTAAAATCACAATTAATTACAAGATCCATCTACGTTGCAATCATAGTAGATAAAACTATTTTTATCTATTTTTATCTGATAATCATATATAATCCAGCTTCGTGTTCCATATCTCTCTAAGGTAGTGATTCCCAAACTAGTGGGTCATGACCCACCAGCCAGGGAAGCACTTTGTCCCTGCCCCTTTAAGGGGCCTACCCCAGACTGGCAAGCGAAGGAAGTTATATTCAGTAGGTTTCATGATTTAAAAATTAAATGCATTTATTAAAGTAGTTATTGTGCTACTGCATTTAATAAAGTAGCACAAGTTAAACCCAATTGCAATATTCTGTCTTTGCTGGAAGGTGTGAGCGTCAATAGAATGCTAGAAGCAGGGAGGTAGCAGTGAGATGCAAGAATCTTGTGTGTGCTCCCTGAAGCATCTGGTGGGCCTCTGTGAGATACAGGAAGCTGGACTAGATGGTTCCTAGGCCTGATCCAGCAGGGCTCTTCTTATGTTTTTAAGGGGTGTTGGGGGGAGACAGCAACATGATCCCCAGGATCGCGCTGCTGCTAGGGTGGGCAAAGGGAGTTTTACCTGGGAGTGCCAATCTCCAGGAGGGGGTGTGCGTCTCTGTTACAGTAAAGCCTGTCACAGTAAAAAACACAGTCGAAAACAGCTGTCTGCAGGGCTTCCCACACCCCTTGGAGGCTGGCACTCCGTCCCCCAGGTAAGTGTAAACCTGTCAATCACATTACTGCCATAGGCCCTCCCACACAAACACAGTGCTTCCAACTGCCTTGTAGGAGTTTGGGAAGCTCTGTTTTAAGGCTTTGAGCAATATCGCTGGTGCAGGTCCAAGTTGATCCATAGCCATGGCTGGGACTTTTCCCACCATTTTTCCAAATGTCCCTTACCGCAAGGAGACCTCCTGCCTGCTAAATTCCCCCATGGGATGCAGCATAGTCTGTACCGGCTTTGCTTCATCAGCATGGAGAACTTACTGTAGATACTAGCCTATATGGTGAAAAGTTTCTGCCAATGAATCAAGCTTAGATCATCACATTGCCTTATCTCTGAGGTCATTCAAGGGATAGGGCTTTTCAAGCAACTCTGGAGAGTTGCTACAAATTGAATTGCACACTCCCAGTTATGTGTTATAAGTTGTATGTTATATGTAGAGCCACTGGCTTAACACACCAGGCACCTTAAAGAAGGATTTAATTAATGGTTCTCCTGCAGTGGTTCCCAACCTTTTTCACTTGTACACCCCTTGGTAGCCTATTTCCATAAATTGTACCCCTCATATTAGGGGTATAAGATATTTGTAATTAATATTAATAATATAAGCCCTCATATCCTCTATATCAGGGGTGCCCAAACCCTGGCCCAGGGGCCACTTGTGGCCCCTGGGGGCTCCCAATCAGGCCCTAGGGGAGCCCCCAGTCTCCAATGAACCATTGGCCCTATGGAGACCTACTGGAGCCCGTGCTGGCCCGACGCAACTGCTTCAGCATAAGGACGACTGTTCAACCTCTCAAAGGAGCTGTGGGACGAGGGCTCCCTCCTCTGCTTGCTGTTTCACGTCTGTGTTGCAGCAGCAGCAGCAAAGGAAAGGCTGACCTTGCTTTGTGCAAGGCCTTTTATAGGCCTTGAGCTATTGCAAGACCTTCATTCATTCATGTTGAGTTCCATCTCGGATATATTCATTTATGTAAATTTATTCAAATTTTAAATGTAAATTAATTCTTTTTTATTCCCACCCCCCAGCAGAGTGTCAGAGAGATGATGTGGCCCTCCTACCAAAATGTTTGGACACCTCTGATCTATATGAAAACCCATACTTCATGTATTCATCACAGTATTTTCTCTTTATATCTGTTTGAAGAACTGAAGACTATGCCTTTTCACTGTTTTGCACCAGATGTGTCTTGAGAAATTTTTGGTGATTGATCACTTTCCATATTATGTTTCAGCTTTTTTACTGTGCTGGTTTTCAATCACTGTTTCATACATAATTGATGTCCAAAAACGATCTATTGGTGGGGTTTTCACAGCCAGCTAGCTACCTCCCTTCTTGCCTTGCTGGTCCTTGCAAGACATTCTAGAGCACTACTTGCATTTTTCTGCGATTATTCAATTCTTTTTCAAGTACTCCTAAAGGTCCTGTCAAGTGCCCCTGGGAGTACATGTAACCCCAGGTTGGGAACCACTGTTCTACTGGTATGTTGTTTACAATGCCCTTACTCTGATAGTGTTTAGAAAAAGGTTGTGAAGACCAGAATTTAAAAAGTTGAAGAACAAAAATGTATCTTATGATCTTTTATTATATTTTTAATAAATTAGAAACTGTATGGTTCTTAGGTAACAATTAGTGGTAGGTTATTTTTTTAGGATCTGGCCTTGGGTAAAATCAGACAAAACTATAGTCAGACAACTCCCCTAAGTTTAAGCCCCCACGTATCTGGGGGCTCGTAGAAAATGCCATGATTTTTGGCTCAAAACCTGCCCTCGGCTTAACTGTGAGATTGACAAGTATCTGCGGAAGATAGGATTGGGCTTCCCTTCACTAACATATTTTCAGTTGTAAATATTGCTGTTCAGCCAATAATGATAAATTATTTTTAGCTTTCAACTTAAAGAATGAAAGAAACTCCTGGTCTGGATCAATTAATTGATCTAAGATAAAAATTGCTCTATCAGTCCAAATCATCCAGAAAAAAAGTTTTCTTCCCTATTTTTAATTCATAGTTGGCCTGCAATATTAATTTAAAATGAGATATTCTGGTCACAAATATCTGACTGAAGAAATTGTAGGTAGAATAATGGATTTATAAAATGTGAAAAGTGATCCCAGTAACTAATAGAAGTTGAAAGATATGCCTGATGACTAAAATCTGGAAATCCAAATCCTCCTCCATTAAATGGAAGTTGCATCCTCTTTAAAGACATTCTAGGTGGAGAAGAACCTCACAGAACTTTCCTAAATGGCGCATAAAATTTATGTATTTATCTTTGTGGTGTATATATATATAAGGGAATTATGGTGGAGATATATAACATATGAGGAAGAATATTCATTTTTAGTCTGTTAACCTTGCCCCAAAGGGACAAATTTAAAAGGCCCATCTGTCTAAATCCAACCATTTCATATAGTGGTCTATTAATGTTTAATGCAGTCATCTGTGTTATATGTCTAGGAATCAATATTCCTAAATACTTAATGACATCTGGGTACCATTGAAATTGCCAAGCATTAAATACACTCTGTGCAATATGGCTTCATGTCGTATGCCTTGCTGAGTGGCACCAATTCAGATATTATCCAATTAATCGAATATTCAGTTAAATCTCCAGAGCCATCACTTTCAGCAATTCTGAAATAGATTATTGAAGTTCAGAAATAAATAAAATATAAACCTGCATATAAAATAATTTTAAATTAATTGAAATGCTGTATAAGTCTATCTACATTACTATTTTGTCTGATAACACAAGCCAAAGGTTTCAAACACAAATAAAAAATAAGAGGCAAAAGAGGGCACTGACTCTCAGTTAATTTCATCCTCATAGACCTGGAACAAATGCAGGAAATTGTTCCTTCAGATACATTCAATTCAATGTTGGCATGAGGTTGCTAGAACCCCTGGGACAAAGCTTTTCACTGGGCTCCCGTGGTACCCCCTACCCACTCCCTGAAGCTACACTGAGTACTGCCACTAGGACTATGTTCCCAACTATGGCCAACCCATTATGCCACCTCTAGTTCAGTTGATATCTACCTTTGAGGACAATTATCAATTTTGACACATTTTGGTGACCTAAAGGTAGAAAATGTGGAGTTGGTGTGTAATGCCTTTACAAGTGTACAACCAGTTAAAGGAAGGATTCTCTTTATGCAGTTAGAGAACTGTTCTCCATAGCTGCTTTGACATGTGTGCACTACTTATTTTGTTAAGAATTCATGTAATGGCTTTTCTTGAACTATGTATGGGTTGGTTCTTGATGAGTTACGGCTTGGTCCTGACTAACTGGCATGCCAGTGGAACATATGTTCCAGGGCTTTGTGCTGTTGCACAAGCACCATAAAGCACTCTGCAATAGCATTTGCAGCAAGCACACTGACAAGCAAGTTGGAGCCTTAGCTGGTGGAAGTCCAAGCAGCCCAGTGTAACACTGGCTGGCACAGGTGAAGCCTTAGGATACACCAGAGGCTCGGCTCCTCCCAGGCCCAGGATCCACCCCAATTATGTCTGGCCCTGCCCAGAAACACTGACTCTGGACCACTTCCTCCCCATGCCTCTGCACCACTCGGCAGCGTACATACCTCCACCCGCAGCCAGGGTTCTGGATACAGTGCCAGAGGGGTGGCACAGTCCTCCATGCCAGCACTGCCTACTCATGTGGTGTCATGAATGTGCTTTATAGCATGTTCACAACACCTTTGGTTAGCACTTGGAACTGCTACATCTTTGAAGGTTCAATTCAAAATTGTGCTGTCAGTCTATTTAATATTATAATTTTCTCCCCAAGACTATATTGTGGTTCTGTATACTTGCTATGTCCAACTGGCCTATAGTTTTATAAAGTTTTGAAGTAAAACTAATTATTTTTCCCTGGATTGCAAATCTGTTCTTTTTGTTTTAAGTAGTTGAATTAAAGGACTATACTTTTAGAGTGTCAGTTTATAAGAAGACCATTTAATCGGTCACTTCAGTGTTGTGTCTGCCAAAGGTACAGCTAAGGAATAATAGTATTATTAATCCAAATATCTGTAAGGTTATAATTTAAAATGAATTCTTATCAAGAACTCTTTATGTTAGTGGCACAATAATATACACAGGCAGTGCAATCCTATGCGTGTCCATTAAGAAGTAAGCTTTGTTAAGTTCAGTGGGACTTAATTCCATGTGAATATACAGTATATAGGATTGCAGTTTAAAGCAGTTAGCTTCACCTTTTACAGATCAAAAGCCTCTTCCTAACCCAGTCTTAAATATGTGCCTCATTTTTAATGTTTTATTTTTCACTTTGCCTCTGTTTCCATCTCATCCTAGTTTTCAGGTGCATCCCTAAGTTTAGCTAAGATTATTTGCAGCTCTTATAGTAGAATTGGCCTAGTGTTCAAACCACCTTTGATCAAGCTGTGATTTATAATTCAAAATCCAACAGATAAAAATTAGTGCAGTAGAGCAGGAGTGCCCAAAACCCGGCCTGGGGGCCACTTGGGGTCTCCAGTCTGGCCCACAGGGAGTCCCCAGTCTCCAATGAGCCTCTGGCCCTCTGGAGACTTACTGGAGCCCGTGATGGCCCTACGCAACTGCTCTCAGTGTGAGAACAACTATTCGACCTCTCACTTGAGCTGTGGGATGAGGGCTCCCTCCACCACTTGCTGTTTCACATTTGTGATGCAGCAGTGGCAGCGAAGGAAAGGCCGGTCTTGCTTTGTTCAAGGCCTTTTATAGGCCTTGAGCTACTTCAAGACCTTCATTCATTCATATAAGTTCCATCTCTAATAAATTTATATAGATTTATTCAAATTTTAAATGTAAATTAATTATTTTTTTCCTGGCCCCTGACACAGTGTCAGAGAGATGATGTGGCCCTCCTGCCAAAATGTTTGGACACCCCTGCAGTAGAGGAACCAACCTTTCTTCCTATCAGCCTGTATCTTACTTATTGTTCCTGAGCAAGGCAATAAAATGGATGATGGCATTTCAGCCTTTGGCGTTCCTGTATTGCTGTACAGTCCTTGATACATTCAAGTTCTATTCCATGTCTGCTGAGGTGGGGCAGAATAATGAAAATTGTATAAAAGTGTGATAAACATGTATTGTGATGTCAATAATGTATGCATATTAAAGACTGCTATATCTCTGGTATGTTTTACGCATGGGATTGTTCAGCTCTCTGTATGGATAAAGAACGTTAATGCTTATTTGTTAAAGCAGGTTCTGTTGTCTTTCCTAGCTTTGTGCTGCTCATCTACCAACTCGATCAGATGCCCCAAACCACTATCAAGCAGTATGTCGAGCACTGTTTGCTGAAACAATGGAATTGTACACGTTCTTGGCCAGGATTAAAAGTGCAAAAGAGGTAAACAAGATATATGAATATCTTGGTTGCTTATTTCTGAAAAATAAATTGTACTCCTTTGTCCTATAATGTATTAGACGTATGGAAAAAGTCATTTTTATGTTATAGAAATGAAATTTTCACAATCTAAAATCCAGGCTAACCTAGGAGAAGACATTACAGGTGAACCCCTGTATCTGGTATCTGCAGATTCAGTCATCCATAAATTGTGGTGTACGTGTGTGTATGTGTACGTGCACCCATTAACATTGTTTAAAGGTTTACCATGGTGAAGTGTTCTGTGCTTTCACAAATTGCTAAAAGTTTGCAAGCTTATAATAAAATGTGGGCAGGCCGCAGACAGCCTGGATGCTTGAAAATATTAGATCAACCACTGACCTGAAGCAGGAAGTTACCTGCTTCCTGTTAACCTTCAGTCATATTTCTTCAAGCATTCAGGCTGCCGGCAACCTTCCTACGTGTACTATAAGTTCGCAAACTTATAGTTACCTGTAAAAGCAATGTTAATAGCCATGGGGGGCTGCAGAAATAGGGTCCCCCATATCTGCAGTTTCCGTATCTGCAGGGGGGCTGTAATGGACATCGATGGATACAGGAGCCAACTTGTATATTTCTTGGTGCTATTACTTCTTTTCAGTGGTATTGTCACTAATTCCAAAAGGTTTTGGCTGACAGGTTTTATAATTTTTGTCACCAAGCACAAATTGTCAAGCTTAGCATAAACTAGCCCAGTTTCCAAGATGTGGGGCATGAGAGTGTTCTTAGCTCTGTCACACACACCCCTTTCATACCCCTATGGACTCAAGATCTTTCTGGTTCGTTCAGTGGGCTTTTAAAATTGTGCTACATGAAGAATATTGCCAACTAAATAAAACAAAATAGTAATAGGCATGCTAGTTAAGTAAAGTATTAGTTAAGCTAATATCAGCGTTTTAAAACTGTATGTAACCCTAAGTTCAAACATAAAACACTGACCTTGCTTAGCATAACACTAACACAGTGAGCTTTTATGATAAACCAGTTTATATTAAGCATCCATATGTGTTTAATGACAAATATGTGAATTAAATACGAATGGGCCTGCAAGATTGGGCCTTCAAATGCTCATACAATCTAACTTGCTACAATTAGTGATCTCTTGCAACTTTTACCTGTAAGAAAATTATTTGTAAGGTATCTGCACAATAATGAAATTGTTATACCTAAACTGATAAAAACTGGGTGGCTGGTACTACAGCTGCAAAGCCTCAGGGTCTGGGGAGAGGGTTAATGAGTCACGTTGGTGGTGCTCCTCTCCAGTCAGATTGGTCTGTATCCCTGAGTGCCAACTCCAGGCCTGCCCTTGCAGTGTTGGTCAGGCCCCCAGTTCTCCTCATCAGCCAGTGGCAGGATCTTAAACCTCGTTGCCCCTTTCATCCACTTTCATCTGCTCACTTGGCTCCATCTGTCCCTCTCTCCCACAGTCCCCAGATGTACCACCTCATCTGCTATGCCATCTCTGCTGCAGTAACTTCTGGCCTGTGTGGAAGTGAAGTGGGTGTGGTGGTGCAACACCACCAAGGCAGGCATACTCTGTCTTGGGCCACCATGGCCAGCCTCTGTGAATGCAGGCTGCTCATAGATAGGTCTATGTTGGCATAATTCTTTCTATGAAACATACTCCATTGCTATTTATTTACATTTGCATCATCACAATGTACCGGTAGATGTTTTGGGCACTGTTCTATATATGACCTACTAGCTAAAATGCTTGCTTTTCTGAAGAGTGAATTGGTTCTATGTGTGAAATTAAAGGAAATATACCTTCATTTTGAAGACAATGATCAGCAAACCCCAAACTAATTTATTACATGTCATGATCTGTTACAGTTTTTTGTCTCCCACATTAGTATTTTATATGACGACTGGTAGCAATAAATGCTTTCAAACAATTTCTCTAAGAAGATTTTTCTGTATCATGTTCCCCAACGGATGTAAACTCTTTTTAGGATCATTAATTTTTCAGAAATAATTTTTGACCTCTTATTAGAGGTCTCAAATTTGTGTGAATGTCTTCCTTAGAAAGCAAGTGTTCTCTTCTAGACCAGAAAAGACAGTGACAAAAAATTTATTTTCACCTAGATTTATAGTGGAAAGTGATGAGGTATTTAAGCAGAATCTTAATGTGGAAGTGGTTTTGAGACTTTGAGTGCTAAACAGATCAGCACTTAATCAAATCTTTCTCCTCAAAGTATGTGTATATCATTGCAGGTGAAAGCATAAACCATAAAATAACTAAACTGATAGATGTGGGGGTGTCAAATAAGTCAGCAATTCTATGCACTAAATACATGGGAATTAAAACCTCATATTTTGTACTGCACAAGATGAGCAGCCTAATCCTTCTCAATTCCCTCCGTGGCAGTATAGCTGTGCCACCCTGGTGCTTGCTATATCCCGCAGGAGAGTTTTGACCTGTGGATCCCTCCTTGGGGTAAGGGAACATTTGTTCCCTTACTCCTGGGTAAGCCTGCGTGGCCCACTTGGATCTGCTTCAGCTATATTTCTGTCACAAATATCCTTGGACCTGGATTGAGGGATTAAGGCCAGGAAGGGAGATAGGATATTGCCCCCTTCCCAGTACTGCCCCCTTCCCAGCCCCAATATGCTCTCCTCCTTGCCCTGTTCTGCCCGCTCCCTTTCTCCCTTCCCACTCCTATGCTAACTTACCAGCACCATGCTTAATTTACTAGCACCAGTGCCCCAAGTCTGCTGGCATGCAGACCCGGCCACTTGCCATTGTGGTGGTAGTTATGCTGTACCGAATAGCTTGTTGTGTTTTGCAACAGCAATTTAAGGGCTTTACACTGCCAGAATGGGCCTTTCGGTGGCATAAGGCTCAAATCAGATTGGGCCATGTTCCACTTGCAGGCTGCATATTCTTCTCTTTTTTTCCTAAAATCTATAATCAATGTTTCCTTTCTCAGAGGTGTAAAGCAGAGAACAAGAATATAGATACTGTATTGTTTGTATTCTCAATAGTCTTTTATTTTGACATTTAAACAAATTTTTGTGTTTGTGGCGGTTTTTTGCTGCTGTGCCAGCAAGAATCTTACATAACTTTCTATCTGCCAGATGAACAATTTCCTGTAAGGACATTTAAGCAAAAGAGCAATTAAACCCTGCCAACCTATTACATGGTACAAAACTAAGCAAAAACATTAATATATTGTTTCCACAAATTCCTAAAGAGAAGTGATCCCATAATCTACAGTTCTGCCTAACAATATAATTATGCATGCTTTATTCAGAAACAAATTTCATGTCATCACTAAGGCTTCCTTCCAGTCCTGGGCAACTCAGGCTGGTCCAGTGCTCAAAATAGTGCCAGATCCCATCCCCTGGCAGCATGTCCATGTGAGTGCCAGCCTCTCTGTACCAGTGCAAGGTATCATCCACACAGAGCCAGCACTCCCACATGTAAGGCTGCTCACCATCCTCATCTTGCTTCAGCAACACTTCTTCTAAACTGGCAGCAGGGACCATCACTCCCAGCATGCTCATCACCTGACCATTCTGAAGAAGTGGCTCTGGAGGATGAGGTAAAAATGCCCCCACGTTCTTCTTGCTCATTATTAAAGAGGATAAGCAAGAATTGGTGGCACAAGCAACTCAGTTGGAATTGGGCACGAGGTGTGGGCCAGTGCCAGTTTGCTCTCAGAGGAAGCACTTTGGTCAGCTCAGTGGCCAGCTGACCTTGCTCCCAAGTAAGATTACAGCTTAAAGCTGAACTGCAAAAATTATTTCAATAGTTGTTCTATAGTTGTAACGTTTTGCAAGGACTGACTCACCCTAAATGTTGTTGCATTTCTAGGGGAGAAAAACCTTTGTAAGCTTCACTAGAATTCAAAAATTAAAACAGGCTCTGCTATGTTTTTTTTCCTATTTAATAGTTCCATTAATGAATGCACCCAAACATGTTATACTGGTTTAATGCTTTTCGGCCTTGGAACTTCCTCACGAAGGAGGCCAACCTATTCCTGATTTTACAAGGCAGGTGAAAATATCTTCATCTAAATGGGCATTTGGCAATTAAGGATCTTATGTGGCAATGCTGTTTTGTATTTTGTCCTTTAGCATTTTATTTGTGTTTGATGTGAATTTACTTTTGAGCCAAGTGACTAGAAAGGAGTTAAGAAAAACCACAGCCTTTCAAAAGAGACTAGCGTATTGCACTTTATGAATAGAAACATTTGTTTATGAATGCCATCTATCATTTTTAGTCTCCTAACATAAATGCCAGAGATTTAATAAGTAGATATTATTAGCTGTGATTTTAAGGGTACATTTTGAATTGTACCATAATAGAATAAATTAATGTTGATTCATTTAAATAGCATTATTGGAATGTAAAAGATACAAGGTTTCAAAGCTTCCAGGCTAACCTATGGTATAATTAACTCAATAATTGATGGACCTGAACCAGTGATAGTGGCACTCGTAAAGTACACATAATAACCAGAGACAGTGGCCTTCTGTTGCATGCAAGAATTTCAAATTCAGCAATCTGGTTCTTTATTTATATAGATTTAAATTTGCTTTTAATTGACAGAATTTGAAGAAAATTCAGGAAATGGACAGAAGAGGGAGTGATGAATCCAGCACTGAACTTGATGAGTTAAAAAATGCTGATTGGGTAAGAATACCTTTGAATAAGTGCCATTTTTTATTTGATTTGATTTTCTCTGTAAACCTCTTTGTGAACTTTTTTTATTGAAAAGCTGTATATAAATTCTCACTATTGTTATTGTTCTTATCTTTATTCTTATATTTAGTGTTTATATACGCATGCAGTTTTTACATAAATGTGCATATTTTCCTGAAAAAAGAATGTCATATTTATTTTGAATTTTTTTGCACAAAATTAACAGATTTTTAAAATGTGAACCTTATCTAGAACAGCATTTTATGCAATATCCCAAATCTGGCTGGAATACCCTGTGCATTCTTTGTAAAGTGCTCCTCTACATTCATGGAGGTTGTGCTGATTTTTCTGTTGCTTTAATTTCTTGTGTTGCATCAAATGCCTTTCTAGAGTGTCTCCAGATAGAGCTGGCCCACCCAAGAGGTGAGGTAAAGCAGCTACTTTAAGTGGAGGGCTGATGGCGTTGCCCCATGCCTGCATACCACCTGCCTGGCCAATCCACCTGGATCTCTTCTTACTTGCTGTCCTTTAAAAAGAAAAAAGTGGGGAAGGAAGCCATCCCCATCTGTCAGGCAAGTTGTGGCAGTGGAGTTGGAGAAGGAGGTTAGGGGTCATTGTGATTAGGTTCCCAATCACTCCCCTGGAAGGAGATGACAGCAACTGCGTGAAGCAGCTGGGTAGGATGGCAGAGGTAACAGGCAAGCACAGGGAGCGCCTGCAGATACAGTATGTAAATATGTATTAAACATCCATTAAGTTCCCACAAAGTTTTGTACTCTTATGCAAAGGGTGCTTGTCATAAAACAAGCATGAACAAGTGTGATTGGAAGTGTATATTTTTAGATGTTTGCTCCTTCATTATGTTTTGAGTCCTCTCTTTATTTTGTCTCTTTATCATAGGCTAGTAGTGATACCATTTATCATGGTATTTATATTTCACTTTTCCACAATAAAGGTGCACAGAGCAGTTTGCAAATTTAAAAACATGAATAAACATGAATACAAAATAAAACACAGTTACACAATATGGTGTAGGTTTCTGAAAAATATTACCTTTTTTATTTTTTAGGCCCGGTTTTGGGTGCAGGTTATGCGAGACTTGCGAAATGGTGTAAAACTGAAGAAAGTTCAAGAACGTCAGTACAATCCTCTTCCTACAGAATATCAGCTCACTCCATATGAGATGCTAATGGATGATATTCGATCTAAACGATATACTTTAAGGAAGGTTATGGTAAGCTGCGAAAATACAAGATAAAAGAATTAAGGCCATGCTTCCCTATGTATTTCACACAGTGAAAGTTTATGATTGCTCATGTAGCTATAGAACTAGATGAGCCCAAGACCTTGTGATTTGTACTCTGTGGGATTTTTGACTTTTTTTCTTTGATCAGTGGAACTTCATGGCATATCATAAACTGCCTTTGAGATCCTCCTCCATTTTAAATGTGGTTGCCATATGGCAAGAGAGTCTGGTGTTTTTGAAACACTAGTCCAGAGTCTCCTTGTTCATGTGGAATTCATTAAGTGGATCCCTGGAATTCATTGAGTGGATCTAACAGCACAGACTGTTAGAAAAAAATAAAGCCAAAATGCTCAAAATCTCTGCATTGTATCTTTGGAGGTGTCTGTTTGCCTTGCATATAACATATCTTTATCTAGTCATATGGTCCTTCTAGTATTATAAGCTTATCTCATGTCCACCAGGAGCCAGAAGTCCACCCCCCATCTGTTTCTTCAACAGTGACAGTTGTTAGCTATACTTAGGGCCCAATCCTATGCTGCTCACCTGCCCTGCAGTACAACAGCACCAAAATGGCTGCCCTATATCCTATGGGGCAGGAGAAGCAGCCAGCAGTCTCCTTGAAGTAAAGGAACATTGGTTCCCTTACCCTGTGAAGCACCTCTGCAGCCCAATCAAATCTACTCGAGCTTGATTGCTTGCATAGAATCCATGTTAGGCTCCAAGACTCAGGAGGGGGGATAGGATCTGGCAGCAACCTCTGCCACCATCCTCAGCCCACTCCAGGGCCTGATCCACCTCTTGTTCTGCCCTCCCCCTGCCCAATTTCACATCTCCCCCCCTCCTCCCCCTCCTAAAAACACCTCCCTGTTGCCCAGGGCTCCAGCTGCTCCTGTCACTAGTGCAAGGCCCAGTGCTGAGTGGTGCAAGCCTCCTCACTGTTGCTTTTCCTCTCCTGGCTGCCACGTCATGCCATGTTTGTGACAGCTGTTGCCTGGGCAGCGCACATGTGAGCGGCACTGCCTAGGCGGTGGATCAAACTGCCAGAAAGTATAAGATGCATGCACTTGTCCTTCTTTACCTATAATATACAGTTTAATTTTGAACTTTCCTACACTTTAAGAATCAGATTTAAAAGAAACCTCTATGTTTAGATGCAGTATCCTCTGATTTCTAAATGCTGGGATCAGACAGGATGGCTTTCTCCAAGATGCCCTGCATATTTTCAATAACAGTTGTGATAGAGAAAGTTCTGAACCTTTGTTCTGATCCAGCAAGGCAATCTTATGCTCCAAGGACATGCTTTTGTTGTCAGCATTCCTTCATTTACTGGAGATGATTTTAGCAATTGTGATCATTTAAGGATGTGTTGTCCTGTTTGGTTTTTTAGACTGCCAGATGCGAAGATAGAACATAGAAGTTTTATTTCTTTTTCAGGTTAATGGAGATATCCCTCCACGATTAAAAAAGAGTGCGCATGAAATAATCTTGGACTTTATTCGTTCTCGACCTCCTTTAAATCCGGTATGGCTTTGTATACATTTTGCCTTGGGAGCATTTTAAAATGAAGTTTCTCCCCTTCTTACCTGCAAAATGCTGTAGAATTCAGATAAACAGAAATGTTTGCCATATAGCTGTAGTCTTACTATCCTTAAGATGCATTTTGTTAATAAAGATTCCAAGAATCCTTTTTAAAATAAAAAATATTTTTGCTTTCTTCTTACTCATCTAATTTTTCTTCCAAACAACTACTGTGCTACTTTTTAAGATATTGCTCTCAGTAGGTTTTCTCACTATGAATATAAGTAGGTCTTAAATTATTTGTTCATTTTGTAATTAGTTCCTATTCAGGGCAGTGCCTCTTGCATTTCTTTGCATTCTTATTGCACTGTGTATCCAGGTCAATTATGTCCAGGAATTACCTTAATGGTGCAAATTGCCCTATTTTTTTATTTGAAAAATGTATACCCTGGCTTTCTAGTGTTATGGGAGCTTAAAGCAGCTTGTTGAGTTAATGAATCTTTCTGTTTCCATATACTCCCTGAAAAACTCTACATCCATATCTCAAGGTTTTTTTTTAAATAATGTCCATTTTTATTTGCACTGGTATAAATATAGATTGAGAAAGGAAGAGAATGTAATTGATTATCTCCAGTATTGACCTGCCCACTTTTGTATACTGTTTTAAAGGCCTCTGCTAGAAAACTGAAACCAACTCCACCACGACCACGTAGCCTCCATGAAAGAATACTGGAAGAAATCAAATCTGAAAGAAAACTGAGACCTGTCTCTCCTGACGAGATAAGACGTAGCAGGTTAGGTGAGTATTTTGGTGATGTTAATCCTAGAAGTGCTCTGTACTAACAGTTTTTTCTTATTTCGAATGTGTGCTTTCATAAGATTTTTACCTTCCATTTAAAGCTAAATTCCACCCTCTGGTTGGGCTGGCGCAAGTGCCATAAAGACTTTTGCACTATCGGGAGAGGAAGAGACATACACAGACAGGGAGGAAGGAGGCTGGTGGCAGGCGGGCCCGTGGGTGGTCGGCAGGTGAGGGGATGGGTTCAGGATCTAGCGGTTATCCTATCCTCTTGAGGTGTCGCAGATCCAGGCAGCCCCACTGGAGCTGCTGCGGCTTTACCCGGGATAAGGGGAAGCGATTCCCCCGGGCCCCAACCCTGCTCTGGAGGTGGGACAGGCCCACCAGCCTGCTTGCTCCAGGGCAGGTTAGGATTGGGCTGTTAGTTGAACTTGTGTCCCTATTTTCTTATATCAGGGGTGTCCAAACGTTTTGGCAGGAGGGCCACATCATCTCTCTGACACTGTGTCGGCAGGAAAAAAAAGAATTAATTTACGTTTCAAATTTGAATAAATTTACGTAAATTTACATAAATGAATATATTAGAGATGGAACTTATATGAATGGATGAAGGTCTTGCAATAGCTCAAGGCCTATAAAAGACCTTGCACAAAGCAAGGCCGGCCTTTTCTTCACTGCCACTGCTGCATCACAGACATAATGCAGCAAGCAATGGAGCCCTTGTCCCACAGCCCACATAAGAGATTGAACAGTCGCCCTCACACTGAAAGCAGTTGTGTCGGGCCAGCATGGGCTCCAGCAAGTCTCTGGAGGGCCATAGGCTCACTGGAGACTGGGGGTTCCCTGCAGGCCGGATTGGGAGTCCCCGAGGGCCAAAAGTGGCCCCTAGGCCGGGGTTTGGGCACCTCTGTCTTATATTAAAGGAACTCCGACTGTCCTAAAATAATGCTCTGCTAAACAACCACTGAAATAGAATCAAAACTGCTTAATTTTGATGTGATAAGATTGCCCCTAAAAGACCTAATCCATGCAGATTTGAAAGCTCACACCTGTGCCTGCCGAGATTTCTTGCCTTTTCAGTAATGCAACGTAGAGCTGGTACTTCTGTTATAGTTAATTGGAATGTCTTCCAGCATAGAAACTCTGTTAGAGGGCACAAGGAGCTCTGGATCAGGTTAAAATTTTCCATGAAATAAATCTAATGATCTCAATTTTATGATGTCAATCTAGAAAAGTATACATACTTTAATTATGATTGTGAGATTCAAGAAATAACCTTCTACTACTTTCAGAATGTTTATTTTCCTACCATGCAAAGCCACTTGTTATTTATTGTTGTTTTCTCTAAATTCATTAAACAATCTTTGAACTTCAGCTATACAGCTAATCTTGCTTCTTTGTCAATGTGTAAACTTAATCTAGTACTTTAAGTATTTGAGGTGGTGTCTTGTGGTATTCACTGGATCCCTGGACACCTGTCACCCAGCAGCAGGATCAGGAACATGACCCAACAAACAGCAGTAGGAGGCTGGACTCAGTGGGCATACACCAGTAAGAGGCTCAGAGTGAATGGAAGGGCTCTTTCAAACATGAAAAAGCATGCTTTGGAGCCCTGCCCACTGAGCCAAGCCTTTTACTAGTATATGTCACATTGCATCTGGCCTCCCAACGCAGATGTAACTGGTGATGATGTCACCATCAGTTACTTCCGGTGCTACATCAAATAGGTGGACTATGTGAAGTGGTAGGTTGGAGGACAAACATTGATAAACACTGCTCTAGGTCATTATTGTCTACATTGACTGACAGCAGCTCTCCAGGGGTCTTTCCCAGTCCTATCTGGAAATACCAAGAGTTGAATTTGGAATTGAATCCAGTAGCGTAGCTGGGGTGGATTCTAAGTACTGTACCGCAACACACCATGTAAGAGGCCCCTCCAACTTGCCGTCAGAACCATTCTGGGCAGCAAAGCCAATGCACAGGCTCTCACCAAACTAAACGGCATTTTCTGTGCATTGCCACTGCTGCCCAGAATGGCTCCAACAGCAAGTGGGGGGCTGCTTACATGGCACGTTTCAGCTCCTGCAGTTCTTACCATTTTGCCCTGCTCTAGCTAAGCTACTGATTGAACCTTATGCATGCAAAACATCTCCTTGACCACTGTGCTACAATCTCTCCCCATGTTTTCATTATAGAGATTTATTGTTATTTCAGCATGTGATTAGTCATTATATTCTATAATTGGTATCACCTTACCAACAAAAATGTAATCTGGGGCTTATATAGAAAATTAGTCAGTGTGCCACAACTTTATTTTAGCATTTGCGCAATAGCCAATTATTCAGTCAAAGGAATAGTATGATATTCTGTTCACATGTAATAAGTAGCAAGCACAGAATGAGTGAGATCTACATTACTTTCTGTTCCTTAACAAAAATCATAATAAATGTATACTACTTTGTTTTAGTGGAGAACTTGCATTTTCCCCAAGAACTGCATACAATCAAAACCAAATATTCATGAAATTAGGGGTCACAGTTGTAAGGCGAGATGTATCCTTTGGTCTTTTAACAGACAAAATAAGTGTTCCCAAGCTGAGGTAGCACAGTGGTGGAGTGTTGATGCTCCAAAACATTCACTTTAAAAAGTCACAAAACTTAACAGCTATGAGAGCAGCTGTCTTCCTCAAGCATCATTTATGTCACAGGCAGTGAAAAGGAATGCCTCTGATGAAAACCAGAAGTATTGTTTAATGGCTCTCTGGAGGCCTCAGAAGACTTTTGGAGGGCGACGGGATGCTCTGCAGGGCCTCCCCAGTCCTCAGAAGGGCTCTGGAGGGTGGGCGGCAGTGGCAGCCACAGTGGCACAATGGGCCTAGTGGTGGCACCCCAGAGCTTTTGCCTGTCCAAACCCTCCAGGACCACCAGTGTGCTTAAAGATGTCAGTTTCTGTTTAATGACCTAACTTCTAGCCCACAGCAGGCTTTATGTATGCTGTTTGGCCCGCCATATGAAAAGAGTTTGACACCTGTGCTGTAGATCTTCGCTTGTTCAAAAGATTGTTATCCAAAATATGAACAATTTGCATGCTTTCTTGAACACATACCTGTTTAGCTCTAATGAATTTTCAATAATTTTCTCTAGATTTGTTCTACCAGAGGAGTCTGCTTCCTACTGTTTTTACATCAAAAGTATCAAGTTTAAGTTTCAGATAATTTGTTTTCAGAGCTTATATGTTTCCTGTCTGAATTATATAATCATTCACACTTTTATTGACTACAGCATTGGTTCCCAAACTCCTATGGTGGAGTTGGGAAGCACTTGTTTGCAGGGGCGGGGCAATAGCAGCAAACTCAATCCCCAGGATTGCACCACTGCTGGGGTCAGAAGGCGGATGTTTTTACTTACAAGTTTCTGGCTGGCATCCAGGGGATGCAGAGAACCCCGCGGGTGCCTCCTCAGTAAAAATAACTATCAGAAACTACTTCTGGTTTTCAATCATGAAACTGGAAGTGGTTTCCTATTGTTATTTTTACTTATTTGAAGGCTTGGGGAGCCCTGAAGAGGCACTCCTGGGCTCCCTACACCCCCCAAAGGTCAGCATGGACATGTGTAAGTAAAAACACCTCCTCTTCTGACCCCAGCAGCAGCACAACCTTGGGAATTGCATTGCTACCATTGCTCCGTTCCACTCCTTAAGGGGCCGGAGAGCAGTGCTTCCCTGGCTAGTGGGTCGCAACCCAGCAGTTTGGGAACCACTGTACTACAGGTTCCATTCAGTCTAAAGGAAATATTGCACAAATCATATTTCTGGTCTGTCAGACATTTCTTTCAAATTACATGTCTCAGAAATGATGTTTAAACACAATAGCACTGCATAAGGAATTTTAAAATACATGTTACAATAATAAACCTAGGAAGGTGTCTGGAAAAAGAGCAAAACATGGGTAAATATTTTGAAACTGTTCTATTTCTTATGAATGGTAGGGCTTCCTTCAGAATTGAAAGACATTATAGAGCTGTTCTACGGATTCATTTCTTCCATGCCTGATTCATGTAATGGTTTTTAAATATAGCAGTAAATAGGCTACAGTTGGGGATGGGGGAAGTGTGGATTGAGTCCAGGAAGGGGGCAGGTTCAATGGCACCAGTCCACAGATTCGCTAGCACTGTCTAAGTAGACCCCTCCGTGCTGTGGAGACAAATGTTCCCTTACCCAGAGGAGGCCACCACAACTGCCCCTCCCCGCAGGATGCAGCAGTAGCCATTTTGGCATTGCTATGTATTAAGAAGAATAATTGTAGTGTCATTGGCATATTCTGTGTGAATGCTACAGCCTCTCATTCACGTATCACTTTTTTCAAGTTTCCCTTTCTCAAATTTAGCTCCTAATTATGCACCTAGAATGCAATACATTTATTTATTTTGTCCTATTTTTCTAGCAGATTTTATTTCCCAGGGTAGCTCACAACCCTAAAACAAAACCAGGCACAGGTCCAGCCTGCCCTCAGGCTTACAAATCAAAAAGACAAGATACATATCTGTCCTGTTCCCTCACCATGATTTTAGTCCAGCCCAAATGCTATTTGAAGCAAAGAAACAAGAAAAGAAGTGGTTAGAACACACAGTACACATAAGGTATAGTTTGATCCAAAGGGGAGTATACAAAGCATTCAGAAAAAGGCATTACTAAAACTATTGTTCAAACAAGATGACTTCATTCTGTTCCCAAAAGTGATAAATGACTATTGGATAACTTCAAAGAATAGACTTCGTTCCCCACCCTTTGCTTTGTTCAACTTCCAGCTTGATTAAGGGCTCTGAAGTACTCAAACGCTTACCAATCAAGACTGTCTTTTTGGTTGGGCCTGATAAAGGTATTACCAGATTGTAATTTGGGAATTTTTTTTTGCAATGGGCCAACTAGGCTACCTTCAATTTTTAATACATACATTATACAGTATGTACATTTATCCGGGTAATACACTTATACAGATAATTTATACAGTTAGAAATAGAATCCTGGGTTAAGTGTAACCTACCAAGCTATTTTGGGCAGCTTGCATTACCTTCCACCTATGCTTGCAGTCCTGGAGAAGAATAGCAATAGTTCTGATTTGCTTGTTTTTTGGGTTTTTTAAATGAAATTTATTTGAAAGAGAGGTTATCCAGTGACGTTTTGACCTGTATCATGCTTCAGAAATTGACTTAATGATGGATGGTTTTTTAAATATCTGAATATAAATAAGATGGTAGATTTTAATATGGAGTAAGATGTGATCATTCTCTTTTGAAAAGGTTACAGTTGCTCAAATTAATTTGATGTCTTTATTAAAATAATTATAAATCATAGGAGATTATGCTTTCAAAACTGTACAGATATTTCAGATCACTGAAATATGGTTCTTTACTCTTGTTTTTTTTCCTACTCACTGTGTTTTGCATGTACTTTTTTAAGTAGATGTTCTTCAGCTCTTCCTTGGTTTTTGTTTTTAACGAACAAGCTGTGATCCTACGTACAGTCAGAGCCACCTCAAAGACTAATTTCCTACATGCCTACAGTCTTTAAGAAGAAAATATAAGTCTTTAAGAAGAAAATATAGGTTTATTGGCAGAGTTTCCTGCCAGGTTTGCACCTGGCTGAATAGAAATGTGAACTTTTGTGTGTGACAATGCAAGAAAGAATATTCAATTTCTTAGTGAAGTGATACTCATGTAGGAAATTTGCCATATGTCAAGTGGCACTCACTGAAATCAGTGGAAATTAGGGTCAGTTTAGAAGATACTTAATCTGAATGCTTTATTTGTGGCAGTGGTATATGCAGCTAGAGTAATGTTTCAAAGATTCTTATGTCATGTGCAGCCCGTGTTATGTGCACTCCATCATCACAATTTATGGGAACTTGTAACACTGGCAAGTAGATGATACATGTGCTGAGGGTTGCACTTGCAGAAATGATTTTTAAATTTTGCTCTCCTCATCACCCCAAGAAAGGGTTTCCTGAGCTCTTCATTTGAAGTGAACAGTGTCTAAAGTGGTCCTGATTTCCAAGTAAATATGTTTAGGATCAAGGTGTTAATGTATTTGCAACCTCCAGTGTTGCTACTGCAATATTTTTACACTTATACCTTTACTGGAAGTAAAGAAAAAGTGGGCATTTCAGATTTATATTGACCTGTATCTTAGAATGTGAAATGTCTCTCATAATGCTAATCTTCAGTTTTCTTTGTTTCTTTAACAACAAAACTTTTTCTTTTGTTACTTTTGTTTCTTTTCTTTTTGTTTTTCCCAGCAATCCGGCCTCTTAGCATGTCTTACAGTTTTGACTTGTCAGGTAAAAAGTGCTACAGCACCTGACGTGATTATTGTGATGACTGTAAAATATGTTCCATTCCATTTGTTTGTTTTACCTTTCATTTAAGAGAGAAACCTGAAGATCGTTTTCCAAATCCTGGTTAGGAAAGATAAATTTAAATATACTTTAAAATGCAAAATATCTTTTGGATATACAGTGTTATTTAAAAAGATAATCGGAATCTTTTAGATGAGGGCAGAACCAGTAGTTTATGGGGCAAGTTTTCAAAGTACAAAGAATTTTATATCATTTCAGAAAATATTTTAAGCAGGATCCTAAATCACCCTAATATATTTTAGTAGATATTCCTTCCTCTGACTAATTGTTTATTAGTGTTATTACTAATGTGCAGCTACTATATTTGAATAGCCCCTTTCTGTTTACTTAGAATTATACAGTAGTCAAGTCCTGTAACTCTTCCATATTAATATGTTACATATTACTATTTAGCAAGCTGTAGACTAGCCCCCAAAGATCTTTCTGTTTTTTCCTTCCATTTTAAACATGTTGTTTTATAACAGGCATGTGATTCACAAAAAATGTGATGATTATTGTCTGAATAATCTTCTGAATTGTCCTTTTTGAAAGTAAATTGAAGGGTTTTTGACAAAATATCATTGTAGGAAGAAATGAGCATAACACATGATTAGCACAAGCTTGAAGGAAGAACAGGCAGTATTCAGGAATTGTCCTTTACTGTGATGACTTGTCTTGTTCCTGCATCTGAAAGAGCTTCCATATTGTAATTGGGGTTTTCAGTGTTTTCTCTACTTATGTGTTTTGTCTGATGAAGTGATGGTAAAGAGTTTGGTAATCCCTCATGTGTCCCAAATTGTACGCTAATCTTGCATTAATTGTGACTGTTTTTGTACTGCTCCATACTCTTATGTGACATAAAAGCACAGTCTTTATATTTGAATTAGAAACTATTTCATTATTTTTTGTTATTTGTATGCATCATCAACATACCTAACACTGTACAAAGTCACATAAGTCACATTCATACTCCCAGAGAGCTTATGATATAAAATTGTCAATGGGGAAAAACAGAGAGGGGAGGGAATGATGAAAGCATACATAGTTAAAGTTTGCTGTAACTCCCCAGAGAGTCATGGAAGCCAGCCAGGGGCGCTGTAAAAACCTTGCAAGAAACTTGACGCTCAATACAATGTATAGAATTGTAGCCCTAATGGGGAGCCGCAGCCAATGGCCCAGAAGATCAAAAGCCAGTCAAAAAAGTTTGGAAACCACTGTATTAAACCAAGGCTTCAAGTAAAAAGTGGAATTTGAAGAGGGTAGGTGCAGAGGTAGTGCCAGTTCTGAGGAGGCACTCAACCACCTGTCATTATGGGGCCCCATGAGACACAGTGCGACATCCCCAAGAAAACTGGGGATTACAGGGAATTCAGCATGGCTACCAGAGAATACTCTGGGAATGCTCAGAGAATACTTGTAGGAGCCTCTTGGCAAAGGTGCCAAGTCCAGGAGTATCTTTGAATAAAATGAGTATTTAACGGTAGAAAGAAGACATTGAAAAGCTAGCTCCAAACACCAGGCAGTAGCATGAATTCACTTGAGTTAGGGAACCAGGGCAAGAGACCCAGACTACTTTTCCAGAGAGAAAATAGATAAGATGGCCCCCAGATTGACTGGGCCAGCAGCTTTGGTTGTACTCAGGAAGAAAAGTGGGGAGAACAACCGAAAAGGGAAAGAAAATGGGGGTTACCGATCCTGGGTGCCAGCTAGAATGGAGGCTGACCACTTAGTACCAATGGGTCAATGAACAAGAGATCAAGTGCAAAGTAGGATAATGGTGAAGAACTGAATAAGAGGATCTGGTGACCTGGGTTTTTATATTTTTTTACCCACAGAATCTTTCGTGGGGTAAGCTAATCAAGGGACCAGAGTTCCCTTGATTTTCCCCCCGACTGTGTGGAACAGTTGTGTTGGCAATCTTCAGTCTCAAAAGACTATGGTATCACGCTCTGGATGGTGGTTCTGGCACAGCGTCTAGTGTGGCTGAAAAGGCCGATTCGGGAGTGACAATCCCTTCCACACTGGGAGCAAGTGTAGTGTGTCCCTGGTCTGTCTCCCTGGCTGTTGGCCTTCCTTCTTTGCCTCTTTGCCTCAGTCTGTTGGCCAAGTGTTTCTTCAAACTGGGAGAGGCCATGCTGCACAGCCTGCCTCCAAGCGGGCCGCTTAGAGGCCAGGGTTTCCCACTTGTTGAGGTCCACTCCTAAGGCCTTCAGATCCCTCTTGCAGATGTCCTTGTATCGCAGCTGTGGTCTACCTGTAGGGCGCTTTCCTTGCACGAGTTCTTCATAGAGGAGATCCTTTGGGATCCGGCCATCATCCATTCTCACGACATGACCGAGCCAACGCAGGCGTCTCTGTTTCAGCAGTGCATACATGCTAGGGATTCCAGCACGTTCCAAGACTGTGTTGTTTGGAACTTTGTCCTGCCAGGTGATGCCGAGGATGCGTCGGAGGCAGCGCATGTGGAAAGCGTTCAGTTTCCTTTCCTGTTGTGAGCAAAGAGTCCATGACTCGCTGCAGTACAGAAGTGTACTCAGGACGCAAGCTCTGTAGACCTGGATCTTGGTATGTTCCGTCAACTTCTTGTTGGACCAGACTCTCTTTGTGAGTCTGGAAAATGTGGTAGCTGCTTTACCGATGCGTTTGTTTAGCTCGGTATCGAGAGAAAGAGTGTCGGAGATCGTTGAGCCAAGGTACACAAAGTCATGGACAACCTCCAGTTCATGCGCAGAGATTGTAATGCAGGGAGGTGAGTCCACATCCTGAACAATGACCTGTGTTTTCTTAAGGCACTTAAGGCACTTGTTCCACTTAAGAAGAAAGTGGAACAGTTAATGGAGCAGTATATAACCACTCTAATCTTAAAATGGGCTATGGCCAAACTGACTAATGGTAAGAGATATTGCTGATGAATCACAACTAAGGTGGGCAGGTGGCATGTTTACATGTTTATCAGGCATGATAAAGAATTATGTAATTAGTATGCAGTTAGCTTTTTTAATGAAATATTAGCAGAACTCCGTGAATAGTCCCTACTCCCAATGGCATTGCAGTATATACCACGGTCAGCCATACATGAAGAATGCATTTTCTAGAAACGATTATTATTTCTAGTAATGCCTGCAAGGTGCTTATGAAACACAGGGTGGTAGTATGGCCTGTAACCTGATGAACTCATGTTTCAAAGAATTCAAATAGAAATGTAGTACTTCAAGCATGCCATTACATAAATTTTTACAAGAAAATCCCCTTTGTTTTATTCCTAACCCTGTCATCTTATAGGGTTAATAATAACTCTGGAAGGATTTTGTTACCAGCAATTATTGCTGTTGGGACTTGGCAGTTTGCTTACTTTATAATATAGTATAGAATTGTCATACATGACATCAGGGCTGGCCTAGGAGCTGCAGGGCCCAATTGGAAACATTGTTTGCAGGGTCCCAGGTTCACAGCCAAGGTCTGTAGAATCTTAGAGAAATAAAATTTTCTATATCTCTAAAAAAATTATATATCTACGGTAGAATGGAAAGCAATCAAAATAGGTGCTTTAAAAGTGCATGTGAGTTAATGGGGCAAATGGATCTAAGCACATTTTAATATAAAATTGCATTGTTAGGTGTCCATTGCAATGTGTTATGTGTATTTTACAAGACCAGATTACCCTAGAGCAGGGCCCCCCTAGGTGCAGGGGCCAATTGGGAGCAATTAGTCCAGTTGGCTTAAAGCTGGCCCTGCATGACATACAAAATTTCATTACCATTTGGCTCCATTACTTACACTTTTTGATCTACACCCGTGTGAGTGAGGGAGGGAGCGATACAGTCTAACTAAAATATCCTTCATGTAGTGAATGATCGATATTGTGCTCAAATGGTAACAGACCCTCTGAAAACACAGATTTACAGCACAATCCTATGCATGTCTACATAGAAATAAGGTCCATTGCATTCACTGATTCTCAGGGAAGTGTGTACTACTGCCTCAGATTCAATCCTATCCACATTTTACCGAGAGTAAGTCCCATTGAACACAGTAAGACTTACTGCGAGTAGACATGCATAGGATTGCATTTAGACTCAAAATCAGGGTCTGCTACTAGAAATTCCAGCCCTACCTGGGCACGCCAAGGCATGACAAAGATTGAAGCTGGGAGTGGGACCTTATCAATAAACTTCCTTAAAGTGTCTTTCTTGGTGGTACTAATAAAAGTATTGTTATAAAGTGGCTTTTTGATATTCTTTCTGCTTTTTTGGTCGAATTTCATAAGCCTCTATTTTCTTCCCCAACCTTAGTTCCCCACCCCACTCTACCTTCTTCAGTCTTTATAGTTTTTGCAAACTGTAAAGCTCCTGATCATTTTAGTAGCCCTTCTTTTTGCACCTTTGTACATGGTATAGGGTTGTTTGTAGCTTTTCTGATGATATTCTTTTGGAGAAGGTGCCGTTTGTACCACACTCTGTAATATCACTTCTAAACACTCCTGGCTTCGCTCCTTATGGTGGCTGACACTGTTGAGGAAAGGGAGTGGGGCAGATAGAAGCTAATAGAAGCAGACAGACCAGACCTCTTAATCTGCAGATTTGGGATCTCTGTATTTTACTCACCATGGACCTGAGCTCCTGAATGCAACCAGAGGCCTCTGTGGGCCTCAGAAACACCTCTGGGAGGTGTCGGAAAGGCACTTCTGGTTTTTATGAAAACTGCAAGTGCCTTTCTGGCACTTCCTGAGACCTTTCTGAGGCCCGGAGAGGCCTCGTGCAGTGTCTGCAGGCTTCAGAACATCTCTGGTCATGTCTGAAGTAATAATGGACTGATCTTGAAGATCTGCTTATCTGCAGGTTTCTGTATCAATGGGGGTGGGGTGGCAGGGACGGATCCCCTGCAGATACAGAGGTCCAGCTGTAACTTCTATCAGTGATGCCTGGCTTTTCTCCACTGCAGGCTGCATGGAGGAAAGGAGCTAGAAGCTGATGGAGGGAGATAGGTTGCACTGGCAACTTTTTGCAGCTTAAAAGGAAAAAAGCAAAGGACCCTTCTTTGTTATTCAGTGGTCTTTACTGGTTGCTACCTTTGTCTTTGCACATGGCTGAGGGTGCAGTAGCTAGCCCAGAAGGTCTTTTGGCTCATTAAGACACCTCCTTGATTTAGTTCAGGGATAAGTTGCTGAGAACACCTAGAGTTGGTGTTCCTTCTTATGTATTGTTAACAACTTGCTTTCTCAGTTCAGGAGGCTCCTAGGACATAGCTTTTCTTACAAGGTTAAATTTGCTGCGCAAGCAAGGTACAGTTTCTTCATTACAATTTTGGAGCAGGCAAGTCTCCATCTGAGGAGGAGGGTTGATTCCTCTGTTAAGTCAGAAGTGTGGCCTTTCCATTGGCCTGTGGATCTGAGGCCTCTTGCTGTCTGGAACTAGCATCATGTTACTTGGATGGGCCATGCTCCTTTAGCAGACATTTAGCACCACATACACATATGCACTTGTGTGTTCCCTGCATGCTCTGAAATAAAGAGAAATCAATGTTGTTGCAATAGCCCTTCTACTACCATCTTTATAATAATCTGAGAGGTGATTATGCCATCTGTGCAAAATTAAAAAAGAAATACCCATCAGGAAGCAAAAATAAGGGAAGAAGATAACAAAAAACCCACAGGAACAAGGAAAAAAAAAACACAATGAATTGAATTTTTAAAATTCCAATATGTACATGCCATATGCAAATATTTTGGAATATTTGATTCAAATACTTGTATTTATGCAAAGACAAACAGAATTAAATCATGTTAATATGCAAATATTAATGAACTTTAACCTTACCAATTAAGGTTCAAATGTGTTGTATCTATGCACTCTTCCTTGAAGAATAGCATAATCTGAAATATTTAAGCATTGAATTTTTTTCCCATTAGACATTTGGCTTCTGCTTGTATGTGCTGATTTGTATTTTGATTTTTCATGTGCTTACAATCTATGGAGCATGAGAAAAGGCATCTTTGATGCCCTCACAGCTGTGAAACTTCCCTTGCTTGAAGAGTCACCCACTTCTGAACCCAAGCATTTTCTAGAAATGCTGGAATACATTTTAAAAAATAAAAATTGGTTTCTGGTGGGCAGAAGGAACATATAAATGTGGTGCCGCTATTTTTTTTTTTAAAGAATGCTTTGTACTCCGTCTAATTTTTCTTACAATTAGGAAATACAGTATCCAGAACAAGGCATAGATATTAGAAGGCTTTATCTGGACATAGCTGTTCCACAAGTTTGAATATTTTACTGAACTTTGATTTTAACATTGTAACATGGGATTTTTTTATTCATTTGTAAAAGTCATATTTTCCCCACCTCAGTTTCATTAATGCTTTTCTATCATATCACATCTGTATTAAACATCACTGTCCATAATCTCTAGAGAAAAAATAAATATCACAGTTGTGGACTTTCTGTATTAAATGTTCTATGAGAAAAAGATGGAAGTGGGTATCTCAAATCTTCTCCATGCCTTTAATAATAATAAGCATTTTTGTTTTTTCCTAGATGTTTCTACACCAGAGGCCTCCAGAAAACTGACAGAAAGTTGTGTAGTGAATGGCAACTTGGTGCCAGAAGCAAAGTTGAATGGCATTAGCACTTCTCAGCTGACAGGGCAAAGAAAGAGGCTGTTGAAAGCTCCCACATTAGCAGAACTGGACAGCTCGGATTCAGAGGTAAGGTGTGAGGTAGCCCCAGTTTTTCTCCAAAAACTTCAATCCAAGGGGTGTGCAATTTACAAGAGCCCAATCCTATCCAATTTCCAGCTCTGTTGCAGCCACAGTGCAGCCTCAAGGTAAAGGACCAAACATTCCTATATGTTGAGGGGGGCAGTCACAGACTGGATGCAGTGCACGCCCCATTGGCACACTGCAGCAGCACTGGAAAGTTGGATAGAATTTGAGTCCTAATTTTTGTAGTGTTGTACTACTAATTCCTTTGTTTGTTAACTATTCAAAGGCTGGTTATAATATATTTTAATATCATATGATCCCTTTGTCTTCTCTAGGAACCAGTCATAAACCAATCTCTAATAACATTGTATTAGCCACATTTTTGTTTTAAGATTAACTGCTCAGTTCTAACATTTGGTTAACTGAACCCAGGTATATGCTGTACTGAATCTTTCATATTTTAAATTAGTGATCTGAGGCTGTCAGAGGGGATTTTGCCAGAGTAGATGATGGCTAATGGAAAAAAATTGCAGGAAAAAAATTGCAGGAAGGTCAGCGATATCATTCCCTACTGTAATTGTTTAACTACAGGTAACTGCATAGATTGCATATGCTTTCTCTGTTTAGTCCTGCCTCTATCTTCTTCCCTCTTCTTCCATCACCCAGTTGTCTACCTTTTGTAAAAGTTTAGATTATAAGCACACCTACATACCTATGCCTGGCCAGAATGCCAGAAGCAAGGGAGGGCACCAGGATGCAGGTCTCTTGTTATCTGGTGTGCTCCCTGGGGCATTTGGTGGGCTGCTGTGAGATACCGGAAGCTGGACTAGATAGGCCTATGGCCTGATCCAGTGGGGCTGTTCTTATGTTCTTAACCCTGAGGCAGCAAGGTGTCCACAGCTACCACCACTTCCTACTGCTTGCCCAGTGAGCCAGAATACATGGGATGTTTACTGCCTGTAGCTGCAACTGCTTCCTATCATCAGGGCCCATGAGAGGAGGATAAAGGAGTAGTTTGTACCCAGGCCCAGGGTCAAAAAGGGAGTCCAGGAGCCAAAGAAGGCACCCCAGATATTTCCTGGGATTTTATCTTTTCCTATCTCACCTGGACTCACTGCCCACATGGGATTCTGGGTGCACAGCTGCTACTGCTACCAAAAGCCGTATGTGCTGGGCCAAAGAATGCATATGTGTAGCCTGCTACAGTAGCTCATTGGTGTATAGAACCTCTTACCATGAAGGAGTGTATAGGAGCTCAGGTGCACAGTTACAGGGCTACAGCTGTTGCAGAAATAAGTTTTGGTGCAAACAGGACACTTTCCATTCTAGAATGAAGGAGTGCACGTGATTTTCCATATTACTGTATCTAGCTGCTGACTCTGCATGGGCAGGTAGACTTGGGCTCTGCATTGGGAAGTCCAGCTGACCTGGGCTTCAAAGACTTTTCCAGCTGTCTCTGCCCTCCCCCTGTCCTGTTCTTCACCCTTGCTCTGCCCACCTTTGTCACCACCCTACTCCACTCTGTTTCATCCCCTCCCCCTATGGGAAGTGACCCAAAAGAAATTTTTAACTGACTGATAAAATTCCTCTCAGAGGCCTTGGGGAGGGAAGCAGCGAGGCATGTATTGAGTGCTAGATGATATATTGTGCACAGTGATTTATTTGGTTTGTGGGTTGCCGCAGTGAGACTCCAATGTGACTTAATTTTTGGGAAACATTCTTGCAAGAAACCAGGACTGGGAAATGCATCCTATCAAAAAGTGCTTCGTAGGGGAACCCTGCTTCCTTGGTGAAAACCAGAGGTGCAGAACATGGGGAAGACCTCCCCTGTGAAAGCTGAAGTGGGGAATGCTGTCCTTAGGGGGCAAAACCTCAGAGGAAAGCTCCCGCACTGTTCTCTACAAGGGCTCCTGGGATTCCCACAGAGTCAGGAAGTCTGCCAGAGTGCAGTGCAGTGCAGTTAACTGGCAGTGCAGGAAAAGGGACTGGCATGGCTTCTACTATGACCAAAGCCCTTGATTGCAGAAAGTGTTTTTCTCTTGTTTGCTCCTTGCCCTCTGTCAGGGGCTCCCTAGCTGAAAATGTGCTCTGCCTGCCACAATTGAGAAAGATGTGCATAGGTATGGCTAGGATCAGTGCTATCATTAGGACAGCTAGACAACTGTCTAGGGCACAGACCTCAGGGGGCACAGTACTGACCTTTGTATACAGATTAGTTTTTAAACCCATGTAAAAAACGCAGCTGTAATAAACGCAATTGCAAAATTGCAATAAAAATTATTTTTTTTATTTTAAGATCAGTATCATAACATGCATAAAACTTGCCATGTGTGTGAATTCACTAGAGAAGTCAATGTTGTTAGGAATTGTTAGTGGAATGAGAAGGAGCCAGCAAAAAATGCATTGGCTTGTTACCATCAAAACAGATACAGAGATGAACATCCAGCAATTGAAAGAAGCCATGCTTGACAGGGTAGCATGGAGAGCTCTCGCTCTAAAGTCTCCAGGAGTCAGATACAACTGAATGGATAACACATGCACACGTGCACCCACACGCATGCGCGCGCGCACGCACACACACGCACACACACATGCATGTGGGCCTCTGTTTCTGTGGATCAGGTATCCACAGATTCAATTATACATGGATCAGGCTGGGGGCACCTGAGCCAATTCTATTACCTTAGTTTTTGTGTACTAGTACTAGAAGTGCTCGGGTTTCTTCCTTAAACAAAGCAAAATTGTTGCTGAAATGAAAAATGACTGAACCAGCCTGCATGCTAAATGGAGCCTAATGGAACATTCACATTGCTTCCTGTTAATGTTGAATTAGTCTTCCTTAAAGTCTCTCACACAGAGTGTAACACACTGCCCTGGTGTTCAGGGTAGTGATGTTACAACAACATTGTGTCACACGACAGCACTTCTGGATTCTCCCTGGAGGAGGGGGAAGTCACTGCAATGGCTTTGCACTCCCTGTTCCTTCTCAGGAACAGGGGGCGTGAAGCCAACAGAGTCTCCTCTTCCAGGAACAACCAAAAAGTGACTGCCCAGGCAGTCAGTTCTGGGTTCTCCTTGAAGGATGGACGCTCACTGTGGCTATTTCCAGCTCCTTGAAGGGGAGCCTCCACAGAAAAAGTAATGGGGTTGTGAAGCCACTGGTGCTGCCTCCTCTGGGGAGAATCCAGAACTGACTGCCTTGTGTCTTTTGCAGTGCAAGGCAGTCAGTTCTGGGTTCTCCCTGGAGGAGCGACACTCACTGTGGCTGCTACTTGCTCCATTCCTTCTCCTGCAGAGGCTTCTCTTGAAGGGGAAGGAAGAACAGGAGGTGGCGCAAAGCCACCAGCACCTCCACCCCCAGGGAGAACCCAGAAGTGACTTCCTTGAGCCACTTGCAGATTCTCCCTGGAGGTGGGGTGCTTACAGCAGTGGCTAAGTACCTCTGTTCCTTCTTTACAGGAAAAGAAACGGGGGTACAAAGCCACCAGCGCCTCCTCCGTAACTAGGGCGGTGCCTGAGGGGCAGTCATGTGCCTCTTCTTAGCGTAGCAGCCAGGGCTGATTCCCCTCAGTCTCTGCTCTAGTTATGCCTCTGGTCTACCTGTAGTGTGCAGGCTTGTTGGCTATATGTTGCTATTCATTTCAGCAAGGATTTCACTTTGTTTAAGGAAGAAACACAAAAACTAAGGTAATGGAATGGGTGTAGGGGGGGTGCTTCAGTGTTTTTTAATTATGCCGCCCATATTCACGGTTTCCATATTAGTGGTGTGTGTGTAAGCACTTAGCCTTGCATAATGCACAAAATAGCCTGGCACTGGTCCTGGGTGTGCCTCAGTGATGCCTGGACAAATGGTGAATGAACCCTCCCCTGAGTCTGACTTGGTGGTTGGGCACCCCCACAAGCCTTTGAAATGTTTCTTTCTAATATTAAATTTTAGTGGCAGGTTGCTAAAGAGGTGCTTTTCAACCTCTTCATAAATGACCTGGAGACAGGGTTGAGCAGTGAGGTTGCAAAGTTTGCGGACGACACCAAACTTTTCCGAGTGGTGAAGACCAGAAGTGATTGTGAGGAGCTCCAGAAGGATCTCTCCAGACTGGCAGAATGGGCAGCAAAATGGCAGATGCGCTTCAATGTCAGTAAGTGTAAAGTCATGCACATTGGGGCAAAAAATCAAAACTTCAGATATAGGCTGATGGGTTCTGAGCTGTCTGTGACAGATCAGGAGAGAGATCTTGGGGTGGTGGTGGACAGGTCGATGAAAGTGTCGACCCAATGTGTGGCGGCAGTGAAGAAGGCCAATTCCATGCTTGGGATCATTAGGAAGGGTATTGAGAACAAAACGGCTAATATTATAATGCCGTTGTACAAATCGATGGTAAGGCCACACCTGGAGTATTGTGTCCAGTTCTGGTCGCCGCATCTCAAAAAAGACATAGTGGAAATGGAAAAGGTGCAAAAGAGAGCGACTAAGATGATTACGAGGTTGGGGCACCTTCCTTATGAGGAAAGGCTACGGCGTTTGGGCCTCTTCAGCCTAGAAAAGAGACACCTGAGGGGGGACATGATTGAGACATACAAAATTATGCAGGGGATGGACAGAGTGGATAAGGAGATGCTCTTTACACTCTCACATAACACCAGAACCAGGGGACATCCACTCAAATTGAGTGTTGGGAGAGTTAGGACAGACAAAAGAAAATATTTATTTACTCAGCGTGTGGTTGGTCTGTTGAACTCCATGCCACAGGATGTGGTGCTGGCGTCTAGCCTGGACGCCTTTAAAAGGGGATTGGACAAGTTTCTGGACGAAAAATCCATTACGAGGTACAAGCCATGATGTGTATGCGCAACCTCCTGATTTTAGAAATGGGTTATGTCAGAATGCCAGATGCAAGGGAGGGCACCAGGATGAGGTCTCTTGTTATCTGGTGTGCTCCCTGGGGCATTTGGTGGGCTGCTGTGAGATACAGGAAGCTGGACTAGATGGGCCTATGGCCTGATCCAGTGGGGCTGTTCTTATGTTCTTATAGGTTATGACTTCGTAGTAAATTGTCTTTAGCTCAGATCCAGGGGATCTGGGAAGGCGCCTCAGACTTTCAGCTGCATCTTTCATTGGGGCATCCAGTGATGGATAAGGTGGGCTTCCTGACAGACTTGGAATTTCATCACCTGCCAAAGATGAAATGCTGCTCAAAGAACGAAGTGATTCCAAGGATGTTTTTGACAAACGAGATTGGCACCTGGTGGACACAAAGATATACCAGGCATTGGAACTCCAACTTATTGAAGAGCAGAAATGAAGCAGAGCTGAGCATTGCAGCTAGGCTTCCTCCAAGTGATGGCCATATTCTTTGCCAGTGGTTCCCAAACCTTTTAGTATCAGGACCCACTTTTTTAACTGACACTCTTATCGGGCCCTGCATAGGTTTACAAGACTTAAAAAATATATTTTTATTCATTTACTTACAAGTAATAATAATTTATTTACAAAAAACTCAATCCATTTCTCATAATGAAGCAACTCTAATGAACTGTAATGAATGCTCTCCTTCCTATTCCAGATTTCTCCCCTGAAAATGTTTTTTAAAATCTGATTTTTTAAAATTCTTTATCAAAGAAGGCACATTTATCCCCCTATATTTACATATGCTTGCAAACTCCAAGAGCTGAGCCAGTTGCAAGGTAATCAGCAGCTATTTGATTTTTGAATAGCATCAGGGCTTGATCTGATCTTGCCATTACCTGTGTTTACATTGGAGGCTCTGCCCAACCCTTCAGAACCCACCCAAAATCATGTTGTGACCCACCAGTGGGTCCCAGCCCACAGTTTGGGAACCACTGATCTATGCCTTTGGATGTGAAATGGGGCTCATCCCTTCAAATATAGAAAGTGATGTCAGGGCTAATGTAGCCACAGAAGGGACCTAAACATGGCAGACATAATGCTTCTATGATGTCATATTCCCCACACCTACAAGGAAAGCTGTGAGTCTAAGGTTGACGCTGTGGGGGGAATGCAGCAAAAGGGGGCAGTGGCAGTCACTTTCTTCCCTCTTGCAGCCGTCTTTTTCTTCCTGCAATATATCTTGCAGAACGTGTTGCTGTAATTTATGACAGAGTAGATCAATAATACTGCAAAGATGAGACGAAAGGACTATGTGAGCTGATGTGAGAAAGCAAAGAAACTAAAGAATCTTCCACTTCTCATGAAGTCTCTGACTGAGAGAGAGGCTGCTCACCAGTCCATATCTCTTTCTTCGTTGAGCGCCTGGTTGTGGGGCCATGAGCCTGTTACATAAACGAGAAAATAATAAAACATTGAGGACATGTGGGGAGGCAGGATATCTGTTTATTTTGAATTCATATGTTATTTTTCAGTTATAGACTGCCACACACATTCCTCTGCTGCTTGATTCTAAGTGGATTCCCCAGATTTTTCATTTGAGGAGGTTTTCTCAAGAAGGCTTCCTTCCATGTAGGCTCTCTAACTTTGGGTGGTGGCAGCATGAACTACCTTTTCCCTGTTCACTCCCAGTTAAAAGGGTGAAACAGGGAGGTAGGTGTTAGTCATTGACTGTTAGGTGCTTCACTCATCAGGCCCATCTGTGAACAGTCCTAGGGTCTGAACCTGCGGAGTTCCTCCTTCAAGGTCCTCAGGTCTAGGCCAAAAAGCTAGTTCTTACACTCAGAAGAGAACTCCAGTGAACAGGTTCAGTTCTTCCTCCTTGAGTGAAGTACTGACATACCCTTCAGGGAGACCCCCAAATCAGACCAGGACTCATCTCTCTTCCCACACTGAGGCTTTTCCTTTACCCAAGAGTGGTAAACCAACCTTAAACCCCAGATGATGAGGAGAAACAGAAACAAGAGCTGCTCCAGCCCTGCAACAAAGTCATGGCATGGCATGTCCATCGCGAGCACAAACATGATGCTGCCTTACGACCAAAGACCAAGAACTGCTCTGGCAGTTTCTGGATCAGACCTAGATTCTCCTTGGGGAAAAAAACCTCTGACATCACAAAGAGCCTAGTCCTGATTGGCTCCGGGGATATTTGTGATAAAAACACAACAGACTTCACAATTAGGTAGGAGCATCACACCACAGCTATCACCTCTACCACATGTGATAAGACTGAGTTCAGACATGTGATATGACTAGTGTTTGATAAAAGTACCATTGGAAAAGAGATAAAATACAAAAAAGGAAAATCAATTGAGATTTCTGAAAGCCTCCGTAGAAATAGTACCGAGAGAAGAGACAGAGATGGTGACTCTGATGCTGATTCAGTGCGTTATTTTTAGTGATAGGTGGGCTCTTCTCCACTTGCCTCAGATTAGCTCAGAAATGATTCGACTTCTTCTCAGGAAAAGCAGGATTAAATGGGATCATTTCCCGAGACAATTCTAGGTTGAGGAAATTACAACCCCCTCCTCACCAGCCATCCCTGTCAGCTCTTCACTCTCCCAAAGCACACACTCCCTAGACTTTACTCACCTGTCAACAGGTGTAAGCAGCAGTAGAGTTGGCAAGGAGGAATTTTTCACCCCTTCTCACCTGCTTCACAGTGCACCGGAAACACAATGGTGGTGTCCATCTAGTTTTATACATTGTGAGTTTTTAGTTAGGTAAGTCCACATAATTTTATATATTGCAGTTTGTAGAAATTATGATCCAGTGATCATAGGAAATTATGATCAAATGGAGAAGGGAAAGGGTCCAGAAGAATCTTTGTACCCCCTAAAGAAGCCCCCAAAACCTTTGCATTTCCTGATAAAATTCCTCCCAGAAGCCCAGCCTACAATTGCCTGTTTTGCTACTCAAGGCCTAGGGTCCACCAGGGAGGCATTCAAGGAGGTAGTAGTGAGTAAGTTGCAGTAGAGGATGCAAGCCCTCCTTTGTGCTGGTACATGTATAACAGAAGCAGCTGTTGCTCATCCACTGTCTGGTTAGCTTTCCCAGCTGGATGTCATGGATGGAGCCCAAGTAACAAAGCAAGTATCCTTCTATATTGCTGTCACTTTAGCTGCAGGTGGCACATAAAGGAGGACCATCTTCTGACTGACTCCTAGACAATGACCATGGGGCATGCGTATCTCCTCCCAAAATTGGAACCACCACTGATTATATGTCTTTACAGCCAGAATGTGCCTTATCACCGTATGTAAAGTGCCAAATACATTGACAATGTTATAATAATAATAGGAAGTGTCCTTGCACTGCTGGCCAGAACAGCTCAGGTGATTCTCCCTGACTCCTATAAAAATATCTAGGCAGGCTTATTTGCCATCTGACCTATGAAGAGATCTGTTGCTGCTACTGACTATGGACTATATTCCACATTCCCATTCCACATTCTCAAGCCAGTCCAGCTACAGAACACTTAGCACTCTGACAGTAGTCTCTTGTTCATGTTAGACTGCTTGTTAGTTTGTTTCCACTTACAGTCCATCTATGGTGATCTCCCAGATAACATCCAGAAGAACCAAGTTCCCTTCTGGGAAATCTGAGATCACGTCAAAACCACATGTACAGTCATGCCCCAACTGTACATAGAAGCTAAATTTCACTGCCACCAGAAATGCAGGATCAGGGTCACATTTCCATCTCTTCACCCAGCTAGGGGACCTCTTGTCTGCCAATCAACAGCCCTTGCATTGAGTTCCCTAGAGAGGGAGAAAGATGAGGAGCATCTTGATCGACCTCCCTGCTTCATTTCCCTTCCTCTCTCATCTATGCTTCTCCATACAAAACACACACATACTCAGGCCTTTTCTGGATAGCATGCAGGACTGAGCAAGTCATCAGGAGTCAGGAAGCTAACTGCTCTACAGGTTAAAGACTAGTCAGGTTGGTTTTAATCTAATCAAAGGATTGAGGATTTAAAGAAAAACACACACAATCAAGTTCTATACTTGAGATTAAGATACAAACTTCAAAATAAAGCATCTTCCAAAGCTCATTTTGCATCTCTTGCCCATATTCCTCTGGCTTCTGCTGGTTCCAGGTCTTTCAACCCACCTGGGCAGCTCTCTTTTATCCCTTTTGTAGGAGCCTAGCCCCTAAGCTTTGATAAGTTGGTTTTAACTGGTGATCAGTTATGTTAAAATGTCTACTTGAAAGTTGGATGAACATCTGGACCAATGACAAAGTGTGAGTTAGGTTTTAGTCAAGGCTGTTGTTCTCTAGTGATAACAGCCAGTCACAGGACTACAATTTACATCTGAAAGAGGAAGGCTATGCATGATAAGTGACCTACAGCTCTGGTCAAAATGGAGAATGTGACAGGCTGCTTCCTAGATCAGTGTCAGTATATGTAGGGTGTTGTACGAGCATTTGGAGAAAAATAAGGAACTTGCTCATGACTTCATCCTTTACTGAACCTGAGTCATCGGCTATATATCCAAAGCTCTGTGCAGGTGCAACTTGAAGCTCTGCATGAACAGTGGCTACTTGTTTTATGTTTGAAAAAGTTCCTAGCAAGTGAAATAATCTTTCTCCTGCTCAGTTTCTTAGGGTTACCATACAATGGGGGACAGAGTGCCTATACCTTTAACTATTGTATAGAAGAGGGAAATTTGGCAGGTAAAACTTTTTAAACCCTTCCATGTTAACCTGCCCCTTCCAAAATTCCCTCTGCTGTACACTGGTTAAAGCAGGGGTGTCAAACTCGTTTCATACTAAGGGCGAATGGCATTCATGATGCCTGCTGAGGGCCGGAAGTGAGGTAATTAGGCAGGAAGTATTTATGCCTAATAAAGGTTTGTTGTTGTTGTTTATTAGGCAGGAAGTATTGTCATTAAACAGGTCATAACCAAAAATGAACATTTTCTCACTTAGGAATTCATTAGCTGCAAATGGAAAAGAGAAAACACACAAATCTTTATCATATTTCAAGATACGGGAGGGCCCAATTTTGTGTGGGCTACCCTGTCAGCAGTAACACCTCAGCAGCAGCTGAGAGCCTGAGGGCCGGATAAAAGCTTCCGCAGGCCACATCCGGCCCCTGGGCCTTATGTTTGACACCCCTGGGTTAAAGGTATAGGCACTCTTTTTACCTTTTGTATCTGGTAACCCTACTTATCCATAAATAGAGAGAAATAGCCCAGCCTACAGAGAAATTGTGATTATGATCAAAATAAGAATTTTGAAGTATATTTCACAGAAAATGTGTTTCAAGAATGATTTGATAACAAAATTTATATATATATACGTACACCGGTAAATATGAATATATGCAATACAGAGTGTATTTATTTATTTAGCTATAGAAACTGTCTTGTGACCTACTTTGTGATTAAAAGCAATATATAAATATTTCGTAATAATACATGTACAGAATATACTTTGTTCAGAATCTATATCTGTTCTATGCCCTTGTTAGATTATGAACTGCATCCTATAATATATATGTGCTAACATTCTACAATGGCTCTAATTCAGACAGTCAAATTATTTAGAAGTTACCTACTAAATATGTTTTATTTTCATTCACATTTCATGACTTACTGTACAGAGATGAGTACATACTTATGCAATGAATTGCTTTTCTGGAAGCAGAGAGAAGGGCATCAGTCCTAGACGTTAGATAACAGTATATTAGAGATTAGTGGTCAGATTAATGGTTGTTTATTGGGTCACATGTTCAGATGGCCGAACCTTGGTTCAGCATTGACAGATATAATATTGAATTCATTTCAGTACTACAATTACAAATCCCACCAAGATCTTTGGTATCAAAAATAAAAATGTAATTTCTTCTGCTACAAAAAGGAAATAAAAGGCTTAGTGATCTGTTGTCTTTTAGCAATGCTTTTGTTCATTTGATCCAATATAATGTGTATATATACTGGTATGGTTTCATACCTGTGTCATAAGTGTTTTTGTTCCTGAAAAGTGTGCAATAACAAGAAAGTAGAAGTGCAATAGCATTTCTGTTTGCAATGTTAGCTGTTGCATGAAATGTTATACTGTATTATTTTTGAAGTGAGAAGATGCAGCAGGTTGTCAAAGCTTCTAAATGGCTAAAGTCTTTGCTTCTAGGAGGAGTCTATACACAAATCAGCCAGCAGTAGCAGTAACTCTCCCTCCCAAACGGAAGACAAATTTTCAGAGACCACCTCTGGGAAAAAGGGTAAGAGTACATTTTTTTCTCAAATTTGCAAATTGTCATTGTAGAACCCCTTTGAATCTGATAGGTAAGTCAAGGGGCAGCCTATTTATTCCATTTAAGGCAAGGGTGGCCAGCCTTTCAACTCTAGGGCTCCTGGACT